>NC_072856.1:24842121-25145151 GCF_028858705.1 Grus americana
CCTCACAGTGGTTTTGTTTAGGAGAATATTTCGGCAATACTTCAGCCAACAGAAAGGAAGCTGAAATTATGGCAGACTAGAATTAAGCACTTTCTATATTTCTGTTACTTGCAAGTCACCAGTCATTAGACTTTTCAAATTCAGATTTTGCTATTTACTACCTGATTGCAAATTATTTGATTTATTTTTAACACACTTCTCTAAAAGTCACAAGAGGTTAGGGCTTTTGTGGACATCTAGCTATATTAAATAGCCATTACATTAACAAATCCAAGGATTTAGCATTCCTAAAAGATGCACCTCAAGGAGATATCTCTTCGTAACACTGAATGGCCATGTACTCTGTTGTTCTATGCATTGTTCTACAGTGACGATTTCTTGACTGACTTTAGCAAGAACCTAAGATTACTGTTCTGGCTTAGACACTGAAATGTAGAAATTTGCACTTAGCTTTGTTAAATTGCATTCTGTTCTTTCAAATCATACACCCAGAATGTTAGGAAAGTTTTGAATTCTCATCCTGTCATCATCATGCAGTATTATGTACAAATTTAATTAAGGGTTTTCTCTACTCAGTCATTCAAGTACAACATACTAGACAAGACAGACTACATTCACACACTACTTCCAAGCATTTTGACAGAAAAAGTCAATGATGACTATCAGGGCCCTGAGGGCACTAACAGGCCTAAGAGCACTAATCAGAGAGACCTGCCTCCCCTGGGGCCTCCCCACCTCCTCTCCTGCCCGTACAGCCAGAGGCTCTAGTTAAGCTCAGCCTCAAGCCTTCAGGCCTTGTTTGAGCTATGGTGGGACCTTGTTTGAGCTATGGTGGAGGGTTGTTGGTCTCTGGCTAAGGTATGGCTGTGCCTGGCAAAGCATCCTGATGTTTCTGTGGCCTGACTTTTTGGCCCTGCTTTATCACTGTGGACCTGCATGGTGATCACTGGGTTGAGTCTGATCCTGGTCACCCTCATTGCACCTGGCCTGTGGGTTGACTTCCTGGCTTGGCCTTGGACCTGCCTCCACACTGTGGATGTGCCTGCTGGGCTCCTGGTTGAACGTGGCTGCCCTCCCTGGCCCTCTCCTGCTTGGGTGCCGTGGGGCTGGGCCCTGGCTGGTGAGGCCCCTGCCCTGCTGGCTGGCGTATCATTCCCTTGGGAGCATAGCGATGACTCTCTAGCTATATTTTTCTAATCAGTTGTACCCTTTTACAGCAGTTCACTATGGAACACATTTCTGTAAACTCTCTAGGAGCCCTATAGGATGGTCAGAGCTACTGCTGAAGTCTAGCTGTGTAGATGCTGGTACTTTTCTCTTACCCTTCAAGCCTATTATCTTATTAGAGAATGTGCATAAGTAGATGTGATCTAATGTATTCATTACATACTAGCAGTCATTCATCTCCTGACTAAGATTTCAGTGTTCATAAATATAATTTTTTTATTATTCATACAAGTATTTTAGGAACTTGAGAGTAAGCTGTTGGCTGTATCCCAAGGCTTTCTTTTTCCTTGCTTAAAGGTGTGTCCTTTCTAGGCTTCTGATGCCTTATCTGTCTTGTATGAGTTATCAAAGATAATGGTTAAAAATCTGAGGTTGTTTCAGCCCACTCCAAGTTATTTAGTGTAAAATTCAACAGGATGAGCCAACTTAAGCCTCTGAAGAGAAAAAAGAAAAAAAATCAAACATAAAATTCTGTTGTCTAGATATTAGCTTTCATTTAGCTCGCTCTCTGAGGTGGTGCAGACCCACAATGAATTTCTTGAAGGCTGTTGTTTTATTTTGTTTTCCATCCTTCTCCTGTGGGTGGCAAATGCTATCACTTTATCTTTTTCACTTAAGCTTATTCCCACCTTCACATATCCCTTCCTTTATCGACAGTGATTAGAACAGTTTAAGAACTTGTTGAATCACTTGTATGTATTGTCATTGCTATGTCCAGCTAACCGAGGTGTTCTGAATAGCCCTGGGGAGAAGTCTTTTATTAACTTGGGGTAAACATCTACCTCCATCCTCTGTCCTTCCATTTTCCTTTCCCAGCATATATCTGTGTATTTGAAATTCCTTGTTATCATCTAGTCTTGTGCTATAGATGACCTTTAGGTACTCACAAATGGTCTCATATATAATACTATCTTGGTTTATTGATCTATAGGATCCCACTGTGTCAAAGACTTTTTGTTTTCGTCTCCTAAAGACTTTTATCATGTCTCAAGCAACCATCCTCGACGCACAAGGCAAAATTCCTTCTTTTCCTGTATCCCTCCATACTAATCAGTCATTATCCTTGCATTAATATTGCAGCCTGATAATAATCTGTCAAATACCTTCTTTCTAAAGGAAGTGGTAACATTGATCATGTCTTAAGAATACAAGTTCTTTGTCCCTCATATCTTTCGAAGACATCTTTGTCTGAGTCATAATTTCTCCTGTTTTATGATCTGTTATCTGCAACTGCATCCCTCTTTCTCAGTCTCCCCCAAACACAGATTTCTGTCAAGGTCATTTGTGGGCATCTGTTACAAATCTTTTCCCATATTACTTTAGAGTCCTTTTTAGTTGATCAACAATTCTTTTTTTAATCCAGATTTCAGTATGCATATTTCAATTTCTTCTTTATATGTAACGGAATTTAGATTTAAAATATACCTATGAGAAAGGTATCTATTTAATACCATTTACATTCTGAGAAACAAAGGATGATTTACTCCAGGTTTCACTGGGATCTGACTTTACTCTTGGTTACAGCAGTTGAGTACTAATGAAACCCTATAAGGGCATATTTTGATTGTAAATGGTGATGGTGGTAAATTGTGAATAAGTGTTGAAAGAAATACATTTGATTTGCACCCACAGACTGAACTGCATAAAATACGACATTGATTTCAATGTGCTAACTTCATAATTATCCTGGTAAACAGGAGATCAAACATGGAAGGGAAAGTTAGTAGTGCTGCCAATATAGCCTAGATCTCTTGAAACATAAACTTTTCCTAAATGCAGATCTTCCTTCACTGAAGAGAGGTAAGGTGAGGCAATTACTTTTAGTCAAATAGAACTAAAGACATTTTATGGTTTTGGTTTTGTTTTTTTTCTTTTAATATGTATACATATATATGCACTGTATGGAAAGTTTGGCTCCTTACTGTTTTAAATTTAGCTAGCTTTTCTTCATCTGAATGCACAGTCCTTTACTTCTCAACAGATTTCTGCTTAATAGGTCTGATTTACTGTCCTTCTGAAGAAGAGTATGATAATGGTATCCCAAATGCGTTATGTAAGAAAATCGGGAAGCAGCCCTCATATTAGATAAAACCACTGAGACAATTATTCACATTCATCAAAATCACCATGATTTGCCCACTGAAGTATGCAATAGAGAAAATTTATATTCATGGTGGTGAAAGATGTATAAACCTTGCTAAATGCAAAACTTCATTCAATTTCTTCTGTTGTTTTTCCTTTAAAAAAAAAGTAGACTGCTCCTGGCTAATGTATTTTTCCTGCATGATGAAAACAAAAGGTTCTTTTTCTTCCCTCCAGTCATGTTCCTCCCCAAGGACTTGATTTTGGGGTTGTTCTTTCTCTGTAAGAATGGAACAAGGACTGTAAACATAATTCACTCTACCTATTCTTCAGCCATTGAAGAAACAACTTGCTAATTGTCAAAGGTAGAAATAAAATAGATTTATTTGCATTGTCAAAGACCCTGATATAGAAGGAAGGGAACAGTAAAAACACATGCAGATCTATTTTATGGCATTAAGTAAGTTCTTTTACATCTTAGTCTAAGTAAGAATCCATTTCCTAACAGTCTTAGTAATGAAAGGGCAGACAAAGATTGAGCAGGAAACATAGCAGAATTTTGCCCACATATATTGTTTGAAGGGGATTCTGAAAGAACAACCAATATAAAAGAAATACAGACTTCTTCGTATTGTTTGAGAATGTCAGAGTGATTTATAAGCTGCTTAGTAGCAACGTACCATAAAATGAAGATGTAGGCTTTATATTTGAAGAAACAGATTAGTATTAGCTGTCAAATGAAATGAGTTGGGTAGTCTTACTGTAGTTCAAAGCATGAGTTTAGTGTGACTGCCTTTTTGAGAAAAGTCAGTAGACTTTGCCCTGTACCCGCATCTCTTCCTGTTTCTTTTCTGTAAAGGAAAATACAGAACATGTCTATTTACACAACAGGTTTGCCATTTCTGTAAGTATTTGATAATACAGGAAAGCATATACCTTTGAGCCTCTTAATTCATTAAATTCCTGGCCTACATGTCATTAATACCATTGTCTAAAAGTTGCAGCTGGTAGTAAAGTATCTAAAAGCAATAGAACTGTAGTGAGGGAGAGAAGGGAAAAAGGTTTTCATTATGCCATTTTCTTTAAATCATTTTTAATAAAAAATTTTAAAAATATTGATTTATTCAGCAAAGCCAAAGCTTAGAGGACAAATGAAAGTAGTATCGATGCTTCAAACAGTATTTGCAAGAAGCCGATTTGGAATTATACAGAGCTTCAGTAACTTGCTGCAGATAAGAAAGCTAGTTTAGTTATTAGAACCTCTAGTCAGTGGCCATGTGGGAAACAAGTGTATTTTTGCTCGCTTTGCTTTTTTTGTAGTATATGACTTTGAAAGCAGTGTTGACTGTGTTTACTGGAGTCTTTTTCCACTGTCGCTTGTTAAAGGGCCTTCTGACCATTTCCTTGCATTTCTCTAGACAGCACCAAAAGCATAATCTGATGCCACATTATTTTTCCAGTCATGTCTGGAAAACTTAATTCACCATGATATGAAACTTATTTATTGGACAAAACTGCTTAATGCAGGGTAGATCATTCACTTCTGTTAATTCTCACCTGGGAATTTCACACTTGTAGTTTTTAATCTTAGATATCAGATCAAAACTATGATCTCCTCTGAGAAGCCACTAGTACCCATATTTCCAGCATCTTCAGGACAGTAATCCTCACTTGGGTGGGGAGTCCACAGCAAGCAGATTGTGCTGTGCTGCAGACTATAAAGAATGCTGACATCAAAATGTAATTATCTTTCTTGTAATTCCTGGCTCCTGGACCAGGGCTTGTTTTTCTTTATCAGGATTGCCCAATAAATTTCAGCAGATGTATAAGTTAAAATAAATAGCATACTGACAGTGCAAAATTTGCTCTAAATCTCTTAATTAGAAGCACAAAACTTGATCCCTCTCTCCCCAGAAAAGGGAAGGAAAAAAGCATTAATTTCTCCAAATCATATCCAGCCCATCTTACTTCCAGTTCAGAACAGTAGCCCCATCCCGAGATTGAAACCTAACATTCTCCTTGGAGAAGCTGTCTTCCTATGAGTGTAATCTCTATAGGACTTTATTGCAGTATGGACTTTAGTGAGTATCCAATCTAATATATGGACGAAATGCAGATTAGTGGCAATCCAGTAACACGACAGCAGGGTTGGCTTTGCAAATGCTTAGTTATTTTTTCAGTTACAGGTTGTGCAAGGTGAAGGTGAATCAGAAAACCAATTTAGTGAATGCATGAGTTGCACATTAAGGATAGTAAAACTCTAGAAACTTATATAAGAGGTTGAAACCTAATAATCAATACGAAAAGCAAAAAGTGGACACTACAGAAAAAGTCATTACTTTGTTTTCTTGCTTCTGTGTCATGTGAGATTTATTGCCCCTCTCTACCATCACTGCAGGTTTCCTCCTTTTTTTCTTCATGTGTTCTTTTCAGTTTAAGTCTGTGGACCATGTTTCAGGTGTACATTTATTGCTGGGAGTCAGCAAATTATGGCAGTTGCTCTGACAGTTTTTCAGCTCATGTCTGTCATCTCAATTTACAGTGAGGATATAGTGCAAGAATTAGGTTTAGAATGGAATAAAAGGTGATTATATTTTCCCTGAAGGAAATGTACCCACAGCTTCTCTAACAGCTAGGTTCTTTGCACTGATAAAAACCTTTGGAAGTAATTACACATAGGACACAGTCCACAGCATTTTACTTTCATATGCTATAAATAAGCCAGGATCAATTGTAAGTCATAATAAAAAAGGCAGCATGGATTAATTTTACATAGTATAATATATTTCAGGAGATGTGCAAGCTGATAACAAACTCATTGGTCTGCAGGGGGGAAAAGCTTCTTGCAACAGTGACTCGTGAGCCATACAATATCCTAGGAAGTGGTATTCTCTGTGCATATGCCAAAGGTGCTTTCCTTACAGTTTCTCTCTTCATAGAAATTGCTGGGTTTAATTGTGCATCTTCAGAAAGAAACCTTGACCTTCATTTCCAGCAGCCTCATGAACTAAGCCTCCCTCTTACTCAGTAGCCCATCGAATCTGAGTGATAAGTCCCAACTGCTAGATAACTGATTCAGTTCACAAATGCTCAAGTACCTGATGCAGAAAAGGAAGGCTCTTCATTCTTGCCTTTTACAGATGAGGAGGCAGAGGCCCAGAGAATTTAAATACCGTCAGACCTCATCAGCAAGTAATTCAAAAGGCCGAATGAATATTCTAAGCCTAACTTCAGGAAGACTGAAATGGGATTTTGTTTTAAACTAGCTGTGTCTTTTGCAGAAGAGTACTGCTTCAGCCTGTGAAAGGTGCGCTGAAGGTCACGTAGATTTCACAGCTTTCTAAAGGTATGCATACATACATACATACAGGGACACACACAACACCCCTTATTTATATGATGACCTCCAAGTGGAATCATCGTCTATATTTAAAGCAGCTGTAAACAGTTATCCTGAGGTTATCAAACCAGACTGATAAGATTAATAACTAAAACATTAGGGATGGGGGAGAGAATTCTGGCTCATTTAATCTTGAAATTCATTCAAGGTCATTTGAAAAAATCCCTAGGGAAGTAGAAACAGAAACCGCCAGAAGTCTCTATCTAGGGAAACTCAAGGCTATGCTTCATTAAGATACGATAGCAATGTAAGGAAGAGGAAAGGTTTGTAAAGGATAAAGAGCCTGAGGTCCAAATTAGAAAAGAGGATTTATCAACAATATGTCTTTGTATTTACACAACACTTTTCATTGACCTCATGTCTGAGAAATGCACACCCTTGTCCCTGGATTAAGATTTAATTACCTTCAGCTGAGTGTTCATTCCTTCCCCCAACCCTGGGTTAACTGTTGTAGATCCCTCCCTGCACATGGGTTTGAAATCACAGACCTTAAAAGTTCACCAGGGCCACCTACTCAGTTATAAAAACAGGACATAAAAACTTCCTCGCTGCCTTCACTGGACACATGAAGGAAAGTTTTCCCACACACACAAATCTCTGCCCTGCCAGATTGCTTTCACAAGTAAGTACCTCCTCAGACATAGCAAAATAGTTTTTCAGTGGCTGGGCCATGAAGTTCACTCTCAGAAAAGATCAGAGTGATCGCAAATGTTGATCTGACTGAACTGCAACGTATTTCTTGGACTGCGACCTTTTACAGATCACCCCCAGAGCTGCTTAGTGGTGGAATAAGAGCAAGAGAGGAAGCAAGTGCCTTTATGCCAGTGCACTGTAACTGAAATTGTCACAGGACCGGTGGCTGTTATCACTTCAAAAGTTGGTAAGGCAACCAGCCTCTTTCAGCTGAAGCAATGTGCAAAAGCCTTGCTTGTATCTTTGTTACCTCCAATATATATGCATTTTCAAATCTCAGTTAAAAGGACATCCTTTCTATTTTAAGTATAATCTCTTAATTCTTCCTTCTACAAATAGTCTGAACTGTGTGATTTTCATTCATCATTCGGGATTAATTGTACAGGATCAAGTAAGGCTATTGGCAATGGTGAATGCACTCAGAAACAAAGTGTTTAAGAAACCGGGAAAGGCAGGAAGATGCTCCAGAAAGCAGGAACTGTGAGACTCAATAGTTTCATACCAGCATGCATGTGAAGGTGGAAAAGGTCAGAGCAGACTTTATACTTGCTGTATTGAGGAAGAGTGAAATACTAAACTTCCAGGAGAACATCTGTGGATGTAGTAAGGGGTAAAAATATTTTGCATCATACAAGCAGAGGTATTTATATGTCAATATAAGCATTATTTTCCTACCACATAGCTTCACTCAGTACTTCCTTCTTATTAACTGGTTGCCCAGGTAGTCCAAAGATATTTGTTGGGTTTTGCCATAGCGGCTAAAATCTGTATCAACTTGGGGAAGTGGCTCTCTTTAGTAACGGAGGCCGACATTTTGAAAGAAGGATATGTAATTGCAAGGACCTCACTCATGGGTTAGGCAGTAAACTTCATGGGTTTGTAAGGACAACGAGACATCCTTCCAAAAGAGAAGAAACGCCATCTCACAGTGTTTGAAAAAGCATTAGAGCGTGGGTTTGCCTCTTGTTTCTCTAAGGAACTGATCCCCGTAGGTGTCTGTTAAACTGGCTGACAAATATTAAGGTGAAACATCCGAGTCAGTGTACATCTCTGTCTGTCTCGGCTCAGAAAAGCTCTAGACATGGATGGTCCGGCAGCCCTGAGGGCAGCTGCGGGTGAGCGGCTCGGCAGGGCCCCGCCAGCCATGCCCGGCCCCAGGGGCACCCCCGCGGGGACAGAGCTGGGGCCCAGCAGCACCCTCGGGCCCTGCGGCAGCCTTGGGTCCTGCCAGGCAGTGGGACGGGCCCCCAGCTGGGGCTGTGGGAGCCAGGCCCGGAGCCAGGGCAGCAGCGTGGGGCCAAGGGACATGTCCAGGAGCAGGGCTGGAGCCAAGGGCCCTGGGCCGAGCCTGGGCCATGGGCAGGGGGTGAGGGATTTTCCTCCACATGGACAGAACTGTGAAGCCAAGTTTGCTTGACTGGGCAAGTGTCATTTCAGGTATTTATTCAGTTAAGGTAACTCCCATCTACATTCAGTTCGTGTGTATTCTGGGTCACTTCAAGAGAAATGCAGCCCTTTGCAGAAGGCCAGAAAGCGGCCTGGAACCCCACTCTGGGAACACCAGGTGTGTGTAGGCTTTATGCCAGCTGCAAACACAAGGCTGAATTTCACCTTCCTGGCCAAAGCTGTAAGATAATGTTTTTGTACTCTCTTATTGTTACCTCCCACTTCAGTGACAAGTAAAATGATTCCTTTTATATAGTGTGAAAAGTTGCTTAGTATATTTAGGTATTTTTGGATGAAAGGCATTTTATCTATATAAGATGATCACCATCTTACCTGCTCAGATTTCAAGGTTTTGTAGCTTTCTGTGGGTATTTCAGACACTCAGGCTAAGTTTAAGGAGGTTCATACTTCCACCACCTAGCTCACCAGAAATAAGAGCATAAGGAATCATTGCTGCTGCAGTTTTTGAATTGGCAGATTATCAGACGATAATATGTTGCTTCATTGCTGCTGTAATATCATTCATTTCAATGCAGATATGCTGGGGTGAAACTGGATTGATACATTAGTGAATCAGGTGCAGAAACTGTAGGTCCCTTAGCTGTAGGGAAAAGTAATTAAACTTAATAGGAGTTATGGCTTCTAAATGGAGATATATAGCATTTTCAATAAGAATGGATTGTAGTGATTCACTAGCAAGGCTTTCAACTATACTAAACTATTGCTTTAGCTATATTGTTTTTTTTGCATTTTACAAGTTTCCATTTTTTTAATATTTCCTTATGTTTCCTAACTTGATAGAAAACTTTTCTGCAGTATTGTTAATATTGAAATTGGATCAATGCAGGGAGTCCCAGCTACCTACAGAGTCCTCGAATCAGCCTGTTGCAAGCATATATTCATTCCATATTTTCCCATTTATCAGAGATTAAAAAATATGAACAAGATATTGATGACAGTTTTTGCACCAAATATGCATATTCATAGCAAAGGCAGTACACACTTCAATATGTTAGAGAATTTGTATGTGGGAGAGTACTTTGATTCAGAGGAGCATTTAAACACGTGATTGACTTTTAACTTCAGGGATCTAAACAGAAGTTAAGCATGTGCTTACTTTCCTCTCCTGAGTGGAGAAGCAGGGTGTCAGCAAGAACCCCATGGCAACAAGATTCAGTGGCCTTTGATGAAAATGAAGAATAGATTTTTTTGTGGCCGGCACCTCTTCTCCTCTTCTCCCCAATAAATTAAGGAAGTCTTTTTGTTTCTTTAAAAACAAAACAAACCAAACAAAGAAGTCTTAATTATAGTTCATTGAATAAACATCTCCCTGAGTAGCCAGGCATATAGGGAAGGATGGTGCAGTCCAGGAAGACTGGAGCAAGTGATCCTGGGCAGAGCTGAAAGAAGAAAAAATGAGAGGGAGTTCCTTTAGCTATTCAGAAGGAAACTGCCTTCACTGTCTCGTGTCAGTTGTTAGATTGTCACTGGGTGGCACTTACTTGCAAATGCATTGATTTGTACAAATAAATGAACAGTAACAATTAATTACACACTCCATGAGTACAACTCAGTAGGAAGGCAGAAGCTGTGCAGACTTGCACGGCCCCACCCCCACCCCCCATCCCTGCTGTGTGATCAGGATCCTTATTAACATGCCAGACAATCTTTAGTGATTCCTGCTAGCTCTTTTTTCTTACTCTTTTGATCATGAACATAGAGCCTGGTTGAGCTCAGTGGAGCCATCCAACAGCCTGAATGCATGTAGCCTTTGGGGAAAAAGTTACCAGTGCCATTATATATGCCCCACAGGAAATTCCTGCATTTTATATTTTCTGTATAAATTGTTTCTCATCTTCGTCAGAGGACCTCACGATAGCTACAGTGTATGGCAAGCTCTATTCTGATCACTAAAGTGTAGCTCTCAGCTGCTACATGAAAGAAATTGAAAAGGTTAGGTCAGGCATTTAGACAAGAAATTTCAAAGCTGTTGACATGCCTCGTCAACCCTCAGACTCAAAGGACAGTGTCTGCTTTCCGTCTAGGTAATTTTTAAAGGGACATTAGACCTGTGACCTGTATGGTCAAACCAAAGGGCTTGCAGATATGATGGAAGATGTAGGTGACTAGCTGGGAGTTTCTACAAGATGCTGTGGATTTGTTGGAACAACTTGAGAGATGAGAATTAGGCATGGGAAGGACATGTCATACATAACTCTTTGGGAGAAGGCCTGAGGGAGCTTTGCTGCTTTCTCTGCTGCTGCTGCTGGCTCCACAGCCAGCTGGAAAGGAGCATCAGAAAGAGTAGATGAGGTTTTAAGGAGAGGCCAGGCTCAACAAACTCAGGGCATTGGGATAGTTTTATATATCAAAAAGTCTGGTCTTTTTGATATATAAAAGGGCAGAAGCTGTACGTTAGGGAGAAACTGGTTGGGATCAGAGCCTTATGAAGACAATAGAAGAAAGGGGTCCCAACACTTGACTTCTTTCCCTTACCATTAGGCACTTGCATTTGTATCCAGCTGCATTAGTTAGTTCCCAGATGAGCCCTCTTTGCAATTGCAAAGTGAATCTACGTTTTCAGCCTGGCTGCACCACTTAGAGGCACAGTTGGTCTGACTGGGTTTTGGGAACTATGGCTTTATTTAAAGCAGTGGTGGATATTCTGATGATCTTCCCAGTATTCCAAGATGAACACTTAGAATCGTGAGCTGCAATCATCTCTTTAATTCTAATTATATTCCTTACCTCAATTAGGAAACCTGTAGTATAACATTCTTTCAAGCACTTTGCTTCATGATTTAAGTTCTGTGACAGGGGTAGATTACTGTAGCACACCTTCTTGTTTGTTGGACATGGTATTCATCTTTTACCTGAGCCTGTCAAAAGTGGTATGAAAAAATAAAGTGCAGTAACTGGCTGAAGTCTACAGAACTTTCCCTTCTGAATGGTGGTATTTTCCCATCTGATTAATGACTTTGTTTGTATTCAGTTCATTCTTTGTTATCTCTGATATCTTTTCCCTGCAGTGTTGGTTGTGCTTAAGGCACAAGTGAAATGTTCATGAAAATATTCAGCTATAACTCTATTCAGTCAATAGAGGTGTTTTTCCTTCCCATTACCTACCATAGCACTGACATTTTATTGCTTGCTGAGATAGGAGACAACAAGGGGAAAAATTGAGTCATTTTATTCCCATATCTAAAAATAAAACCCCCAAGAATGCTTTGCAAAAGAACAAGTAATTGCTGCAGAATTCACAAGCTCTGTTGTTCATTGAGGGGAGAATATTCTGGAGATTAAATATTTGGAACTGAATAACTGATGTTACAGGTATGTTGAAATGCTAAGACTTACATTCATCCTTTCTTTCAATGGTTGTCTTTACCTAATGTCAGTTAGATAAGTATATAAATGTATTGTGACATTTTAAGTGCTTTTATCATTGTAGCTGTAGAAAGCTTCACATGTATTAACAAGGCTAGCTTTACAGCAATCCGAAAGGTGGGGAAGTGTCTCCCATTACAAACAGGGATGAAGGGGTTGTAGATTAAACAACTTGGTCAAGGTCACACAGCGAGTTTGTGGCAAAACCAGATTAACCCAGATTTATTGATCACTCACAGAACAAAAATAATATTTTCTCTATAAAACAAGACAAATTTACAAACTTGGCCAAGCCTGAAGCCATAAGTATGCAAAGCAAAGATCATCATTCTCTGAAATCCACAGACTTCTACTACACTCCTAGTCAGCCTTACCATGTTTTGAAAAGAAAACTGTAAAGGCACATGTTCTGCAGCCACCAGTTGCCATGGTGAGTAAGGAAAAAAGGTTGTCTTACTGCTTCTAAATATATGTTTGCAATGAGCAGGGAGAAATCCAGAAAAGTATAAAAGCCGAGACAAAGAAAATGTCTGTTAACTACTATTGCTGTAAACCTTAGGGCCTCCTCAGAAATCTCAAGCTATTAGAAGTTAAAAATACTAAGCTCCTCTTCTATATTCAATCTTTATTGGGAATGCGGCACCTGAAAGCCAATTTTGCTTTTTGATTTTCATCAGATTTATGCTGATCCTGTCACAGTTAGGGACAGTCTTGAGTTGTCTTTAAAGTCTGAGAGCTGTTAGGAGCCCTGTTCAAAGCCCGATGTAAATGGGAGGTTGCTGGATAAGAGGTGGGTTAAAAAGCTGCACAGTGAAAACCATTTGAAGTGCACAAGTTTATTAACCTTACAAAACCTAGGATTTTGCTGCACAGCCTTGAGCACCATCTATTAGACCTTTATTTGCTGACTCATTATTCTTTATATGCCAACAGAGGACAGTATCAAGACTATTTCTGTTTGATACTTTGCCCTGCCATCAAGGTGTCCCTTAAATCAGGCAGGTGAACAAGTAAGTGCTGAAGAGCTACTTTTGCTGCACTGGCAAGATGCAAGTACTATATTGTCTCTTGAGTCAGTGAGGTGGAACAAAAGTAGCGTGGTGGAATCCAGGATCTGTCCCACAATGTAGTAATGAGCTCTTCATGGGCTCTTAATTCTGAACTTCTTGTTGTCTGTTCTCTTCAGAGTGCATAAAATGTCAGGCAGAACAGACAGAACAAACTGCATTCTCTGTCCTCTCAAGAATTTCCGTCAAGGCAAAAGAACTGTTGCGGTACAAAATATTTTTGCGGGATTGCAAACTCACATGGATTGGCATTCAGGTTTTGGCTGTCATTTGGTTGAAAGTTCTGCTGGTTTTCACGCTTGGGGTTTTTTTGTTGTTTTTTTCTTTCTCCCCAAGGTAGTTTATGGACATGAAATAATCTGTTCAACTAACTGGTATTATTTTTTAAAAAATCATTGAAAATATGACCCTCGGTTTCTAGGAAACAAAGACAAATTTTCAGTAGGCACTGATAAATCCTGAGTCTGCAGTTTGATCATGCATCCAGCCGTGTGCTAATATATAACTGGCTTTTTACTTAGTATTTTTCTTATGATCTCAGTAAAAGTCTTCCCTATCCAAAACTGACTCCTGTTTTGGAAAAAGCAGGTATCAGTGCAGACATCCAAACTAAGATCTAGTTTAACCTCACAAGTTACCTTATAGATAAGTGACAACACAATATTCTGGATGCTGCCTTCCAAAAGGTTTAATCCTTACTCAGAATATTGAGATCTGCAGGAAGATCATTTCTTCTCCCTCCATTTCAAGGGATAGTTCCCCCAAATGAAAGAAGTGCAGACAGGATTCTGTTCTTTGGGGAACTTAAAAAAGTGAAGCATTGGGCTCCTCTTTCAACGTACTAGTTTCGTTACCTCTCCAGTCCACTGAAGTGCTCTTAAAAGGTATCTTTCTGGAGGTAATGGGAAATGACTAGAGTAGGACATCGATAACAGGTCTGGCACAAATGAATACAGCTCCTTTGTCCCAAGAACAGCCATCATCATTCATGTGCATTTTAATTCCTGGTCCTGGATCACTTTCACATTTTCTTCTGTATTTAAAACAACTATTTACTGCTCCACCTCCCGGTCAAAGGAGAAGCTTGACACCTGAAAAAAGAAACTAACGGAAACCTTTTTAGAGAAAGGACATCAGGAGCCGACCTCTTACTACATTGGAATTAGCTTGTTATAGGTCGCTGCTTCTGCATGTGAATCACACCCAGGAGCACTAGCCCTGACACTTCGAGATGTATGCAGTTCTAGGTTACTGTCTCCATTTACTTGTCGCTTTAGAGTAGGGATAAGAGGAGTTATTATCTTGCCAAATGGGAGGTACAGACTGCAATTTAGCAGACATAACCAAAAATAAAACATGAAGCAGAAATAAGGAGATTTCTCTCTTTCCATTAATCCCTAATCATTTTGCCACTTATCGGTTATTTAACCAATGAATTTATGTTCCAGGTTTGAGCAGCTGCAGGGAGCAAGGGCTGGGAAGGAGAGTGTTTGAAAGTGGCATCTGTCTGTTAGCGGTAATTAAGCCGAAATATGCAAAGTTTTAGAGTTCTAACTGCTCTCGTTAAGCTGTTGATGAGCAGTAAAATCTCTGATTAAATTTTAAGCGGAGGGAAATGGGCCAGCCTCCTGATATGGGGAGGCTGATGGAGTGGAGCGCAGGCAATTACGTGTGCTGCATGCCTGTGCTAGAGGGGAGACAGTGTGCCCAGGCGCTGACTGTCCAAGCCAGCATCAGCTGCTTCCTTGCAGAGATGGGTCCTGGGCTCCATTCTGTGCTGATTGCCAGGCCCCAAAACATCAGCCATTTACAGCATGGTGAAGACATATGAGATGGAACTGAATGACTTCTGCACAGCCTTATTTTCCCAATATACATATACACCACAACCAGGGAGATTTTCTTTTTTTCTTTTTCTTTCTTGTTGGCTCAAAGCATGCGGATTCTTTGGGCAAATCACAATGTGCTGGTGGACATTTCCCTATCTCAGAAAGGTAATTGTGAAGGTTAATTAATGTTTTTATAGTGCTCTGAAAGCTCTAAAACACTGTGTAGAAGCAGTTAATTGTTATCCCACTAAATATCAGTATTAATTATCGTTATCTAACTTAGCCCTGCTCCTCCCACCACTCCTGTCTGGTTCCCATCCCTTCCTAACCATTTGGCAGGCCACCTCCTGGAATGAACCAGAGGCATCATTCCCTAACATGTAAAGTGTCATGGAGGTCTATGAGTAATGAATGAGCCCATTACAACTTTACAGTAGAGGAAACAGGTTGGTTAATCCTTTGTCAAATCAGTGCACACAGTGTCCTCCTTCCTTGTTCCAATTACTCAAGGGGTGACGGCAGTTTCTCATCCACAGCCTTTCAGGTAACCACTGATGCATATTTAGGACAGAGATAGGTAGGACACTTCACACAGGCCTTCAGATCCTGTCACAGGGGAACAAAGCTGACAGAAGCTGACAGCAGTGACTAATGCTCTGAGCTAACTTTCTTTGAAACAATCCTTTAGAAAAAACAAAACAAACAACAATGAAAAAACCCCTGTTTCAAGTTCTGAAGGATTCATTTAATTAAGTATAAAACCCTCAAACATCCAAAACCTATTGCTTTATGAGACACTTTTCTGTGGTGAGACTGATGTACATTTGTACAATCTTTCATCCCGCGGATTCCCAGAGTTCATTACAGGATCTTGATATGAAGAGCAGCCACCTCAAAGGTGAAAAATGAGAGCTTTTTATTACAGCAGAGAGTACATAACCACACCATAGTGGAGGGTGGGAAACAGAGTATTGTATTGAACAGGCAGTGCAAGGGGAGATCTTTTGAAGAGAGCACATGTAGAGGACACCAGAGCTTTATCAGTTATGTGTTTGTTAACAAAGGAGCCATAACTGATTAAGACCTTGGATTCCTTCTTTCAGAAGGCTTATATTATGGATTTTGAGACACTCTACTTATCAGATGAGAAAAGGAAAACCAAATTTTAATGCTGCCTTTGTAGTCCTCATTTCCAGTGAAGGTAGAGGAAAAATGGACAGCTGTGCTTTGAGAGGGAGACAAGAATTGGCCTATTTAGGAGGCGAGTTTCCTGCAGAAATCTCAGCAACCAGGATTGGTTTGGATCATGTGCTACAGAGTTGGTGACCATCTGGAATAATTTCCAGATGGCCATTTTTAACAAAAGCTGTAGTCCAGGCAAGTGCAGGCTATACCACCTCCCCCAGCCCTAGGTTTACCAGTTCCATGAAGCTCAGAGTTTTAACAAAACTGGATAGACCCTCAACAGCTCATATTAAATCAGTATTGTTGTCCCTTCATGTACAAGAGTACTTGAAGAAGGTTTTACAATGCCTAGGATTTAGCCATCATCACACTGTAAAGGTTAAAAGCATAAAAATGACCCTGCTTAATTCCATGCATTACTTCAAGTGGATGGATGGAATTGTGTTTTCTTAACTGCAAGGAATTAGGGGATAAGGCTATGAGCCTCATATAAGCTTTTCCCGGTGCACCAGGGACAGGTGCATCAAAGAGACAATATTCCTATCTGGATGAGCAGCAGTGGGGAGAAGACAAGTGCTTTAAAGATCGCTAAAAGCAGGAACCATACTAGGAGGAAACAGAAACAGGTCAGTGCAAAGCTCCCTCCGCTGAAACTTAATGACTGCTAAAGGAACAGAAAGCTTCTTTAGCAGACGTATGTTGTTGCTGTATCCATTCTTTTGGAATTGCTATGGCTACCAAATGATCCAGGTTGTACAGATAGGATTTCACATGCTCAACACACAGTGGGTGGTTATTATCATAAACATTAGCAGTGTTTGAGGACAGAAGAGAAGCATCCAGACTTTGGGTTTGTTCTTATAAACAGCTTTTATCTGGATGTTAATTAAAGACTCAGTAGAGCTCATTACCTTAATAATATGAAAGTAGGCTTAGCTAACTCTGTCACAGGCTTAGCAGCAGCTTAGTGTTTTGGTGGCCCAGCAAGATGTTATCCAAGAGAAGTGCTTGAATGTTCTCTCTCTGTTAGGTGGACTGTATAGTAACACAAGCCTGAAGAGCATACAATTTGTAGATTGGTTTCAGATTCCAATGGTCCAGTCCTATAAGACAACAGTTACTCCCCGTTCCTGGGGGAAAAGAGGAGTGAGTCACATAGCACCCAAAGAGATCAGTTGCTGAAATCAATTATATCACTTATGAATGTTTGTCTTCTGGGTTCTGTTAGATTTGGAAGATGATTTCTGCCCTCTTGCTCAACTATATTTGGGCTCAGGAACTCACCAGCTTTTAAAGGGTAAACCCAAACAGTGGCAAAAGCTCGTCTTGCTGCCCTCTTTTTAGTTTGTCCTCACTTTCTGGTTTTTGTACTTGAGCACCCTTTGAAGCCTAGTTGCATGTTAGCATCTTGGGCAGCCTCACAAACACCATGACAACAAGCCAAGTGATCTGGCACTGATCTTTGCCACAAGTTAGTGCAAAGAACACACTACTATATGTTTGTAGCTATAATAGAATTAAAATTTACAAAGTCCTGGAAAATGTGGAGTGGGACTCCTAATCAGATTCCTATCAGAATTCATTCTAAAGGATTTTATAGAAAATCTTTATTTCTCTTACAAAGGAAAATACAGTGATTTATAGCTTTCAATTCAGTCAACTCTATCTTCAAATAGTGATTAAAATGAATTCTTGTGAGCTGGAAGTGAAATGCACTGTTCAGGCACAGATTTGGGTAAATGCTCTGCAGAATGTTGCCGAAGAGCTTCGTTTCTAAATAAGAGAAAATGAAACAGGTTGATTTTGTATGGGACTAGTTCTGTCTGGCTGTCAGGTGTATTCAGTGACTTAACACTGACAAAACTAGGACACTGACTGAGGAAGGATATTGTTTAGTTTGGAAGTGGCTCTATTTTCATTTGCTTTTTGTAATATAAAGTGTACTTTCCTAGATAATCACACATGTACAGTGTGGTGCTGCAGGGTAGCATGAGAAAAACATCACCTGTTAGTTCTGTTAGACCAGACCTCACATGCTTAAGGGAGAAGGTCAAGCAGAGGAGGAAGAGGTCTCTTCAGCTTTGGGATTTGCTCTTTGATTCTCCTAGGCAAATACCTTTTAGTCCAACAGAACCTAAATATGCTATGCAGTAAGGTATCATGTCTATCTATCTCATCTGTTTTCTAGTCCTTGTATTTAACATGAATCTCCAGGAGTATTGGTGAATAAGAAGGGTTGTTATCTGATCAGATACTTTGCATTTTGGCCATTGAGTTAGTCTGTTGAGCAAGCTCTCGCCATCTGAATTTCTGAGCCTTTGTTTTTGTGTACTAAAAAGCTTTCAAAAAGATCCTGGAGCTCTGAAGCTCTTGGGAACAGGAGATTTAGGAGAATACGAAAAAAAAAAATAATGCATCTGGAACTATTCTCTGTATTGTTACAAAACAAAAACAAAGTAAAACCAAAACAGCAGGATGTGATCTGAAAGGATGTGATCTACTTTTATAAAAATGAAATATCATTAAGAAAAGACCCAGCCAAACAGTGGACAGAAAGACAAATTTGACACACCCATTCTGACACTTACATTCTGCTCCAAGATGCTATCCTGACCTATTCTGGGCACCTTTTAACCTACTTGATCTCTGGATCAGAATGCACTTAATTTTATGGAAACAAATCTTGAAGCTGAGGCTGAAATATAAATAATTTAATTGTAAAGATTGAACAATGCGTGTCCTCCTCATCAGCTACAATACACAGTAAAATAACATATTAAAGAGAATCTTAAAATGCTACTTTTTATAAATAAGTGGCTCCCCCAGGCATAATTTTTTTAAGGCTTGATGAATCTTTGAGTTCTAGTCCCACATTTGACACTTATTTGATAGATTGCCTTGGAGAAGTTATGTCCGCACATTATGTTTCATCCCCTTAATCTGTAAAATCAGTATGAAAATATTTACTCCCCAGGCTGTTGTGGAAAATAATTAACATTTTCATAGTTCTTTAAAGATGTAAAATGTCAAGTAGTATTATGATTATGCTGCCTCAGTCTATGATTTCGTCAGATGTCACAAATAACATGTGTCAGTAGTTGGATGCAGACTTCCAGTGAAATTTAAGGGGTTTGCAATATGTAGTTCTGCAGTATTAAATTTTCACTCCAAGTTAATAAAAAAGTCTTCAGCATTTGATATGAGGCATTATACTGCCAGATATGTCATTTTTCAATTTGAAAGTAAAATCAAGAAAAATCCCTAATATTCTGTGGTTATTAAATACTAATGGAACTTTTCCCATAGATATACAGATGCTATTAATGATGTTTTAAATAAATTTCATGATGGGATGCTGTATTTGTTTTCCATTAATTCCTGCTTTTCATGGCAAAAGACATTCTTCATTGTTTTTTGTCATCATTCTTCTGTTTGTCACTTGACAACATCAGCATTCTTCCTCAGATGTGGCTGCATTTTGGTGAAAGGTGATGTCATTTTCTCTCCCTGTTTCTCTGTCTCCCTGCTCTCTTAAATGGCTTTGATACCCTTCACAATGAAAGGTGCTGTAGCAAGTGTACGCTATTACTATAAATTGCTCAAAGCTTAGATGAGATGAGGTTTGAAACTGCTAGTTCTCTTTTTTCTTACATATTCCATAACATATGCAGTAAGGAGCAGTCCTGAAGTGCAAAGAAGTCCAGGAAGGCTGGACATTCTTCAAAAAGGAGTTCTTAAAAGCACAGGAACAGGCTGTCCCCATGTGCCAAAAGACAAGCTGGTGGGGAAGAAGACTGGCCTGGCTGAACAGACAGCTTTGGCTGGAACTGGCTGGATGGCTGAGCCCAAAGTGCTGTGGTGAATGGAGTTAAATCCAGTTGGCGGCCAGTCACCAGTGGTGTTCCCCAGGGCTCAGTGCTGGGACCAGTTCTCTTTAATGTCTTTATCAATGATCTGGACGAGGGGATCGAGTGCACCCTCAGTCAGTTTGCAGATGACACCAAGTTGGATGGGAGTGTCAATCTGCTTGAGGGTAGGAAAGCGCTACAGAGGGGTCTGGACAGGCTGCATCCGTGGGCCGAGGCCAGTTATATGAGGTTCAACAAGGCTCAGTGCCAGGTCCTGCACCTGGGTCACAACAGCCCCATGCAATGCTACAGGCTTGGGGAAGAGTGGCTGGAAAGCTGCCTGGCGGAAAAGGGCCTGGGGGTGTTGGTCGACGGCCAGCTGAACATGAGCCAGCAGTGTGCCCAGGTGGCCAAGAAGGCCAACAGCATCCTGGCTTGTGTCAGAAATAGTGTGGCCAGCAGGACTAGGGAAGTGATCATCCCCCTGTACTCAGCTCTGGTGAGGCTGCACCTTGAGTACTGTGTTCAGTTTTGGGGCTACAAGACAGACATTGAGATGCTGGAGTGCATCCAGAGAAGGGCAACAAAGTTGGTGAAGGGTCTAGAGCATAAATCTTACAAGGAGCAGCTGAGGGAACAGGCTGCCCAGGGAAGTGGTTGAGTCACCATCCCTGGAGGTATTTAAAATGTGTAGATGTGGCACTTAGGGACATGGTTTATTGGTGGACTTGGCAATATTAGGTTTATGATTGGATTTGATGATCTTAAAGGTCTTTTCCAACCTAAACAATTTATGAATCTATGATTATCTTGCAAAATGGAATGGACTTGTTGAAAATGGACCTAATTGAAAATGATCCAGCAAAAACATAATTTAGTGAGATAATGGCTGTGCTGCTTCTTATTCTTGCAGGTAGAAGAAGTTTTAAATTATTTTCTACCGAGTTAGTTGATGCTCATGAACTATCCAGGGAAATACTTTATTGACATAGTTGCAGCTTACAAGTGTCTATCAGTTCTCCTTTAGCCTTGAGGATAGTTTGCAGCTAACATGTTTTTAGCCTCTTTCCTTAATCCACAAGTCATGTATAGAATTTCTTCTTTATGTTTTCCTGATTGTGGCTTCAGTTCACTGTGCCAGGTGACTCAACTTCCTTGCCTGGGTTGGAGTTCAAGCCTCCAGGTTGGAGTTCAAGCTTTGCCTCATCTCCAGCCTGTCAGCCCATCTGGCTTCCTCCAGACATGAGCTGGTATGGAAGCCCTAGGGAAGCTGGACTTGAAGCACGGCTCACATTACTAAGACAGTGCAGTTATGCTATGAGAGGTTTACACACCTTGCCAACGGCAGAGTTTGTTTGCTCTTGAGAACTGGTTACCAAGAAACACTGTGTTGGCAAAGCTGAATCTGTAGTGTGCTTTGATTTATTAATTAGCTAGATTTGCATACTATCATTCCCTCTAGACAAGACAAAAGCTTGCTAAAAGTTCATTGTCTCCCATCAATATGCCTGTCATTTTTGATAAAGTAGTAAATAGCAAAATTAAGAAGAAATTAAGGGAAATCAAGGATCATTCAAAGGATAATTTCCATCAGTAGTGGTTTGGAGCTGTGGAATATTTTCCTAACAAAAACCAGACACTCAAAAAGGTAGATTATTTTAAGTTCACAATTGAACATAATACTGCTGAGTTTGCAATAGAAAATTATCCTACAGTACCAAGGGAATTAATCAGATAGTTCCTGTCCTGATAGGACAATGTTTTGAACTCAGTTTGCACTTCCTTTACACAGATGTAACTGGGTACGCAGATTACCAAACAGCATAAAGCCTGTCTTTGTCTATAAACAGGTAAAGAGACCTCAGCCGAGGCCAAAACCAGGCCTGAAATTCTGTAGAGATCTACAGCTCCTGAGTCTCCCTAGCTAAATCCAGATGCTTCTACCAAAAAGCAGATATGTTAGCATTGCCATCATCCTGCCCTTTGTCCCAGCTCTGTGTTCTTGTCTCCAGACAAGCACTCTTACTCCATCTCTTGGACCAGCCCAAGTGCTCTGCTCATATCACAAAATGAATCCCTTCCAGCAACTAAACTGATGGAAAGCTACTCTCTTTTTTTTTTTCTTTTTTTTTCTTTTTTTTTCTTTTTTTTTCTTTTGTTTTTCTTTTGTTTTTTTTTCCCCCTATAAGGATAGTTTTCTGCCAGTTTCACTCCTTGAACGGATTCACCACAGGGTCAGATGAGCATCACAGCTGGAACAAGGGAGAAGGAGGATTTCAACCTATCTCAATTTACATTGTCATGGAATTAAAGCCCCTGGTAAGAGCCTTGGTAGCTGGAGATTTCTTCTGTGGTCAGTGAGAAGGGAGAAGTAGCCTAAATCACTTTTTATATCACTCTAAATAGGACTTGGTTTTTCTTTACTGTTGTAAAGAGATCTTGGAGATATGACCTTCTTCACCTAGGCACTACGGTTGTGTTATGAACTAAGTGAAAGAAGTAAACTTTGGAATAATGTAAAGTTTTCCAGTCCACCTTTTGTAAGTGCAGCTGTTACAACATTTCCCAGTTTCTGCTTCTTCCCAGACCCAATATTCCTGTTACAGAAACATAGCTGTGCTCAGGGATGCATGTGGCAATATCTACGTTTCTCATAACCAAAAGTACCCAATATTTCAACTTACATTCCATTCTGACTACAATAGTATGATGACGTACGTGCATATATTATCATGCTTTTCTGTGTATAACCAAATATTAATATAAATTTATCTGTGATTCTTCCATTCATTGTACAGAGAAAAGCCCAATAAACTTACTCACAAATCTCAGGTTATCTTGAACAGGAATATGCCTTATGTGAGGGAAAGGACCATTATGTAGTCCTTTTTATTCAAAGATTTGTAGTGCTTTGCGAAGGAAAATTTAGCACGGTCACATATGAGGAAGCTGAGATATTATAAGATTAAATGACTTGCCATTTGCTACCGTGTAACATAGCATCAGAGGCAAACATAATTCAGGTACCCTTACTCCACTCGCTTTGGTTGCTGTCTTGCATGGGAGTCACTTTGCACTTATGATAACACAGTATGTATCCAGGGTACTGTTATGGATACTGTCATGGTACTGAAATAGGCTGTCCTGCCTGTGTGATATGGTCAGGCTGCACCAATTTAAACCCTAAAGATTACCAGCTGGTTTTTTTTAGAAGTGTCAATGAGCTCTGTACCCACTGGAGTTCTCTCAGGATTCTGTAGACAGCAGTAGGATTCAGCGATGCAGTCACAGGCAAATTTGTGTTGCCTAAATGCACATAGCACTTAAAGGCATGTATTTCAAACAATCAGAAAGACTAGTAGGTGTACTGTCTTACCCACATCCGGGGAGTCTAAATCCAGTACTCGAGCTGTGGCATGCCTGTACCTTCCTTACCCAGTTCTCTCTGCTGCCCCTTCTGCTCTGTCAGCCTGATCTGTCAGGGAACCAGCACACAGATTCCTCTATCCCTCTGTAATGCAGGCATGGTACATACAGTATCAGACCTCAGATTCACAGTGATATGAAAAAACAGATGCTAAAGAGCCCATTTTTCAAGGCTATATACCTAGCTGGAGTACACTTGACCACGTGATGTCTGAGGGGTTTCCTTATCTAGGACGTTGCCTTTCTCTCCTGAAAGCATCTTTTCAACAATCAGTTTTGCTTTATCCTCACAAGAAAGAAAAAAAGGGGGAACGCAGAGACACATGCATGGTCTTCATATAAATTAGTAATGCATAGTCTTAATACAAATCAGCATGTCCCACACTTCATCAGAAAGGTGCTTTACAAATTGCCCAGTAAGATTAATACCAGTTGCTGGTTTAATGAGAAATCTAAATTTATCCCAGCTTCTTACATGACATTAGGATAGCTTTTACACCAGAGATAGTATTAGTCCATGACATTTTATATGAGTGCCATGGTGGTTTGTGCAAAACTAGCTCAAAGTGATAAAGCCTCCATATAAATCAACGTCTCTTAATTTTACTGTCTCACCTAAATGGTGGTCTTGCATACCACTTGGGGAAAAGCCTCCTAATCACAGCATTTTGTCCATTTTTTTCTCTTTGAAATTCATAGAACCATGTAGATTCTAATGCTCAAGTCAAAGACATCTGTACTTTCTAATCCCCTGGAAATACATCATAGACTCACCTCAGGTCTAAGCACATCTCTCCCAATGGTTATCATAGTGTGGCCTCGTATTACAAAGTCTTAATCATATTTATAAAGCACTCATCTACAGTTCATTTATGTACACTACAGGTGTCATCATAAGTAACTGCAACTCTGAAATGGAGACGTTATATTCCATTCACTTCATTTGCTTGCTTTCTTAGTAATGCATAGACAACAACATTTCCTGTTCATTCTCAGATTCATAGCTCAGAGTTTCATTTATAGCAGGGGAAGGGATGAAGTTATGGTATGACTGAACTCATGCCTCATTGTCATATTCAAGAAGATGGTCTTGACTGTAGTCTGGTAAAGCCAGAGTGATGGGGATTCAGGATCTTTCTGCCACAATGCTGGTGGGATTTAGCCCCACAACAACACACTGTCCTTTTGGGAGTGCAATTTGGAGTAGCCCTCAGGATGTTCCAAACTGGCACAGGCAAGCTGATGGCCGCCAGGCCAAATCTCAGCTCTGGCATACTCTAGCCAGCCTCCTGCCTTTTCCTCAGAGGAAGAAGGGAAGAGCTGTGTGTCTAACAGATTAATATTTCCTCCTGTGTTAACCACCATTCTGTATCACTCTGAATTGAGAAATTGCTTCCAATGCCAAGGCCCAGCCCCTGTGGCTCTCGGGCTTGGCCCACCTTGTCAGTAGGTGATATCTGAGAGCCCAGCAGTAGTCCAGTGTCAGGAGAACATAAAGGCCTCATTTCCCTCCCTTCCCTGCCTGGCTGTAGCTGAGGAAGTGGGCACAGTCTTTAGCACTGGCACACAATTTCACAGCCCAATTACATGATGACTCAAGGGAATATGACTAGCGACTGTGATGTTTGCTATTTGGCATATCTGTCAAAGTCCTATAGATATTTCTTGGCGTTTTTCCAGTTGCCTTCTTAATGTCTTATGACATGTGTTCCCGAAGAGGCTGGATTTTATGTTTACATCTCTGGGGCCAGAAAATGAGCACCAAAGCAGATATTCCAAACCTGAGTTTATTAAGCAGTACAAGCCAAATACTTTAGAAATAATTTTGTTTCCATGCCTTATTTTCTCTACAGTATCTCTTTTATGACAAACAGTGCTTGCTTTAAACAGGTGCAGAACTTGCAAGGGACCAAGAGGGCTGCAGTCCCTCGTTAACACACCCAATGCATCAGGCACTTTAGCTACATCTCTGGTAGTAAATGTAATGTGTGCAGGAACGCTCCCAGATATTGATGCCAGCTGGCAAAGAATGTCTCATGCCTATGCTGGTTTATTCTTTTAGCTTCCAAAACGGGGTGCTGCATGGAAACTGCTTATTGAGAATAAGCAAAGCCCAGGAATAATTTGGGAAAGTGCTACATGGTGTGGGCCAAATGCCAGGTGCCATTCTAGCAATTGACTTTCAGTGCCCTTGGAATTTACCAAGTATGTTGGGATTTATTAGTAGAGGCAAAGTTTTCAGGGAAGAGTTTGCAACATTTCACAGCTCGTCATCTTCACCATCCCAACAGTGCTGCCTCCAGCTCTATCAGTAAAAGCTGATCTCAATTAAAGACCAGTGCTTTGACCACATAAATCCATAGACCTGCACTGCACAAAGCAGTTTGCATTTCTGTATTATCTCTCTTCTTCACTATCTCCAAACAATGTTGATGTTGAAACAGGAAGTCCCTGCTTGTGGTTTGTCCTGCATTACATAACAGATAAGTGTTCTTAGTGCATGACTGATGGCATTACCAGCATCAAGTTTCAGTTTGCCTTAACATACTCATAATCACAGCCCTTTTCCATAAGAAAAAAATTGTTTATTAAGCAAATATAGCTTGGTCACAAGACTCATTCTTGTTTGTGTATTTTGAACATAAAGGTATGTAAAGAATGTGTGTTACAAACATTAAAAGTAGTTGCTTTGGTGCAAATAAATAGATTCAATTCCCTTGAAGGGGCTTTTCAGTCTTCATTTTAAGGAGTTCCTCTGAATGAGTAGCTAGAGTCAAAATGAGATATTGTGGCTTCATTAACAGGATGGTTTTGATTGCCTGTGCTTGGGGATATTTTCCAAACAGGCGAGTTCTAGCAGAACTTTTTTTTTTAGTATTAAGCAGAACTACCAGCTTTCTATTTTGATTCTGTCAGCATAGGTATGGCAAGAGAATGAAAGGGGTTGCTGGGCATTTTAACCTAGAAACCATTTTATTATTCCTTCAAATACAGGAAGGAAGCACATCAGTTTGTATTGTCTGATTTATCTCTTTCATATTCCTGCCAAACTGCACTGAAACTCTTCTATTACTTCTGCACCTGCCCTGGTTTCAGCTGGGATAGAGTTAATTTTCCTCCTAGCAGCTGGTATAGTGCTGCGGTTTGGATTTAGGATGAGAATAATGTTGATAACACACTGATATTTTGGTTGTTGCTAAGCAATGTTTATACTAAGTCAAGGACTTTTCAGCTTCTCATACTGCTGTGCCAGCGAGGAGGCTGGGGGTGCACAAGAAGCTGGCAGGGGACATGGCCAGGACAGCTGACCCCAACTGATCAAAGGGATATTCCATACCATATGACATCATGCTCAGTATGTAACTTGGGGGAAGCTGGCTAGGAGTTTAGTCTGTGGTTCAGGAACTAGCTGGGCATCAGTGGTCTGTGGGTATTGAGCAACTATGCATCACCTGTTTTGTATATTCTCTTATCTTCATCATCATCACCATCTTCCTTTTCTGTCATATTAAACTGTCTTTATCTCAACCCATGAGTTTTACTTTTTTTTTCCCCAATTCTCTCCACCATCCCACTGTGGGAGCGGGGATGAATGAGTGAACGTCTGTGGTTGTTTTAGCTGCCTGCTGGGTTAAACCACACCACCCCCCCAGATCCCAGTGGGTCTAAGACCTGCAAGTCTAAGGTCTCATTTCCTAACACAGGCTTTTGGGTCAGATTCATGTTAGCATAAAAGCATTCTTCAGCAGTTTTAAGTGGCTAAAGGAAAGTACTGTCTGTGAAGCCAAAGACATGCTCTTCCTGACCACTGCTAATTCACTGGGTAACTGTGAATCTATCATACTGGGACTGATAAGCCCAAGGCCATAGACATAAGCAAAGTAGGCTGTGGGTGGGGGCAGCAGACCATTGACAGCAGCAAATAGTCACATTCCAGCCATTTACTTTGCAATGCCTTTTGCCAGCCCCAGAAAGTGAGGTTGGTTCCTAATGCCAGCAGTAGGATAGAGATAGTGATGCTGCATGGAGTACTCCTTCCCAGCAGCACCAGTAATTACTGTGCTCCCTCTCTAGAGCCCATCCATCTAGAGTCGCATCTGTAAGAGCGACTCACTACAGCTCTCAGGCCTAACTCTGTACAGTCCACAATCTCCCCTTCCCATGCCTGCAGCAACCCAGCTGCTCACTGTTGAAGCCACAAAAATAAATAATGGCATTATTAAGTAATGACAGTGGAAGCCATGGCATTGCTGAGAAACTCTTCCTCCCTGCAAGCAGGCAGCAATACATGCATGCTTCTTCCATGTCATTGGAGAGGCAACCACTTGGTAGTTGCTTTCATATCCATTTTGCTGTTTCAAACCTCCTTGTATTTGGACATTTACAAGACATATTCTTCATAAAACACTCAAGAAACACAGGGATTGCTCCTTTTGTACATTATATATGATGAGTGCTGAGGCCAGTTTTACTATTTGCACAAGGGAAACCAAACTACTGTGCTGTTCCACCTTGCTGTACTGAAGTGACTAGATGGAGCTACTGAGTCTCATTCTCAGCACCTGACTGTTCCTCTCTTCTGGCATACTTCCTCCTGTGATTGCCAATTTGTTGCCCTCCTAGTATGAAGAGAGTAAAAAGAAAAATTATTAACAGTGATGCTTTTCCAGAGTGTTTAATCAATGACTGTGTTTGTATAAAAGAAAGCACTGTGACAATACTACAGAGACACTGTAGCTTTTTGTATCACTTTGGGGGTAGTTTGGGCGGCGTTTCTGATCTATGCTCTGAGCACTGAAATGGTTAAGTGACTAAAAAGATAGAAGTTGGTTTCAGGTTCTTTAGACTGAATTCAGTCTGCAGTGATTATTAAGCATGCTTGCCAAAAACCTTGCCTTGCCCTCCAAACTCATGCATCCCATTATACCTGCAGTCTGTAACTACTCTTTCTAAAGCTTCCAGCATAGGAATTGCACCTGACAAATGGTGACAGATCGTCCCCATGAGGCGATCAAGAACTCGACTGGTATCAGTCTTTCACAGCACTGTCACTGAGAGGCAAAAATTGGTCACAGCTCTCAAGCCCTGTCTCAGCTCTCCTGGACAAAAACAACTGCAGGATGAAATATGCTTTTTTTGCGTTTATGTATTGTTTCAATTTACAAGAAAAACCCCTTTTCACTGCTCTGGCCATTTCCACAAGAACTGAAAATGACACTATATCAAGATAGATCTGTCAAGCAGAAAAAAATGCAGTGTAATAATAGACAGCGAGCACTATATTTAATTACATAGACACATCATAATCTGAAGCAAAATCAAAGCTGCCCAGTGAAGAAGTCTAACTGCTTTGCTTACTAAAGATTGAATAATGTCCATCAGATGTTAAATAGGATCCTGATGGCTTTTCTGAAATAGACAACTGTCCATAGAGAGCAAAATTATAACTACCAGGCTCATTGTACATCAAAATTTAGCAACAATTTGGGGACAGTAACTTTTATTGAAGGCAGGGACTGGGATCTGTGGTGAAGTGGTGATGACAGGGCTTTTTCAAATCCTGCCTGCCACTAGCTTGGGGTATAAACAATCACCTTGTCTTTTGGGTAGTAGGAAAAATATTTCCAGTCAGTAAGTAGATGGGGTTTTTGGAGGATGAATGATAAAGCACATCCAGAGCAGAAAGCTTTCAAGAAAATGGGAAGTTACTATCCAAGGAAGAGGTAGAAAATGAGAAGAAACTATTTTTAATACATGTGAAACCAAGAGGCTTTTATATGCCTGAGTTATTATTGAAATCTGGCTGGATGTGATTACAGGGAGCTGTTGTTTCATGAATGATTTTTAATCCTGTTGGCAGAGTCAGACAGGGTGTAAATTTGCAAGTCGATTTGTATGCAGATCACCCTGCTGCCTTGGTATTGATTTGAAAGATGCAGGATGAATGTTCTCTGCTTTATAAGGAAAGCATCTGAAAAAGAAAAAGAGATGCACTGAGTCCCAAGAGCTTTTTTGAACACTGCTGGATGGGAGTATCAGCATCTAGAGGAGACACTGGATGTCATTCCAGGAACTGGAAGAAACTGTATCCAGGATGTTTCACCTTAAAAGTAGAGGTGCTGACATGTAGTATGACGGTTATGAATGTACAGACTAAGAGCACTAGACTAACGCATTTGTTTTTCACCTTTGAGGGCATTGGTTTGGCCCACAGTGCCTGTCACAGTGTAATGATCCAAACAAATCCTCTTTCTGAGATCCCTTTTAGCCACTTCATCTAGCACCTCCTCTTTTAAAACTTCAGCGTGACCTCACACAAATGTAACCTCTCAATGACTCAGAGTGAAATGACAGAGGCAGAGTTCGCTGGGAAAAATAAAATGCGCTGGCTGATCTCATGGACCCAACAATACTGGAGCAGTAGAACTGGGTAGTTCAGGGCAGGAATGCAGCTCATGGGAGAAATGTCAGAAATGATGGCAGGAAGGAGGAGTTCTGACTAGACATTTCTCAGGATCAACAGGACAGTTATTGGATTCTTATATGACAAGAACAATATGCTGCTCTTTCCTGCACACTGAATTTTGGGCAGTTATTTTTTAAAGTTTATTGTTCAGCTGAGATGAGACCATTAATTGTGCCTGTCCTTAGAATATTGTCCTTTTAATGGAGCCTCTTAATTCCACAATAATCTCTTGGAGGCCAAGCACTCACCCTCCCTGTGTAATTTTCAGGATATTCAATGGCAATACAAATTCTTTGCAAGAAGCTGTGGCTGGCTGTAGAGATTTGTCTCAGTCAGTGAAGGTGATGCATTGATCTTCCATCTGATATGCACTGTAAAATGAAGCAATAATGCCATTTTAACAGTTTTTAAACCGTTAAAAATGTAGCGGGGGATTTCTCCACTATCTCTCTCCCAACAATTTGCAAAAGCTTTCTGTGGTTTCAGGGCTCCTGAATGTTTCACAGCTCTAAATTGTTCCTTCTCAGCTGCAAATCTGCTTGGAATATTTAACAAGCACTGAGGTAGGAACTTTAGGGATATTGACGGTACCTCTAGAAATTATCCTCAACTTTCCACATCCTCCCCTCAGAGATACATTGTTTGATATGGATACATGCTGCCATAATTCAATATGACACACCAAATCAACCCATGTAGCCTTCACAGTCACATTAACACTCTAATTCTCAACAGTGCTAACAAGTCACCTTTAGGGATGCAAATTAATTATATTCTTTTAAACTTTCCCCCCTCACTATTTCCATGGGTAAAATTCACACGCTTCTTTCAATAGACGTTATCCTTCAGATGACCCAAACCATGGATGACAGTCAGTCTCATTCTCTATGCAAATTGTATTAAGCCTAGTACAAAAGCTTAGATTTGATACAGAGACTAGCAGACAAGGGGTTTGGATTATAACAGCAATGAAGGCAAGAGAGAGAAAAACAGCAAAGAAGGAAGAAAAAATTCCTTAAGCAAGACCTTTTGAAGTTTGCTTTCAAACAATAAATAAACATTATTAAAGAGGAGATATAGAAAAATGTAGAATCTTGCTTAGTAGAATAATATACTGACTATATACTGTATATGGTTAAGGGTGAAATCCTAGTACTCTCACCCATGGTAAATAATGTTTCTCTCACATGTGTGCCTTGGAAATCATGGCAAGTAAGGGTGGCCAATCCTGGCCCTTAATTGTGTCTATGTGCTGTGAGTGCATTAGAGGGAAAGAATGTACAGTTTTGCCGTTCTATGTTCCCTTTCTCACAAAAGCTTGGACCGGAGGTCCGTTCCATCCTGGGCTGTTCTACATTCTATGATTCCACGTTTCTCTGATTTTGCTCCTTTTTTCTTCATTCTGTTTTGCTGCAGAAAAAGTAGTTCTTGCACACAAGGTATGAATCCATCATGCTTCAAAATAGTTTGTCTGAATGCATTATTGTCAGGAGTCTGCTGGAAATGGGAGAGATGCAGGCAGTTTCTAATATACTGGGAGGGTCAGAAGCTTTCATTTATCCATGCCTATCTCTCTCCTCAACCTGCACATCTCAGGAGTGGGCACTGGTGTTGAAACCTGCATGTTTTGCATTCCCAGCATAGTTCCGCCATCAGGCAGCTGGTGGTAGGTAAATGTATATTTAAATAAATGCTTTTAAGCACACACAGAAGGCCACTTGAGAGAAATGTAAATCTTTATTCCAAGCATTGTAAATTCTCATACATGTCAATATTTCTAGTGAAGAAATTGGGAAGAATCTAACATATACTGGAACTACTGCAGGCTTACTCTGTTCTCACAAATCAGCCCTGGTCTGAGTCTAGGATTGTTCTGTGCATGCTTAAGTAGCTATTTGCCAGGTAGGTTACATTAAAATCATTAAGCTAGCAGTAGATATGTAAGTCAAAACCTTGCCTTCATTTCAACTAGATGAAGAAATGGATCATGACTTTTTGGAAGGATAGAATGAGCATGGGTAATGAGCAAATACAGACTTTATTTTTCACAGGTGTTAAATTATACTAGGGTTCTTAGCTCAGGGGTTAGACATCACTGTCTTCTAGATGACAATGGGTTGAGCAGTCTCATAGGATTTGCATAGGTGTTGGCTTAATATCCCCAGAGCCTCAAGTTATCTGTCTGTTCACTTGTGGAGAACAACGCTTTAGCAAATAAAGACGGCGTGGGAAATGTGCGATTTCGACCTGTGCGCTAAAGCAGCGAAAAACAGCAGTTCAAAGAAAAGATATGCACAAAACAGGCCTTGCATTCTTCAGTAGCTCGTAAATAACATGTGACTGGCCGAATCCAGGAGATAAGGAGCTGAGAACAGACAGCCAGGCGCCTGCCAGGTGCAATAGAAAAACAGAATAACAGATCTTGCGGGGAACACAAATCGGGTGATGATTGGGGAATAAAAGAGCCTCCCCTTTTAACAAGAAATACTATATAATCAGAAAATTCTGTAATAAAGTTGATTCTGTACTTGAACCCTACAGAGTCTGTGCCTATCATACACCACATTCACTGGCAATTATTTCTTTATATGCAAATTTGCCATAGCTCCTTCACTGAAATACTCATCTGCTATCAGTTTTGAAGTCCTCAACTCTCCTACTGAGACTGCCAACAAGGCAGATGCATAGAGTGGTTTTGTAATATTCATGTTCACTGAGACCAGGTCATCACACCTTGTAGCCAGCACAGGTCACCAAGCCACAGAAATCTGTGCAGTTTCTCCAAAGATTAATAAAGAGTAAGTCTTTGCACCTTAATTTTTCCTCTATGTAAAATAAGGAGGGGTTTCATTTTTTCAGTTCTAAGCTCATTAGCGTTAGGAAAATGGGGGGTTTTTACTACATCTCTTTCCCTTTCACCTTTACTAATTCATACCTCAAACCTCAGAAAAATAAGTCTGGCAACAGGACACAAAAATAAAATATCAAACAAGGACATAGAGGAAGACATCCTCATGGACCACTTTAAAGAAACATTTGGTGAAAGACAGTCATCTTATTGTGGCAATAGTCCTGTATTGATTTGCAGTGAAATAGGAAGAAAAGGAGTCAAGTTAGTGTATGAAAATAAAGCACATCCTGACCTAATGGAAATACTTGTCCAGTTCCATTTTTCAGGATTCCTTGTTGTCCGTGCAACTGTTTGTATGAGCTTCATATGCAGTCCATCATTCATCCCAATAATTTTGTTCTGCTATGCATCTTTTCTTCCTTTTCACTTGCCAGCACTCATCTTTCCAAACACAAGCAAATTATACATTGAGACCTAGCAACATATTGAACTTAATAATTTTAGCTGTGTCCTGTAAACCATGATCCAACAGAATTAAGTCAGTCATTTTCAGGTAGAAAATTATACCTCTGTTGAGGGATGCATCAGCAAAATATCAATCAATCAGCCTTGAAAACAGTTACCAAAGCAAAAGCTATTTTAGTTGTAAAAAGATGAAGCAATTATTAATTTTATCTGTCCCTAATTTGTTTTAATAACTGCATCAGAGCCACATTAAAAGCTCAGACTTCAGACTATCATAACCAGCCAATGCAGATAGAAGTTTCTGATAAATGTCATATGGGTAATTAAGTTTATGCATGAATAATTTGTTATGTCATGTGGGGGAAATGTGGCATTTTTTGGATGACATGTAAAATTAAGTCCTGGAAGTCTCACAGTTCTATTCACAAATAGTTAGATGTGGTCTTTAGGCAAGCTTCTGACAGTTCCTTCCCTCATGGTTTCCTAAGCCTTTTTGGCAATTTCAGCTGCGTGCAGAACTGTTCTGCAGATTCCAGCCATCACCTTCCACTGCTGTGTGGTGCTGAAAACAGAGCAGAAGGTCCTTTTGCAGTTAAGTGGGGTTTTTTTGTGGCGCTTTTTTGTGGGTATTTTATGCAGGGCTTGTTTTTTATTTCACATGTTCTAGCTTTAACTCTTCTGGCCAGAGAAGAATATCTTCTCATATCCACTTTCCCAAGTGAGATCAGACACCAAATTTGTAAAGTGTTTAAGTCTTATCTTTGTAAATGAAAGGTAAATGTAAATGGTGTGTTTGTCTGAGGCTGAACGATCCTCAGACTAGTTTTGTCGTAATGACTCATGGTATTCTTTGTTTTACCTAATGATCTATACTGATGAGTTTCATTCAATATGACTAAAGGTAGCTGAATCATGTCCTCGCTCTGTGTGCATGTTCAGCAAACAGACAGATAGATATACAGTACTGTTTGTGATTCCATAGCTTGTTTAAAAAACACTGGTTTAAAATTCTTATTTAATTGAAAGAAAATGGATATCGACCTGTATTAGCTTGATTGCATGTCAGGTTCTGCACTCAGTTTGAATTATTAGGAAATAGCCAAGGAAAATTGATTGTATTTTAAAGGTCCTGGGAAAAGTTTTACAGCTGCGCATTAGGAAATGGTGTTAAGCAAATGAGAACTAATTGTTTTCAGCAGCATTAGTAATTGTCCATTCTGCTTTACTTCTTCAAAGTGCATTAATTTTCTCTGAATGGGAGCAGTAAACAAAAGTTTCAAAGTACTGTTAGCTGCTGTGTAGGATTCACAGCAAGACATAATACAGTATTTCCAGCACTTAGAGAGTCATCTTGTTACACTGCAGATGTCAAGACCAAAGATATTGGAAGTCATGTATCACACAATGAGTCATGAGCCAGACGTGAGCCCACTCGCCAACTTTGTTTTTTAATACTGAAAAAGTTGTAGTGGGAAGCCAATGTGGTAGTCTCCAGTTGTGAACTACAAAAGAGCAAAACCCCTCTGCCACCCTCCAGCACTAAGCCTGAGGTGTCCTGGTAGAGCCAGGCAAATGCCAAGCCTTGCCACAGCAGCGGGTGCTGGAGGACCTGAAGGCTGCCATGCACCACCATAGTGCCAGGAACACATTCCTCAGGCTGGTATCAGTGCATTGGGCTAGCACTGTCACTCCCTCACTGAAGAAAAAAAAGCCCAAACCACCAGACAGAATACCATAGTGGCACCAAGGGAATTTTTAATTTACCTGAGCCTGAAATGGGTGATTGATGAGGTTCCTGTCTACATTTTCCAGAGGGGGTCCTGTAATTCCATCAACTCTGTCCAGTTATGGTGACCAGCTTCTGACATGGGTATTGTGTACAAGTTGGCCTTTGATTAGGAAAACACCTGCCTTGGGTTTCACTGCTAACATCAGTGTTAACAGTCATGTTCATATAAAGACTTGGCATCATTCCTAATGATCATATGTCCCAGAAACAAAATTTCTCAAAATGCTGTTACCAGGTTAACCAAGTGGTATTTTTGGTGTTATGGAAGATCACTTACAGAACTGCCACTTTTTGGAGGGGATAGGAGCTCGTTACATGTGCAGCTCTGTACTGAAAGGTGTATGAAGAAACATAATCTGTGTGAGTGAGCTGCTAACAACCTGCCAGTATGAGCTAAAATACTTTCTGGAGCTGCTCCATGTAATTTTGTGCTTTTCAGTGCCTCTGTGAGAATACCACACATGAGCACAGTGGAGGTGAAGATTACATTAATTTTAGTAGGACAGTTAGACAGCAGAACTTCAAAATTTCTACAATGTTAAGGCAAAGAGAAGGAAAGCTACAGAACAGTCGTCCAAAATATGCATGTTTCTCCAGCCTTGTCATGGTTAATCTTTATCTCTACCAATGTATATTCATCCTGCCTTTACACAATGTTGGAGTTTCATTCTTGTCCCGCACAGGAATCTGTACTGAAACCTGTGCCGCCGAAAGTACTCCTAAGTGAGCTAACAAAGAAGGTAAATAGTGAGGAGACAGTCTGCAGACAATACAAAGTTATTCAAGAATACACTAGACAATGAAGGGTCTTGTGATACTATGCAACTGGGTTATAAAACAGCAAATTAAATTAAATTTAAAAAAATGCAAAGTAATGCATAAGGATGTTCTGATTTCAGCTGGGATGGAGTTAATTTTCTTCCTAGCAGCTGGTATAGTGCTGTGGTTTAGATTTAGGATGAAAAATAATATAATTAACACATTGATATTTTGGTTGCTGTTAAAAAGTGCTTACACTAAGTCAAGGACTTTTCAGCTGCTTATACCGCCCTGCCAGCGGGTAGGCTGGGGGTGCACAAGAAGCTGGGAGGGGACATGGCCAGGACAGCTGACCAAAGGTATATTCCATACCGTAAGACATCATGATCAGTATATAATCTAGGCGGAAAACTGGCCAGGGGGCTGCTGCTCAGGGACAGACTGGGCATCGGTCAGTTTTTGGTGAGCAATTGTTTTTCATTTGCATCACTTGTCTTCCTTGGGTTTTATTTCTCTCTCTTTCTGTTATTTTCCTTTTCATTACAATTTGTTGCTGTTATTGTTATATATTTTACCCTTTTCCCTGTCTCAAGACTAACTAAAATTTGCTATAACAACTTAAAGCTCCAGGCAAACCTGGGCAAATTCTGGATATTTCTGCAAATGCAATCATGTGCTCTTCTGCCACGTGCGACAAAAAGAACTCCTTGTTTTTCATTCTCATGTCTACATTGCTACTCATGCCAGGAGACAAAACCATGTCTGGTCAGCAAAACTGTCCCTCAAACTACAGCCATATGTCATTCACCAAAGCTTGAGGAATGTCTTATATTCATTCAGAGGTATATATCAGAGCAATGCAAATTTCTTATCACTGTTTCCTTGCATTTGCCAAGAGGCAGCATGTCAAATAAATAATTTAGACTGGCTGAGGCACCACAGGAAAACAAAGCCATCAGTCATCTCAGCTGCATTATTGATCACCAATAACAAGATACTTGCTAAGACAAATGGTTCTGTTATTATACTAGTGAATTTTAGTCTACCCTGACTAAATAAATCGTATTGAACTGTTGTTTTAAGATGTCCAAACACCTCTGTAATAATTTTTACATTTCATTCTGTCCAGCCATCTATAGAATCTCTCTATATAACTGTTGTTTGTTTGTTTGTTTGTTTCTAAGTATGGCTATGTACTTACTTACCTTAAAAAGTTGCGTAAGGAATTTCATGTCTGTACATGTAGCTTTTATATCCACAAGATCTTCTTAGTTTGGATGCAGAGGAAAATGTGAACAAGGTGATTAGATAAGTCAGGCATTCCATCAGCTCTCAATACAAATATTTTTCTGTTATCTTATAGTAACGGAGCTTGTCAGGTTCTTATATCTGGTGTTATGATATTATTATTTTTACTTTACACATGGCTTTTTCTCCATTATCAACATGTAATTATTACAACAGCAGTGTCCAGAGGTTCTTAGTAGACCTATTCCATAGAAGTCATTCAGTATCTCAGAAATATCCTCCTTCCTCTCACTTTCCTTAACAGTATCTGATAATTCATAATTTGACAGACCTATGCAAACTGCTGTGTGCTCCTCTGTCAGCTTCCTGGGTCATGCTCTGGGGGAAGGTGAAGACATGTCTCCACAGTGAATCTAACCAGTTCTAAAGATACAGGGAGGAACACTTGATCCTGAGCCTCTGAAGTGTCAAATGCTGTTTGCAAGATGCTGCGCTGTCACAGCAATCAAGAGACAAGTTCTCAGCACCTTGTGGATGTGTGGAAGAAAAATTTGCAGCCAAAGCATGGGCTGAGAATGGCTCTTGCAAATCCTAAATCCTGAGCTTCCCACATGATCTTTTTCCAAGACTTTTATAAGCTCTGGGTCTGATCTTCACCAGAATTTTTTAAACCCTGCCAGTTAACTTGGAGTAACTAAGTATTTAAAAGGATTAGTTTAGGCATTCTCCAGACATTTCATCAAAACTAAAGGCATACGTGGGCTAGTTTTAAATTACAGGCAGAAAGTTCCAAATATCACATTCCTAGGAGGAAAGTGATCTAAAAATGGAAGTGAATACAAGTGAAGTAAGAGAATATGCTGGGTGGAAGACAAGAACAACAAAAGCATTTCTAGAATTACAAAGTTTGCAAAACATGAAGGTGGTTGAAGCAATGCTGATTCTATAGCTGAAAGCATTGTCCATGACTTGCTGGCGTTTTATTGCACAGAAAACTGAAAACAAGACTTCCCTCACTGGTAGAAATGCATGCCAGGGTCTTTGGAGACTTACAAAAGTATAGAGAGACAATGAAGGTAAACAAAAAACCCTTCAGTATTATTTGGGGTCTTGAAAGCTGCAATCACGTCAGGGACATGCTGTTGTGCACCTCACTGGTGGGAAACAGTAGTCACAAATAGTGCAGGTGTCACAAGAATCTCCCCTGTGGTCAAATGACATTGCCACCTTGGACAGCTATATATAAATGACAAAACTAGAAGCACTAGGTCCAAAATCCCCAGCAGTGAAAAGGTGAAGTGGATCACAGTCAGTAAAGATTGAGAACACAAAGCCCCAGGACATGACATAACCACAATTAAGGGTCTTACAACCATGTGACATCATAACACTTGCTGTTTTGGGGGACACTCCCTAGGCATTTCTGAGTCTAATTATATATTGTAGTTTATAAGGTTTAACTATATACCTGACATTCCATGTCATGCTTATCATCACTGTTTTGTTAAGTTTGACTGAAGAAGGAGGATGTAGAAATCTGCACCTGAGGCAGGAGCCAGTTGCCATATCATTTAAGAGCTCACCTTAAGAATGCTAATCAATCAGTCACAATTTGGGCTCTTGATAAAGCAGGTGACTGTTCAAAACTCCAATTTCCAGGAAGGGAGCTTATGTTAGGATTTTTTTTCATTAAATCCCCTATGCAGCAAAACTTAGATACATGCTGGTCTTAATTGGTAGAAAATGCCATAATCAAGTGGGTTTTGCCCTTTCAACTGATTATACAAATATCATCCTGGATTCTTACTACTGAGAGTCACATAGCTGTCAATCATGGTGGCTCTGCAGAGCTACAGAGATGTAAAAACAGCTGAAAACATATTTGTTTGAAACTCAGGAGATGAGTGTCTGAAACTAGAAATACAAAGTGAATAAGTAATTCAGAGTACATTCTAGATCTTGAAACACTTCAGACAGGTGATGAATGCTATTGTGATGTTAAAAACTGGCGTCTGTAAATTTTAACAGTATTTTGACTTTTCTTAGAACTTCGAATTCTCTTTTACATATCAAAATTAAGAAGCACAGTTATAGCTGATATATGATTTTTAATTTGTTCAAAATGGATTATACACTCCTATCCTGTGGGTGACTCAGCTTGAGCAGTTTCTTCTTTCTCCTCATTAGAAATCTTTATGGAAAGCAGTGAGATTGCTACAGACCAAAAAAAAAAAAAAAAAAACCAACCCTTGCCTGAAAAACTCTCCAGGTTTCCTTTCAAGAGATAACATTTATCCATCTAAAACATCCTCAGTGGCCTTTTAGTGCTCTTGAAGTCAATGACTAAATTCCCATTGACTTCAGTGAACCTAGTGCTGCTAATTGATATTATTGAAAGATGTATCCTGTTTCTAGAACATGGGTTCTTTTTCCTGCTATTATTACTTGTTAATATTCACTTTCAAATAATTTAAAGAAAAAAAAATCCCTTTGAATGAAACTGAAAACAAACACAGAACTAAAAAAGCAATGGTAAGATTTCTGATTAAAGGGCAATGGTCAAATGTGACTAACATCAGGAGTTACCAAATCCCACATAGGAGTCTCAAGCATGGGTTTATTATCATACTTGTTACTATCCCCATCGTACAGATGACACCAAAAGTCAAATAGATTGGGGAGCTGACTGACATCCATCAGGCAGCTCTTTGAAGAGAGCTTGGACTTTCTGATTTTTGTGTCATGGGTATTTGCTATCCTGTGCAAAAACCAGGCTCAGTTGATACCCCTAGAACTAAGCAAGCTAATGTATTGTTAACCTTGTCTAAAGCTTTCTGTTCTTTCCCTTGGCCAAGCCCTTACACTCATCCACACCGCTTTTCAAGATTTAGGAAAACATACTTGTCATATTTTCTTTTCTGTTTCTTCATCTCCATAAATCTCTACACTTCCAAGACAAGAATTCAAAGAGTCAAATTATGTTGACAGTTTCAAGCAACTATGTTGACCCACCTTGATGAAGTAGGTAAAAAAAAGTGAATATGTAGATACTATGATGAGTAGCTACCTCAGGCGAAGAGGTAACAAACTACACTACCTGTTGTAATAAGTACTCAAATGACTAGATGTGTAAATGCAAGCTGCAAATCCACAGATTCTCTCCTCTACTTCTTCAAAGAAGCATTCACTTTCATCTTGGCCAAAAAAAATAATGCACTCCTCCCTCCTTTTGGAACATACTAATTTTCTATGCCGTACAACCTTATGAATTCTCAGGCTGACTAACATCAATCTGCAAAGCACGGACATTGAAGATATTCTAGTGACTGCATTTCACAACTGGAGGGGCTTACTGAGAACCTGCTGCCAAATCATCAGCCCAGGTGATACTGCCTACTAACTGGCTTCCACCTTCTTCTAGAAGCAGGCAAACTGCTTCAGTACTATGTGGAAACAGGCTTTGAATTGCTTTGAGAACTTCTGAGATACAGAAAGGTGACCAACATTTGAAATTATATTAATCTAGGTTACCTAATTTACAGATGACAGACAATGCATAAAGTCAACCTAAACATTGATTCAGGAAAGTGACCTATGTTGTCCTTCGATAGATAAACCTCCAGGGATGAAAGGACACTCTTTTCAAATTGTATTAGCATAAACAGAAATACTACTTTATATTTCTCAGCACCCTGGAGCAGAGTTGTGTTCTGCTCCTAGCATTGCTCTCCTAAATGACATGAAAATTATCAGAATGGGTGGATTATGTCTACAGAAATCAACCATAATAATGCCTATAGAGTCGCACTCATCCCCATTTCCTTATTTATATTTGCTAGCACCTTTCAAAAACTGATGGACAAATTGGCTTAGCAATCACTGTCCCTGCTTGGTGTGTCTTGATGGAAGCTGACAGTTGAAGTGATTTAGCTTTTGTTACAGCATAAAGACATTCCCTTTTTCCCTTTTCCTTCCAGGGGATAATAGACCTTGTCATAAGCTATTGCATCTTCTGATAAAAAAAAGAAAAGAATAAAAACAACAAAAACACTCCCCCTCTACCTTCTGCTTTGGCACAAACACAAACCAATACTTACAGGTCATACACATCGTGGAGGGCATTTCTTCTGGGTCTCTCAAGCTCATACAGACAATAATTAAGCTCTCATGTAAATCTAGCACCCAGGAAAAGAAAGCATGATGTTGTCAGGTGGGATCTTTTTCAGAGAAGACCAAACTTGTCTGGTTTTGCTGTGGTTGCACTGCTTTCTCCCTGTTTATGCCCAGAAAGGCAGGCAACATAGAGTGGTCATGGGTAATTTTTTTTATTATTGTTTATTTATTACTTCAGGAAACTTGTGAGACAAGTCTGATTGAGGGCTTCTTCCCTTGTCTGAATCACTCTGTTTCATCTGCACCTTTTCTACTTTCTGAATCAGCCACCAATCAACACTCCCACATAATTTTAACTTTTCTTTTTGGAACTGAAATTCCACCTGAATGAAAAGGGAGACCAGATATTTTCTAAGGATAAGAAACGGTGAACAGTTCTCCAGTCGTTTAGTCCATTACCTTCCCTATACTGTGCTTCTGCGATGTGTAAAATACTTCTTATGGGAAAATTTGGGTTGGCATCTTATGCTGCAGTTCAGGGAATTGCAGGCTTCTGTGCTGAAGGGGCTTCAGGAGCTCATGGATAATGCGTTGCTACAGCTACTGCTGGATATCTAAGAACTAGAGGCATCCTATTTGTTTTTAACCATACCTCCTCAAATCCTCTGTCCAATATACTCATTTAACCTGCTCGTTTGGTATATTCTGTAGGTTTCTCGTGTCTTTATTACTATGTGAAGGCAATTACCATCCAGGGATCCTGATCTGAACAATATCTAGGATGTTCTTTACATACTATTATTAGCAGCATTATAATGCAATCAATAGAGAATAGTATTCTTAACATTGTATTCTCTCCTCCTGATCTTATTAAATGGTATGAAGATTCCAGCTTCAAATTACAAATTTATCTTGTGAAGGGAAAGGAGTTATAATAATACAATAAAGAAAGCTAACTCCTGAATCAATTTAAAAGACTGCAATAGAACCTCAATGTTGAAAAGAAAAAGCTGATATGTATACATGCACTATGACTTGTTCATAAATTCTGAGACCTGGACCATAGCTGTACAGTATTCAGCTAAGGGTGCAGAAATTGTGTTATGTAGTCTTAGAAAGACAATTAAGTGTTATTTGGAACTGACTTAAACAGTTGTGATGATACATTAGGAATTCCATACATTCTGATAGTGGAGTAGGCAGAGAAAAGGCTGAGGAGTTCAGTTTTATGTTACCCTTAGTCGGGTGTTGAGATGTGGTATCATATCACTGAATAACCTTTGCTACAGGTGTGTGATAGAACATTAGCTCTCTTTAATGACCCACATCTAATAATCTCATGTGTCTACCTGTCAGCTTCAGTAAGAAATAATAAAAAGTCCTCATAGGAATGATCTAATATTCTCATCTCCATTGCAATCTTGTGATCGTTATAAGACCAGACTAACATCTTGCCCTTTGACCCTTTTTAGAGTCTAGAATCTTTGACATGAAAATTTTTATTACAGAATTTAGTGAAAGATAGGTACTTTCTGTCTTCCCAGAGCACAGCACTGTTCTTTGACAAATCTACTGATAGTCAAAACCTAGCCTTTTACATAGGCATCTATTTTCATAGAAGCATAGAATTGTTTAGATTGGAAAAGACCTTTACAATCATCAAGTCCAACTGTTAACCTAGCACTGCCAAGTCCACCACTAAACCATGTCCCCTAGTGCCACATCTACACTTCTTCGAAATGCCTCCGGGGACGGTGACTCAACTACTTCCCTGGGCAGCCTGTTCCAATGCTTGACAACCCTTTTGGAGAAGACATTTTTCCTAATATCCAATCTAAACCTCCCCTGGCGCAACTGGAGGCCGTTTCCTCTTGACCTGTCACTTGCTACTTGGGAAAAAAGGCGCCCACCTCACTATAACCTCCTTTCAGGGAGGTGTAGAGCGTAAGAAGGTCTCCCCTCAGCCTCCTCTTCTCCAGGCTAAATAACCCCAGTTCCCTCAGCCGCTCCTCATAAGCCTTGTGCTCTAGACCCTTCACCAACTTTGCTGCCCTTCTTTGGACATGCTCCAGCACCTTAATGTTTGCCTTGTAGTGAGGGGCCCAAAACTGAACACAGTACTCAAGGTGCAGCCTCACCAGAGCTGAGTACAGGGAGACGACCACTTCCCTAGTCCTGCTGGCCACACTATTTCTGACACAAGCCAGGATGCTGTTGGCCTTCTTGGCCACCTGGGCACACTGCTGGCTCATGTTCAGCTGGCCGTCGACCAACACCCCCAGGCCCTTTTCCGCCAGGCAGCTTTCCAGCCACTCTTCCCCAAGCCTGTAGCATTGCATGGGGCTGTTGTGACCCAGGTGCAGGACCTGGCACTGAGCCTTGTTGAACCTCATATAACTGGCCTCGGCCCACGGATGCAGCCTGTCCAGACCCCTCTGTAGCGCTTTCCTACCCTCAAGCAGATCAACACTCCCATCCAACTTGGTGTCATCTGCAAACTGACTGTGGGTGCACTCGATCCCCTCGTCCAGATCATTGATAAAGATATTAAACAGCTAAAGATATTTTTCATGACAAAGGATATAATAAGACAAATGATATAATAAGAGTACACAGAAGCATCAAATTAATATATGCTATTGACAATAGTGCTCAGAAACCTTCTTTCTACCTGGTAAAGGATGATCATGCAAAGGAAGTGGTACCTCACTGCCACTTTTTTCTGCTCTATATTGGCCCTGTTTGTGAGAACCAAAATAAAAAGTAACTCACTGTAATAGTTTGCAGTGTGCCAATAGTTTTGAAGATTTTTCCAAATCTTCATATTCCTCAATAAAATCCCTGAAAGGGCTATTTCTATGGACCAGAGCATAGACTGTTTCTCAGTGTCTCTTGTGTATATATGATCAACATGAAGCAAGCATTTGGCAAAACTGACAGTTAGGAGAATTAGATACAGCTATGATGGCAAATAGTATGGTACAATAGGAGTGGACATTGAAACAGTTGGTGCTAACGTCCACGCTGTTCACTTATCAGTGGTTCCACTTCAGACTAGCTCTATCTAGTCTTGTCTGATAGCTTAAGTACCCATTAGTAGCTGGAGCACAGTAGGTACTCTTCTAGAGCACATCGTCTGGTTTACCTCAGTCTGAACAGAAGCCATTTAATGAGCTCTAAGATATAAACAAAAATGCCATAATTGGGGACACCCAGGAGATCTACATCAGTCTTATCCTGACCAGAACTAAAGCTTTGACACACCTCTGGTTCTTCAATTAATACTGTCACTGTTTGTGCTCATAACAATTATTTTCATTTCCTTAGAACAATTAAAAATATGTCCTTCTAATAGCATGGCAACTACTTACCTTTAAATGTTCTCCCCCTTCTTGGCTTCTGGAAAATTGCATTCTGGAAAATATCAATCTCTTCCAAGTAAGTGGGCTTATTGGAAATTCAGTGTTGTCAGTTCTCATAAAGTAAACACAGGTAGGCCAAAGCAGTCTTAGAAGGCAACTTGTCCATTCATTAAGTAGTGCCCTTCTTCCAGATTTTACACAAAACAGATGTTTTCCAAGGGAAACACCATACAAACGTGGCGGAAAGCAAATGGCTGGAAGCCGTAAGTGGAATCTCATAGTATTTCACCCAAGAGTAGTTTTCATTTTTCCTTGAATGGCTGACCAATTGTAGACAGCCTACTAACATTAGCTTCAGAATAAAGTTGAGCATTTGGTGAAGAATAGGGATAGCTACCTCAAAGCATGATTTCTTATTTGCATTTTGAGGGTTTGTCTCAATATGGACCAGAGCTGACTCCAGCTTTTTTGCTGGTGTTTATATAATCCCAGGTCTTGTTCACACGCACAAAAAATGCCAATATAAGTTAAGTAATTCTTAAAATTTGGTTTTCTTTGCTGAAGTTGTGTCAGCTAAAGCCCATTATCAAAACTTTAGTGACTTTCAAGTTTTTAATAAGGCAGGTGAGCTTTCCTTGTTTTCTACAGAGCTGCCTAGTTGAAATAGAAGTAACTGAGAAGAGAATATGCACTGCATCCTAACAGCACTGGTATGTAAAACGTTAAATGAAAAGAAAAAGTAAACCTTGACTCATACCAAATACTAGGTTTTCAATGTCTCTCAAGACAAGAAGTCTCGCTTTGCCACAGTAAACAGCTGTGAACTTGCTGCAGAGGGATTGGACTACCTGGAATTTTCCCCTGTAATCCAGAATGGCATGGTACTATGTGATCGGTAACTAAAAATTCAGGTGCAAAACTGCTTTGCTACTACATTAGTTATTGCTGAAGTGATACCCTGTGGTGTTCTCATAGTTTAACAGTTCCAAATATTTTCAAGCTATCATTTTGTAGTTGTAATTGTCTTCAGTGATGGACACTTGGAGAAATCTGATTGAGATAACAGGAACATTTCTGCATTGCCTTCACTTTGGACTGTCATTTCCATTTCTCCTCTCTGATTCCTTGAGGTGATTCTTGCTCAAGAACTTTTGCAAACTGAATTGTCTGTGCTTATTTTTGAGAGCATACACATGTGCTTTGTGCTTTTTTTACTTTGACCTACACACAACAATTAGATCACAAATGATCCCTGGCATTCTAAACGAATTACTTATTGATCTATGAGTTGTTGTGTACAATTTCAGCCAATCCCAGAAGCTTCAGAATAAGAAGAAAAATAATAAATTGGTGTCAGTGGTGTATAAATTCAGAAAGATGAGTTAAAGAGTTTGTATTGATAATGGCTAAAACAGGAATTTAATTTTTTGAAAATCTAAGATACCACCACAAGTTGATGATGAAGGATGAAATTACTTTCTTAAAGAAAGAGAGAAAAGATGCAGAATGCGTAATATTGCTGTCTTTTAAGTGGAGTAGGAAGACAATTCCATGCAAAACCATGATGCTGACTAAATTACGAACAGTAAAATTGTCAGAATGTTCTTGATTTCAGTTGCAGAGCATAGGCTTTAACCCTGTTGGGGTTGTGCAGGTGAACAGGAATATTAAGTTGTTGGGGTCTGTCTCCCTTGTTTGTCATTGCAGCTTTACAACTTGTGTCTTACTTGTTTACTAGTGACCTCAGCTACATCTGCATGTTAAAACTCATCCCAGTCCTGATTTCATTTTTACTGGCTCCGTGCCATTCTAAATTTCGTGGAATTCCTGAATTAAAAATGCAACACATAAGCTAGGTATTTTCAGACTTAGTTTTTAGGCAGAAAATCTGAGTCCAAAATAAAGTCGTTAACTTGTGGTTGCAACAAGTCACCCTTGGAGCCAGATGATCAGCTTTATCTAGAAACAGACCAAATGGGATTTATGGGACAGGTTCTCAGCTGCAGTCAGTGGAGTTCTAGACAATTCATACAGGCTGAAAAGTGTCCAAATTTCTGGTTCTGCCACTAAACATTGACTTGTAAATAATGAACATTCTCATGACACTAAGTCAAGTTTTAATAGAAGTTTTAATGAAAAAAGCTGCTGGGGTATAAGATTTTTATTTGGCTGAAGAACATAAATAAGTCCTATACGTACAAATAAACAGCAAAAGTGATAGTAGGTTTGTCTGCACACTTTCCCCAGTGGGAGAAACATTGTGCCTGAAAAACAAAGAGACAAAAGCAAGTAGTCTTGCAAAGATATTTGCATATTGTTATTAAACAGCCAACCTTTACATAATGAAGGGCATATTTACAGTGCTGCTCAAATTGATTGCTCTAAGGCTGGCTCTAAGGCTGTTTTATGATATTAAAATATTTATAAATAGCCTTTAATTCAGCTTCACCTCTGTCAGAAAACTCAATGGAAATCCTAATTACCATTTCTCTGCACAGATCAAAGGCAATCATATGTATGTATTGACATTCAACTAACACTATTCCCTGAAAGGTTCAATTGTTTAGCATGACTGCCAAATCATTAAATAAAGGCATAGGCTGGTTTTATAAATAATGCTGACTGTATTCAGAGCGTTATAGGACACACTTGAGTTGTACTATCTAGGTAAATGAAATTGCCTGTACCCTCTCTACCACTGCCAGGCTTGATATCAAATGGAATAATAGAAATTAATTCTTAGACCTGTCATCCAGGGTATATTTCACAAGCCTTGGCTTCAGTAAATATAAATATATTCATAATTTGAACACAGTATTCCCTAATGCTATTGATTAAGCTGCACTCTTGAAACATGGTTCAGGCTCAGGTCTTTCTCTTTAATTCATAGAAGCATTCTCTGCATTTACCTTAGAAAATGAATAATCATAGATCGAGACTGATGGGCAACAGGACACACTGACAGATTTAATTTCCTCATGTGTCCAACCTTCTGTCTCTGCTGGGCATGTTTAATTTTGCCATGTTTGCTGTCAAAGAACCTTTTCGTGTTTGCTACTGGGCCTGCATTTTATGGGAAAAGAAAGAGGAAAAGGCACAGTGGAGTATTATCATAAACTAGCTTTTTGGATCCATACAGCCAGAGAAGAAAAAAGAAATGCTGCTGTATCTTGCGTTCTTATAATCAGTGCATTGCCTCAGGCCAATAGTCTCTTGGGTACTTCAGACTTCCCCAAAATTCACTTGCTAAGCTTCTTACAAAACAAACATGATATAAGCTGTTACTAGTTCTGGAGGTGATCTCTACAACAATGCTTTTCTTTGTTTTATTGTGTTCTTTAAGCAGACTGATTTAATTCAAAGAGATTGAAACGATAGGATTTTGATCGTTATTCAAATCAGTGAGTAGAAAATTTGCTTTAAACTTTTAAATTTCTGTTATCATTGGTGCATTCCAGCTGATTTTCTAAAGGAAGAACATTTCTTGTTTATGGCATTTTTTTTACTGACTCAGGAGGACATGCTAAATGTACAGGCATTGTTGTAAATAATTTTAAAAGTTCAATCTGTAGTCATTCAATTCCTTAATTATCACATGTTTAATTTGTTAGAAAATTATTAATTCTACATTTTTGTTTATTATGTAATGATTATCTTACAATTTATGCCAAGCTGCATTTGAAATGAAATTGAAATGCCATCAAAACCATGTTTTTATTTTTCGTTTTGTTCTGAATCTAAGTGAAGTTGCTTTAGGCTTGACCTCATGCAAGTGTTTCCAAACCACCAAGAAAGGTCTCTTAGTAGAGAAAGAAAACATCATCTGTTATTAATGAATTGAAGAGATTGTTTCTAATCACCAGATCCTTTATCTTTCTAAAACTAGTTGATCTTCTCCTTTTTATACCCAGTCTTTACTCATGGGCTGGAAGAGGAAACATAATTTTTACCCTTTTATCAAGTCTATCCAAATATCTGCTCTTAAACGGAATCAGTAATTCAAATAATAAACTTTTCGAATAATGTCTTCTTTTCTATACCACAGGAAGAGGCTACAGCCATTTTGACTGAGTTAGCAAGTCAATAAAGTGGATTTTTGGAATTTGACAATTTACTTCTACCAGCTTAGTGGTTTGATATGCATTAGCACTATGATAGGAAACATACTACATTTTGTATTAGTACTTAATGTGTGCTTTTAGTACAGCAATAAATTAAGTCTTCAGACAAGTTTTCATAACTTCATGATTAAATAGAAATTATTTTGATATTTTTTTAAATCTAAAAGATTTTTAATAATTACCTTTTATTTGGTCTGTCTTGAAGTGCTTCTCTTTTTTGGGGCAGTAAACCCGTAGAGCTCTGGGAATAATTCATGTAAAGAATGACACAGATTTGATGTCACAGAGCCATTTATCAGGATTAATAGAGACAAAAGCCTCCTTTTACTTTCTTTTTAAAGACAATACAAACATAGGGGAGCAAATGTTTCTTCTTTCATGTTTCTTCCATTCTCACATATCATCAGTCAGTAACATATGAGTTGGAAGCAACATACATGGGATTTGGAATCTAGCCTGGCTATGAAGATCTGACAGAAAAAATATTCTGCCTCCTGAAGTGAGCCAGTTTGTTCTGACCTCCTTGACAGAGAGCAGATTTGGTACCCCACAGTCTCACTTTGAGTGTTACCTTCCGCCATACCCACCCGTAAGTTTACACTGCCATCAGTTTTGAAATATGGTGCTGTGAGAACAATTTACAGTATTTGACAGGGTGCCACAAGCCATCTTAGCCTCTTTTTAATTTGCAGTTCAGCGGAAATGAGTTCTTACCACTGTTACCAGGCTGTAAAAGCCTTGCTTTGAATGACAAAAGCATGTCACAACAGTGCATGAGTAAAGTGGAAATATTCTGCAAGCTCTTACGCTAGAGAAAAGAACTGGGGGTCTCAGAGCTGAGAGGGCAGCCTGTGACCCGCACAGCATCTGAGGGCAGTTCAGAGAAGTGCTGGAAAATTCAGAGGATTAGAGATTCTTTGGAGCTTTTGAGTCTGGGTTAAAACACTTCTCTTTTTGCCAAACCTTTTTTCTCTTTTCAAGAGTGTTAGCCTTTCAAAGGCAGAAGGAAGAAGAATATTAAAATTTGCTAAGCAGGAAATTCTTTTAACATTTTCAGAGGGAAGAGTTATTTACTGATCCCAACTACTTTGAAGTCTGAAAAGATAAGCTTGAAATCTTGGTGAAATGCCTCATGTCTGCAGTAATTAGGTGTTTCTTCTTGACTGGAACCCAGAGTTACAGAGCTACCTTGAAAATATTCAGTATCAGAAAGAAAGTTAGCACACGTATTTCACAATATAAAGATCAGATTTGTGCCAAGGACAGGACGAGGGCTCAGACAGAACCTTTGCTTTTCAAGGGCTAGGAGAGCATTGGCATAACAGTGCAGCAGTTGTGAAAAAAATCTCAGTGGTAGCAGTCTGTGGCACATGGAAGGAGAAACCAGGGAATCCAACAAAAAAGGAAAGTGTTTGTCTAAACAGAGCAGAACCACAACATAAAACAAATGTAATCACGCTTTAAAGTTATATCCCAACAAGTACTTGTATGTCTCAGGTCATAGTTGAAGGGAACAGAAGGCAGCTTTGCTTGGTACACACCAAAATCAGTAATTATGAAGAACTGAGGTGTTTTTTTCTGGTTCTTCCACTGATTCAGTCTGAGATGCTGGACAAATTATTTCTTTAAATTCAGAGAGTTCATAGAAAGGGGCAATAGTATTGTACCTAGCTGCTACACTGGACTCTCCTGATTAACTCACAGCTTATAAAGCACTTTGAGATGGCACTCAGTTGAAAAATGTTGTAGAAAGAAAAGGGTGTAAAATACATAAGACTTCAGTGTGTTTGTCCTAGATTTTCAGTAATTAAAATTGGCAGTATATTTACTGTATGAGCATTGATAGAACTGCTCCAGCGTATAATTGAAAAGAAAAGAGAAGCAACTTTGCCTGACAAATGCCTTAATACGGCATGATTTCATTCCCACTGTGTCTGCTTTCTAATGCCTATCGTTACAACGTAAGTAACTAATTGGTATCTGTGCAGAGATGTCTCTATTGGCACATTAGACATCTAGAAGAAAATATCTTATTTGCAAACAACAATAAAAATACCAATGGAAAGACTTGTTTTTAATACCGTACTGAATGCAGCCTGAACAAATGAAAAGTCTTGATGTGATTTAATATAATGCCAACAGTGAACACCACTGTAAATTATTTTTGCAACTTGCTCTCAGAGTCCCAAATTGCCTTTTTACTGTCTGCATTCCTAATGATGGTTGATACATCCCAGGGAAAAGAAAATACTGATCCCTTTTATCTTGATTTAGTTACTGGGATGGGTTCTTTTATATATTCAAGAGCAAGAAGAACCAAAAAAATATTCTGCTTTTGCAATGTAATAATGTAAATACATTCTAAGAAAAGTAGAAATCACTGTTCATGAGTAGAAAGCTTTTACAGTGGTAATTTAACCTGGCTGGTATTTACACTATAAAACTGTCCCTATGTCTGAAGCTGTGTTTACTAGAAAGATCAGACAACTTTTCTTGCCATTTTAGTTGGCTTGAAGGAGAGCAAACTGACAAAGTCACAAACTATCCTGTGCACAGAACAGAAATGGTAAAGTTTTTAGAATACCTCTGAATTTGTAATGTTTAGGGTATTTCTTTCCATTTCTAAACATAGGAGGTTGAAGAAATAAATAGTATCATTCAAATGGAGACTAGAACAACTGTAGTCTATTTGTCAATTTGCTGACCTAAAAAATTGTTCATTTACATAATGATTAGTTCCACAATATGCTGTGCCAGTTGTACCTTGCAGATATATATCATAGTGTCCTAAATGTCTGGGGTGGAAGGAATTTGATGAACACCTAAATTTTGCACATCATAATATATAGGTTTCTAGAATTTGGACTGGAATTTAATAGTAACAGATGTGAGGATCATGTCCTATGAACAAATTTTTTTTTAGTTAATCACAACTACTTAAAGGCATATTTTCAGCTGGCTAAGTGACTTTTTGTGATGGAAGGTGCATCTGACTGCAGACAAAAGCACTTTTATGAAGTACCTGCATGAAGCAAGGAAGCATTCTGGAGACAAATCCCTACTTAATATTATGTTTTCCCACATAATACAACACAATCCCAAGCTAAGATACTAGTTCTGAAGTACTATTAGTATATCAGCACAGTACTACACTGAAGCTAACTAGCCTTTTTCTTAGTTTGTATAACCAGTGTGATTCCAGTGCTGAAACAACACAGGCATCCTGCCATTCAGGGCTAACTCTAGCACGTTTAGATGGTGATGTGTTGCCTGATGTTGACTTGCCTTCACTACAGGTGACTGTCCCGGGAGATGCGGACGAGATGTGGATTGTGCTGCAGACTTACTTCCCCTTGTAGGCAAGTCCTAAATATATGGCATTGTATAGCTTCATCTGCATATAGCTTCATCAATGTGTCTTTGCGATTTGTTTTGAGATGAATTCTTGATGGCAAGGGCCAACTTCTGGACATGCAAAAGCATAGCTATAAAACCAATAGGACCCAATCCCAAATGATGCTTTTGTCTCATGATTCAGTAATAATACAGCCATGACTATTCACATTAGCAGTCTACTTCCAGGTTTTCCATAGCAGAAGCCTATCAGGTAAGCCCTGCAGCTCTATGTTAGATTTACTTAAGGTAAAGTTCAACCGCATACTAGAGAGAACAGTAACATATATAACAGTGAACTACCCTAGGGCAGAAGTGGATTGAAACAGTGCTGAGATGTGAGCTAGAAATAGACCTTTCAGGTTCTATCAGGCTGTTTCTTCTTCTCTGCCAAAACAAGGTCATTCTCGTTCATACATTTTCCACTGCCTACTCCTAAAATTTCTTAAGTAAGTGGGGCTTTTCACAAGAAATAAACTTTTCTTTTAGCAGATATACTTACACAGTGGGCCGTGGCTCTCTTACATCTTATTGTTATTCTGACAATGTTCAGTATGTCTGCTTAGGGGATGTCACTCTCCTTTGTGATTTCAAAGATATTTTACCATTCACTAATGCCCTTGGTAATAAAATTCTTCCCCTCAGAAGCTGTGAGTGCAGCAGCAGTTTAGTATAAAGGAATGCAAGTATAGTATATATTACATATCTCCTGAAAAAGACATTTAAAAAAAACCCATCAAGTTTGCAAAGTCTAACACTCCAAAGTTAGGAAATACCAGAATTAAGGTTTCTGATCTTTTATTCAGATCCTCTCTGCATATGCCTTTATGATAGTCTTTAATTACAAGATTAAATGTTTCCCATATGTCCCCTGCCTCATTTAGTGTACCCATTGGATAGTACTTACTGAACGGTAGCTATTCAATAGTGCTTTTCATCACCATTTATTGCACAGTATCTCCCATGCTTTATTTATTATATGCCATCCAATATCTTCACTGAATATAGAGTTAAAGGCCAATCTACTGTATTCATAATGTTGTGACTTAGGTCTTAGTGAATACATTGCTATCTATATCAGCCGTGTGAAGAAAGTTGCATTACCACTTCGTTTTACACATGGGAAGCAAAGGCATAGGTGTGCTATTCTGAATTAGCCTTGGGTGTCCAACCCAACAAACAAAGTGGTATTACAGACTATTTAATGCTTGATATCAATTTATCTGCCACTGACACCTGCTATACTTGCTAGTAATGCGCACTTCAGCAAATCAGTCACCAAGTATCAAAAATGAGAAAGAATCTGGAATAAAGGATAACTTACTTTAAGGAATAAATGGTCCAGCCCACCTGTTAATAATCAAGTCTCCTTCCCTGTTGGAGCTAATGATCATAATCAAATGTCAGACACTCCATGTGGATAAATTATGCCAAGAGCAGGGAAGGAAGCTTTTGCAGGAGGGACAAAAGGAAGCAATAGCAGGTAGAAACTATAATGGGGCAAAAAGGAGTGTTATGATAGGGATTCAATTCGGGATAAAGAATCAGTAATCTTGTAAAAGTGCATAAAATTCTTTTCATGTAGTGTACTTATGATGAGAAAAATCAGAATTTTTTTTTCTATTAAGAGATGAGGATGTTGTATCAGCAAGATTGTGAAACTGCAGACATACATGCATGAGGAACTATTGATTTTCTTTTAAAGTAGTTTGGCAAAATAACATACTAGTGGCTTCAAAGAGGGAGGGGCAGAAGAGGAGGTAAAAGCTGAGACCTCAGGAAGAAAATCAGAGCAATAATTGTGATAGCGAATTGAGGATTATTTTTTAAACATTGTTGAACTGTATAATTGAAGAGAGGGAGGAAAATGTCCTTGTTTTACATACAATCATAGTTTAAGGCTGAAGCTTATCTGAGTTCATTCCTGAACTAGTCTGGCTATTTACACGTCTTTCCTTTTGGGACCTGAAATGTGCAGTGAATGGTGTGACCTCAGGAGGCTATATATAATTATTGGCTAATCTAAATAGCAGGTCCAAAGCATAAGAGGGGATTTAACACCACAACGGGGTCTATTTAATCATCTGTGTTGTGATGTACCACCCAATGCTTAGTGATTATAAACCAAAATCTGACTTCCTAGCAATCTCCACTTCTCTCCGTCTGTGTTCTTGATACTAGTCTAAAATTCTGATGTTCAACTTTTCATTCATGGAGTCTCCCTTTCTTTGGCTACATGCCAGGTTGTAGGTCTCAGTGAGATCAAAGTAAAACCTCAAAGCAGTTGACACTCAAATTTTTTTCAAGTATTAGTAAATGAGACTATATGATATTGTTCACTGTGCAGCCTGTTTGCCACAGGTCTAACTGGATTTATAATTCTCTGTGATCATATAGAAATCAGTGTGATAGCACTCAAAATGTGACAATACACTACTATTGGCATCTTACATCCTTTTCATTCATAGATATATTATACTTGAGTTATTGGTCTCAAAAGCCAGAGACAAAATTAATAGCTAATCTAGACATTTGCACTATTTTTGTATATGGAATGCTGTGCAAGATGAGGGCCAGAAAAATTTAACTCTCTGCTTGTAAACTGTTCAATTTAACACTGAGAGACCATCGTCCCTGGAGGAAATGTTCCCTGAACTACACTGCATGTTTTCCTCTAAAACGCTGGTGACACCTACAGAAATCAAGACACAACTTGCTCTGGAATCAGCTCCTGAAAGAGAGTGCCAAACTGAACGTGATCTGCATGGGCCATAGTGTAGGCATTGCCACTTTCTGTATTCTTGGACAACATTTAGCCTCTTTGCCAAAATTTGGCTGAGCTATTAACCATGGTGGCCACTGTCAAGTGAACTGGCAAGCAGTAGAGAGATGTTAACTGAATGGTGTAACTGAATTATAGATACTAATCTTAGGTTCTTTTATTCTCCCATAGCAGAGACCCAGGCATTTGCGTGAACTTCAAAAGGCATACAAGCCTTAAGAACCCAACAGAGCCATATTTTCACATCATGCTTCACATCTCAAAAAATAATATAGAAGTGAAGCTTCTGTTCTTGTTCCAGCTTAAGGGAATGTTGCCACCTTTCAGGGGCAGCAAAACCGCAGCATTTTCAACAGTTTTTAAAGATATAAGACTTAGTTTTACTTTATTTCTGAGAAAGTTCCCATTTTTGCATTGCTGATATACTTCTAAATTACTTCCACATGCTAGCCAAGTTTCCTAAATCTGCTGCTTCTTTTAGGCTATTATAGAGTATATCTACTTTTAGCTAGGTTTAGTCTCAGTGACTTCACTGGTAAAAACTGGACTTGCTAAAACTGGAGTAAGAAAAATCAGATACAGATAAAAGGAAATGCAAAAGGAAAACAAAATGAAGTACACTCAAATTGCCGTCTAGTACTTAATTACAATATGTACTGGATACTTAGGCTTCCACACACTTTTACCAGGTCTTTTATTGCCAAGTCACTTCTGGATATATTACAAAAGCTATGTCTTTCATTTACATGAGTAAAATGGTAGTATTCAGTATAGAAGTTCACACGTGCCTAATGATTTGGTGTTCTTTAGATTTCAAACCTGAGTGTTTTCATAGAGGTACTTTCAAAAAAACCTTTATTTTACAGAAGAGAATACCAAATACTTTGTAAAAAATCAAGCCCCTTGAAAGAATTTCAGATGCACCCCAAAGCCTGAACACAGTGCTAGTACCTACCTACATTGCAAATGCAGAACAAAATACATCTTTCTGATGCAGCGTGAAGCAATTAATGTTTGTTAAATGCTCAGAGAGCATATTTTTCTGTCCTCTTATCTACAAAGCTGATTTGTTCTCAAGACTGAATAAAGTACATCATTGTACTTTAGTGTACATGAAGTGCACTCCCAAGGCACGAGTACATCATTTCAGCAGCATACCATTTTCATTCAAAAAATGGAACGAGATTGAATTATGCAGTCAGATCCCAGAGTCCTTGGTAACATTTCTCTTAGAAATGCTTTTTGTTATTCAAAGTCTTGTCTTTTCATGATTAAATAATACACTCATTTGTAGCCATAGGATGCCTGTCTCCAGGGACACTGCAGAATAGCTACAGTAGTTTCACCAGCTAGCAAACCTAAATACATCTGTGACAGGAAAAAAATACTGCACACTTGAGCTGTGACAGACAGAACAAATGTTCCCTAATTTTCTGTTGGAGAATTTGCAGTTTTCCACTTGAGTTCATGATGCTGAAACGAGGATTTTCACTATTTGAATATGACATAATTTATGAGGAAGACATGCAGTAAATATATCAGCTGGAGTAGGTTTAAAATTAGTCCAAGCTCAAAAGGTTTAAAAAGTATCTTCTGTCTTTCCAGGCATTAATTAAGTGGTATGGGCTTGGATAGGTCAATGATGAATGAATGACTACCTTGGGAAAGGGCTTTGCTTGGGAAGAGCATGCTATTTCCTCTGATCAGAAAGAGGGTCTTCCCCTTCTGCTCTTCCCTTCCCTTCCCTTCCCTTCCCTTCCCTTCCCTTCCCTCCCCTCCCCTCCCCTCCCCTCCCCTCCCCTCCCCTCCCCTATGTGCTTTCTCTCTCTCCCTCTCTCTTATTATTATTATTGTTTCACCTGACATTTTTATTATATTTCCAGCCTCCTATTTCTTTTCAAGCACCCCTCCCTGAGGCATTAGGTCTGAGACACAATGGAGGATTTCATGGCAACACAGGACATTGCTTATATGTGTTCCTTTATGAAATATTTGTGCTTTTGTTGACTTGGTTGGACTTTCAGTCGGCAACTTCCATTTCAAATCTGACCTATGTTGGTTATAGTGTGACCACCAAAGGGCATATTTGTCAGGAACATGCAGGATTAACAGTCTAGGATCAGTTCTTAGCAATCAAATGTGTACATCCCCTGCAATGTCATTACAGGGTGGGGGTTTTCGTAGCAGAACTCTATACCAGAAAGACCAATGACAAGGAGTTCAATCTCACTTACAATTCCTGTAGCTATTTACCTAAGTTCAGCCTAATGACCACCAGGATTGTACCTGTTGTACCAAGGACATGGCTGAAATTACCTGTTTCCATGGAAAAAATCATGTCTTTTACAGACAACAGATTAAAAGATAAGCTGTTACAGTTTGGTTTTTTCCCCCCTTAAAGATACCCACTGACACTGTGTTATCTCCAGCAGCAGGGCAGGGCTGACCTTAGCAGAGAAATAGGCAACATATCAGAAGTGACTTATTGATTTTATGAAGCATTTCCCTTCACAGCTGTGACCTATCAGCATAGGAGCTTTAAAAAAAAAAAAAAATTAATTAATTTTTCAAGACAGTCAGATGTCAGAAAACTCCCTACTTCTTGTGTTAAAATGTGATGTATTCTACAACCCATTTAGAATATCACACAACATTCAAGATGTGGTTAGTGATTTTTTTCTTTTATATCAAACAAAAAGAGTTATAACCTATGTTAGGTAAAATGCAGAGGGGTCAGATACCATAACAATGACTGTGTAAAACAGAGAAAGGGAGTGTAAGGCTTACCAGATTAGGTAGAGCATTTTCTGAGGAAAATATTTAATAAAGCTCCTGGATCACCTTCCTTCAGTGTATGGGGGCATTGAAGAGCCTCTCAGTAGTTATGGCTTTCGTGAGGGGTACTACATCTAGTAACCAACATGTTTAACCATATAGTCTTATCTTTCATAATAACCTTTTTGGACCTGTAAGCACTCCAGATGAGTCAGAAACTAAGTCTTTTTTTTTTTTCTGGACTGTTTTAAATATTGAAAGACTAGAAGTCTGAAAAATGTGAGCTATCTTCATTAATGCTAGGGAAGGCGAACTTTCTTAGATCTTCCTTACCCAACTAGTATATTATTAGCAGAATATTGGAGTAAACTGGGTATTACTATGTCGCTAAATGTATAAACTGTTAGCTAGCAGTACATATTTTTATGGAGGCCTGTAACTTAACAGATATTGTGGCAAAGACTGTAAGTATAGACTGTAAGTATATTCTGTGCATGCATATATACTCTCGACCTCAGAACAAAGGACTATCCCAAACAGGACCAGACACCAGTACTGAGAGGATATAGTATATCCTGAGTGACTGTAATGGCTGTGAAAGTTGATCTTTGAGCATTTTCCTCTTTAGTCAAGAGATTCTCCCATTCCTGGAGAAGGCCCTACTCACAGTTTCCCATATGCCAAATATTTCAACACTTCTCACTTAAGTTTGGAGAACGCAGTTCTCCTTTCAGCTAGCACAGTAATGGTAGGGAGCAGACAACCCACTGAAAGCTGGGTATTATTTACTTCTGAGACTTCTGTGAAAACTTGCCTTTAAAATGCTAAACCAACCTGAAGGTTTGCATATTTACCCCAAAAATTATCATCTCCTAGATCTGAGAAAAGTCTCTCTGTGGGTCAGTCCCATTTTTCCTGGACAGCACGTGCCAAATAACTCTTTTGATTCTTCCAATAAAGACTTTTAATTGCTTGAGACTTAATATAAGACTGTCGAAGCTCTGAGCTTGCCCAGTTTTGTGTACCTTTTTGCACCAGTTTTGTGTACCTTTTTGTACCAATTTTGTATGTATTCCTATGTCAACTACATTGACTTTCTGTTTTGTTTTTCCATAAACTTCCTCTAGACTGAACCAATGCATTCCTACAGAACAACTTCATAAGCAAAGGTACAGTAACTTCTCCATAGTGACTACACCTTTGCTAGCATTCAGAATATCATTACATCCTGGTGTTCTTAAATGAAGAGTTCATAACTGTCACTGCCTATTCTTGTGCTGTCATAGACAAGTCACGCAGCGGCTTTAGAAAGCTGTGACAGATTTGAAAGTACTGGTGGGATTCTGCTATAACACCGTTTCTGCAAGGTCTCTGTTCCAAGTCAGTGCTTTCATCCTCCAGTGTTGCCTAGCATTGATGCAGGAATCCTTCTGCCTGCCTGCAAGGTAGCAGGCAGATTTTCATAATTCGTTTTATTATTCTCTTGCATCTGAAACAAATAATAGATGTTCTCTTTCCATTCCGGGAATCAGAGCGCAGTTAACTGTGGTTTGTAAGCTTCCGGCATATGATATTTAAAAGCCATTTGGATACATTATTCATCTGTGAAGACGGTGGGACAGCCCTCTAAACTTCACTAGTGGTTGTGTGTGATTTTGGGGAGGGGAGTCCTTTTTTCTTATGCTAAATAGAAAGATGCTAAAGTTACTGTACAGTTAAATCCTCATTATATATGGTATTAATAAACGTGCCACTAGGACAGTCTGTTCTGTTAAGTAACTTCGCTAATCTGAGCACATTATGCTGGATTTATACTGTAGAAGAAAAATCTCTGGGGAAAGCAATGAAACAACCTAATGCAGAGAATCCAGATTTATTGTTGTCTCTGCTTTTGTGGCACAGAGAGAGGGAGAAGAAAATGTAAAGGAAGAGAATTTGCAGAATGACTGCAGTATGTTCTGTCGTTGGTAATGCAGATGATCTTTTCTGGATTCTTCCAGTATCCCTATGTTTCTAAACCATCCCTATTACATCATAGTTTCAAAATGATCCCCCCATGATAAAAAGGCTCATTTTAAAATGTCAGTAAATATGCATTGACATTCCAGGAGTATAAGGAGCGCTTTGGTGCCACAGGTCATGCACTTTCCCTGTCAATCATCCCTTAAAGGTCCCTGGCATACCCCTGAATTCCTCCAGGTGTCCCTCAGGAGGCAGAGAAAGGACTAGTGAAAGGTCTTTGCACGGAGAGCCTGCAAAATGCAAGGTGGTTCTCACAAGACCACAGGTGATGTACACATTGAAACTCCCGGATATACTGGAATTTGAATTAAGGGACTCGGCATTAAAAAGTGCATTTCTATCACTTGGAACTGTTGGAAAATGTATTGTTAAAGTTTGCCTTTCCCAGGCATTCATGTGCAACACAGAGACAAATGTCTTACTGTGCTTTTACTGTATACGCAGCCTCTGTACAGTCCGACAGTATCAGCTCTGTACATTCATGTACTCCCAGATCGGATCTGTTCAGATTACATTACAGCTGAATCATTCAGTAGGCACCTGTACAAAACATTATTAGTTGGCCCCTTAAGAATACTATCTATCACCAGATCACAAAGCAGGGCTCTACCATTTCAGTCAAGACAAAATTTCTTTTACAGTTGTTGCTTCCTGTAGTTATATCTTCTTTATAGATTTCCAGATATCAGCTAATACCATGGCCTGTCAGTTTAGATGCTGCAAAGAACTCATGGCTTCCAATTGTTCAAATTGTTATATTTCAGTAACTGTTACAATCCAAAGAAAAATATTCATACACTGAACTAAGAGAAGAAAGCAGTTTTTGTCTTGTCACAGCCTCTTCTCTCATTTTCTGCTTTATCTCTCCATTTCATATTTCCAGCCTTGCATCAAACCCCAAAACCTGTCGTCCCCAAGATTAAGATGTCGGCATGATGCATAACTTGCACTTCTGTAACAAAGTAGTTTTCTCTCTGCAATCAGCGTGACAGTGCTGAAGTTCTCTGTCAACATCCATGTGCACGCACACACCTAGGGACTTCAAGGCTGAGCACATCATCCATAAAACTTGGAGCACTCAACAAGTGAGTTCAAGTGAAAAGCAAGGGGGGAAAAAAAAGGAAAAGAATATTTAAGTACATTAGAAGCTCAAGAGGTACAGATTTGACAGGATGATGAAATTTCATGCTACATTATTATAAATAGGTTTAATTTGACACACATTTGTATTAGAATGATCTTTTATTTTTCAGGATCAAATTTCATTATCATGTGGATATTCAAACAAAATAACCTTGCTTTGACTTTAACCAAAATCCCTTTGGGGCAATGGGAGAGAGTCTTACAAGCAAGGCTATTGGTCCTACTTTCATGTGACAGGGAAATACCAGTATATTTGTGTCTGTGCTTCCTCCTTCAGCACAAAAATAATGCTATTTAAAGATTTGTATCTATCATCCTCCATTGACTGAAGAACCTCCAAAGTGTTTACTCCTCTCAATAGGGGGAAAAAAAAAAAAAAAACAAAAAAAAGATCTCCTGTTAGCTTTGACCTCTAGAAACTAGCCTTTAGTCAAAAACCTTACTGTCTGTTCTCTCATTAAAACCTAGCCCAGTGTTGCACATAGGAAGTAGCTAACAGTGCACGAGAGTAAATTTTGTTGATCCCTTTCTTGAGTTTCTTCTTTTGATATTACCTGTTTAGTGATGTATAGGCTGAGAGCACTTTGAAATGTCTCATGGTTATAGATTGTGTAGAAGATGATCAGGTTACATGTGTATAGCCATAGAGTTTGCATTAGCCACAAAACTAGAGTTGCACATGAATGGTATAATCTGTTTTATCGAAAATGAGCGTCATTGAGGCTTTAATGTATTTTATACCTTTCAGAAGAAAATGACAATATTTAAACTGAATTTTTCAGTTCATCAGAAACACAGTACAATACTCTTAGCTATTTACAGCTCTAGGTCTCAGCAGCTTCCAGGTGTACATGAACTATCCTGGAGTCACATGTTAGGAAAAAGGGAGGATCAAGCATCACAAACCTTAATCTGTTGATATTTTCCTTCTCATACTTATTGTCTACTTAATGGATAAGTTCTCTAGGATAGTAGCTCTGTCTTTCTATTCATAAACACAGCAAGGAGCATGTAGCTCCCAGTTTGCTACATCCAGTAAGTGCTATTATTATACAAACAGCGGTAAGAAGAAAAGAAATGTGGAAACATCATGTACTTGAACCTGAAAAGGACTCTTCTCATCAATCTTGTGGAGACGCCATATAGTTTTAATCTTATATCATTTCTGCTGCTGTTCCTAGTCTTCTCATTTATGATTACCAGTCAAAACGGGATTCAGCACTTTCAGGCACTATGAGGAAGCTCGGTAATGAGCTTAATAATCTTAACAAGAAGAGATCTTAGGAGAGATATTTAATCTGGTTTAATAGAAACTGATATTTTGGGTTGGTTTTCCAGTTAAAATTTTATCAAAGTAGAGCAAAATTTCATCAGTGATGTCAGCCAGTCTCATAGCTTCTTTATTAGATGTACAGATCCCTAAGAGCCAATCATTTTTCTCATCTCCAGATTCATCAGGCACAAAGTAAATCCAGATACTATTCTTAAAACAACCCTCATTCTTTGCTCTTCCCATTCCTCCCCTATGCTGCAACTATTTCTACTTTTCAAGCTTCCCATACTTTTCAATTTCCCAGACATTCTTCAGATAACTTCACCACCACTCCTTCCGTTCCATCAGTCTGAGACATTTTAGAAACTTAGAAATCCATCTTTTCCATCTGTAAGGCTTTAGCAAGTTGTCTATGACCACAACTCAACAAATTTCTTTTGACTGAGCAATAAAAACATGCTTTCCTGAATCAAGCCACTAAGCCCTTTATAGATTATGATTTTATTAAGAGCCTGATCCTGATACCTTCTTTCTTATAGCAATAGAAATCTTAAGTACTTAGACTAGCCATAACTGTTCCTTGGGGAAAGCACTGTAGGATTTGAGAAAGGATAGAAGTAGATACTCTGACTTGACACCAACATCTGTCCTTACAATTTTTGAACAGTTTTCCCTTTTTTTGTTTCCGTGCTTGCTTAGCCATCTCAGTGATCACATATTGCTGAAAATCTGTGGCACCAAAAAGCATTGAAAATAGCCTTTTGTGTACTCCTTGCTTTCATCCATTTGCTACTAGTCTCTTAGATTCTGAAGTAAACTCTTGAGAAAGAACAAAGTGCCCTCTGCTCTCTTCATACCTTTTTAGGTCATCCAGAGTCTTAGTTTTGCCCTTGTTAAACTCTTTTCTATCAATCAGACATATGTTCTTTGTAAAAGTGAGTTTAATGCCAGCTTGAGTGGCAGACTGACAGCCCTGGAGACTGATGCCCCTTGTTTATGCTCAGAAAAGGCTGAGCACCTGCACTACTGCAAACATTTCTCCCCACAGCCCTTCATCACCTCCGATGTGAAGAGGCCACCTCCAGACAGAAAGAACTCTGATCTCTATGGCCATTCACTGGCTGTCATTGAAGACACATTGGCAAGATTGTGTGAATGAAGCTTTTTTGCAAAGGAGTTCAATATTCAGGCCTGCCAGGCTGGTTCCTTTTAGCTCCTGATAAATACACTTCTGAATTCAAAAGCAAAAAAGAATGATAATGTGACCTCATCTCTATTGTGTAGTGTGAACAGCAATGTATTCAACAGCAACTTCTTCCGCCTTGTACCAGTATACCAAACCTATATTCTACTGGTTTATTGTTGAACTACTAGCATTGCAAATGCATCTAGATCTTGTAGAATAAGCACCTTTTTCATCTTTGGAAGCTACATAATTCCTACATCTTGGGAGATCTTACCATAGACCTTCCAGGGTTTGACTTGACTTGGTTAAGTTACAGAGAAGGCATAAAATACACCTGTGTTTGTTACTCACTTCAGACATCACAGTTACTACTCTAAGAGCCTGCATGAGGGTCAAACAATGAAAACCCTCTTCTTAATGACTTAGGTGATTCCTAGTATAAACTATTGCTTTGTAAATTAATATTGGAACTGCAGTGGATGAAAAAGTACCTTGTCAGCTGGCATCTTGATTAGCAAAGAGTAACCCGTTACTGATCATTCAGCCTACCGGAGTATTTCCAACACTGTCTTCTCTGACACCAAAGGGAACACAACATAGCATGGCTCCACTCACTTTGCATAAATACCAAGCCTTGCAGCCCATGTAAAGAAATACAGACTGACAGCAAATACATGGATAAGTCATAGGACTGGAACTCTGAAGATTCTGGATTCTTAGCCTGACTCTTCTCAAGTTTTCCTGTGTCATATTGGATACATCATTTTTATTCTTATACACCTCATTGCTACAGCCAAGTTAAATTTGTCAAGTACCTTAAGGAATGTAGGCTAAATCCAAGAGTGCCTATAATTCTTACATGGAAGGTTCTTTGCATTTATAGAGAATTGATTTTCTTTTATCCATTTATGTTGTGGGAATTTATATATATATATATATCTTTTAATATCTCATGAAATAAAAGCTTTCTAACATCTGTTTTTTGGTGATGGACTAGTAACAATTACATATATCACGTTTCTTTGTTGTTAATAAACTAATTTATGAGATCAGCAGAGATGGAGAATTCCATTTCACAGATAATGCTTTGAAATATGATTTCGGGTTGACTCAAAACAAAAGTCCAAGTTGTTTAAATTCTCTTGGAAAGGGGCTAGAGCTGTGACCCCCATGGTCTTCACGGCACAGATTCCCTGGGATGTACAGCCTGTGGAAGGGCTCTGTGGGTTCAGCTGTCCCAGAAGCTGGAAGCCCTGGGAGCCCAGGCTGATAAGCGGCTGAGGGTGCTTGGATGCCACACTGCTCATGCTTTCAACTCTGATCAACCCACCGGATGGGATGCTGAGGAATCAGGTGTTTAGGTCCCAGGGCACCAGACTGGAGATCTGACAGCATCATGGTGACATCACAAGTCTGTCTCTTGAATGTTTCAATTTCAGAAAACTGGCAGATTCTGCCAAAATTATGTTTTATTGAAAACTTCTCAGCTACCTCTAGTTTCTGTAAGTGTTATACATAGCAGCAGCTTGTTCTCCCATGCATAGATATACAGAAGTTACAATGATAAATAAGAGAGAATTGAAAGAAGGCTAATGTGGAAAGGCACTTTACAAATCCTAATTTATATGTTAAAACAACTTCCCTTTAGTCATAAGGGTGTTACTCATTAGGGACATAAAAGTGGACAGAAGATGGTTGTGATAGTGGTTGATTTAGTAGAAAAAGTAATTTTTCTCTACTGAAGCTGGCTAAGGCATTAGAAAGACATCTGACAATTCGGGTCTATCATCATTTTTAAAAAAAAAAAAAAAAAAAAAAAAAAGCATAATTAGGCCTTACCAAAAGGAGAAGATTGGTATATTAGTCCCGAATTTATGATTGCTGGCTTCCTTCTGTAATATTGAAATATTCGGTAAAAGATTGAATATATTCATCTTGAAAAAAATAATTTTAATTTTTAAATATTGTTGACACACATTAGATTTCACAGAAATCAAATATACACTAATTCAATGTGCAATGATTGATCCTCAGCTGGTAATATTCAGAGTAACCTTACTGGAGCCTTCATGAAAGTCTGCCTTTCAAAAGTGGAGATTCCAAGTCACAACACTCTTAGAGCATACAGCTGTCTCTCTATAGACATTCAGAATTCTGATTTAGATAGAGGCAAAGGGACATTCCAGAAATTATTTGTATTGTCAATGGTTTTGTCGATGCATTTTGCCAGATCAGAGGCTGAAGTAACTCAATAAGTCAGGGCTCCTGACCTTTAACCTTGGTTTACTCATAGCGTGACTTCTTATATTGAAGAGCTAGTTTAAAATATTTGTGCTTTGTTTCTTTGTGTAAAAAGAAATTATGAAAATAGTCACCATACTGGAATGTTTGTTATGTGGCTGTCTGAAATCAGGACATCTAAAACTGAAATTTCTAGAAACAGGAATTGCCATTGAAAAGCAAAATATTTTCAGGGGGAAATTAAAATATACTGATTTGGTTAGCTATAGAAAAAAAATCCCAGATACAGTAGAACAGCAGGTAGTAGGAATATGAGCATAAGAAAACCATTGGAAGAAGCATATTTTGTTCTTGCAAGGTGGCCCCTTGGTTTTATATTATCTCAACAAGGTCATGACATGACAAATGTTGCTGCTTTGAAGCTCGATTATGTGTGCAGGACTGTTCAGGCCAGCAGGTGAGCTCCCACAGGAGCAGCTGAGAGACAGGACTGGGCCAGCAGCCACCTCATCTGCAGATTGCTCACAGGGGAAGCAACCTGCTGAGGGCTCGGGGTTTGGTTTAGATGTGCACACTCCAAGCCACTCTAAATCTCCATGCACATTACTCAGCAAATTGCTTCTTGTTATCTTATTATATAAAGCAGCAGACTAGCACGTGCTTAAATTAGGAGACTAATTCCCCTACAATCTTTTTCAGGGTTTATGGATTTGTCATCAAGATTTCATGGCTGCCGTGATGAATTGCCATTAAGACATCATCCTCAAAAGGACAAAGAAAGGCTTTCATACCTGAGCTATTTTGAAAAGAAAAGGAGAATTTAGCTAAAGTGCAGTGACTGGTAGAAGAATATTTCCTACTGTGTCCAGAGATACTTGTTTTTCTAAACATTTTAAAGCTTGACTTCCTCTTTGACACAGAAATGAAGATATTACTCTGCACGTAATGCACATGACATCACAGTCTTCAGTCACAGAGATCAGTGTATTCCTACACATGTCCCAGGCCTGAGGCAACGTTATCTTTAAAAGTAAGCACAGGTCTGTAAGGGTGGATCTCTTGCAATCTAGCCCCGGCTTGAACATTTATTCCCTTTTATGGTTTTTGTCAACTCACCACCATTTGTTATGGCACATTTTCCCCAGCTATAAACAAGATTATATGACTGATGAATACCTAGACCAGTATTAGTTAATGTCTCAAAAGACAATGTTGTTCGCATCAGCATTACACATTGTTCATACCAGCATTACAGCTTCACTGTAGAAAAAGCAGCTAGATCATAAAGGAGCAGCTTTTTAATAGCTATGGAAATTAGCAAGTATGGTGTGAAACATTATTTTAGTCCCATGAAGGATGAATGAGTTAGTGTTTAACAGTCAGGACTGTCCAGTCCCCAAACAAACCCACACAAAGAAGTAAAGCAAGCATCCTCTGCAAGATCAGTTGGCTTTATAGCTTCCAAGTTGTTGCTTTCAGACTTATTTTCAGCAATTTTTTTCCCTTTATGACTTTCTTGTTTTATACCTTTCATTGAAGGAGACAAAAAATAATTCTGAGAGGTATAGAATTATAGAATGGGATTGTACTGGTATGGAAATACAGGCTATTTCAGCTGCAAGAATTTTCTGTATTTAATGGATCAACTGCGTAGTAGTTAGCAGCAAATGACAGCATTCCCACCCTATCTCTGGAGACGAAGCTATGTAGCAATTCTAGCTGAGGTATACTGAGACAGTCTTTTGTTTTATAAAAATAGTTTGTTAAACTGAATCATCTTTGTGATTGCCACAAAATCTCATGTGGAAAAACTTGTATTCACAAAAATTTGGGAAGTGGTTGTTCTTTATAATATCTATATTCACATTGAACATCAGTAATCACTGCCCATTGTTTTTTCTCTGATGTATGTTATTCTTGCAGTGATGTGTCACAGGCAAGAAAAAAAAAAACAAAGAGGTTTAGGTGACAATCGTGTGCCTTGATTACTTATTAGAAGATAATAAAGTTCTTGAGCAGCTCCTAAGATGAAAACAGTTTGTTCCCACTGTCATTTATTAATAGTAGACATATATAGATAAAATCACAGTAGAGATAGTCAGGAACACTGTGGAACATACAATAGTTTGTTATTGTGATGCTGCTTTTAGGCATTTGCATGCACAAATGTATTGAATGCTCAGAACTGCTGAGAAAGAGAATGCATTGACAATATTATTATTACCATATCATTCTTGCTGTAATAATAAGAAGAACAGGTCTGGGTCAGGTTCCACTGTGTTTGTTGCTATTCATACTCAGGTTTACAATCCAGTAAAAGGTATATTTGCTAGCGAGATACAGAATTAGATACATCCAGTGATTTAATGTTTTCATACTGCTTGTTAATTCAGAGCTTCACACTAACTATTTGCTAGTTGAAGAGCATGCTGTTGATGGTTTGAATGTGGTCACTGGATTTTTTGTTTAGAAGGATGGTAAATAAAGCTTAAAAAAGAACACAAAGAATGAAACTAGTTTTACAGTTTTCCAGGGATTCAAACTGAAAAATAACAAGAAAAATGTTAGTCAAACAAGAAGACAAAACCAATTGTGTTTACAATGTTTTATTACAAAGTCCTACAGCTTGACACATTTAAATTAATATTCTTTAACTAGGGAAAAGAGAAGATGTGCATGACAATATTATGCATGGAAAGTGGTTTTGCGTTACTTTCAAATAATTATTACTGAGAGGAGAAGGGAGAAATGAGAGAAGACAGTCCAGGCTTTTTACATTATTTGTTTTGTTAATGTAGTGTTTCTAAACTAGAAAGAGAAAAAAAGAGAAAGAAAACAATTTCTTTGGCTTTCAAGTGATACATTCTGTAAGAAAAGCCTGAGACTCTGTGTGCTCTGTCACAATAGCTATTCTACAGATAGGCTTACCAAATCAAACTCTGTGTCAAAGTGGAGAGATTACCTTGACTACTGATGTTGGGAGATAACCATCACCAGGGTGACAGAAGCAAAGAGAGAGAGAGAGCAAATGCAAGGATAATAAGCTATGTGCATGTAGAGGAACTTCATCTTTCTATATATAGGAAATGAGTTTGCACTTTCTCTCCCAAAGCATTTCTCTCTCTTGTCCAGAGGAACAATCCTGCATTCCCTAGGTGTCTCTGCAGTATGCCTTACAGAAAGAGTTATGATAACACAGTATGGGAAGCAGCCCAGTGTGTGGGAAGAGTCTCAGGGTCACACACAGATCAGGCCACTCTGAATGGGGGAACTGCTCACTGGTTACAGTGGGTCTCCACAACTTCTCGCCATTAGCTTTGGAAACAGTACAGTTGTAAAGATCAATATCTGTTACAGTAGACTGATAGTTCTTATCTTCCACTTGGTCTGTATTGCATTTTCATAGCGGAAATTGAATAGCAATTACAGAATTTTCAAATTCAGTTGTGTGGTAGATTAATGGAGAACAAGGCAGAAAGGGAAAGCAACAAGGAAAGCAGGTGATGCCAGTGGCACATTATCTGGGTATCACTAGAACCAGGAACACTGTTCTTATCTACCCAGCCTTCCCCTATAAGATTTCTTACCACTGGTAGTCACTGGCAACGACTGATGGATAGAAAAAAAATGGACAAAGCATTGCCTCCCAGTGTTTTCTCAGTAGGTCTTTAAACTAGGTCTTCAGAACACCACCACCTAGCTTATGCTAGCAGGGCTCTTCTGCCACCTGAAGCAGGACTCTTTTGCCAGCTGGCACTGCAGCAGGGAGAGTACTGGTAGGAATTTTCAACTAAAAAAAAAGGTTGCAATAGGACATCCAAGAGGAACAGGTCAAATCTTGACTGCTTTCCAGTAGCAAAATTCCCATTGAAAACTGATAATTTCACCTCAGTAAAGGTCATATAGCTCAGGGCAGAGAATAATAAAGATGCAGAGACACACAGACACAGACATATAGGTGGAAAGCTAGTATGCACATCTGCTTTTCCAAGAAGAATGACAGGCTGTACAGGAGGAAGAAAACATTTCTGTGATGTAGATTTACATTTCTGTCCTGCTAATAAATGGGCCAATGAAACAGCTGACTGCTCCCCTATTGCAGATGTGGGAGTTATTTACTTTCTAATCCTTTACCTTTCAGCCCTGGCTGGACAAGAATGAAAATCCCTGGCATTAGGTATTAGAAGAGATGGAGAAAGCACAGGAACCAATTTACAGCGTTTCACTTGACTAGTTTTCTTCATTTGACTCCTATTAGCTCTGATAATGTATCCTCACCATTAATCAGCTAGGAAGAGAAGAGGCGATGCCTGGTTTTTCACGTGCATAGGAGGACGTGTGTATACCACAGCAATCTCATTGGAAAAAGAAGGTCAATACCTTGAAGCGTCTCCTTCAGGACTTACAAGGCACAAAGGCACTGACCCTGAGCACTGAGACAGCTGCCAGCAGTCACAGAAGGTTTTGAAGTAATGTCTGAAATAAATATTTGAGTTAGTGGTACCTTCAGTATAAACTCTATGGAACAAATCAATCCCTGCTGTAATCCCATTAGAAGCAGTGGGACCAAATGGACTGTGGAGGCAGCTGATATTTTTAGAGGTGAACTTCTTCCAAGTAGTGAGATTCCCAGCACAAAACCACAGCCACAGCAATCTAATACCTGTTGTGGTCATAACAGCAACTACTTCTGGAGAACTCATGTCCTGCCTGTTCCTACCTGCTCCTGAGAAGAAGAAACAGGCTCTGGGCTGAACAGCCCCTGAGCCTTTGTCTCTTCTGTCTTGCACCATAAAAACCAAATTGTTTCCTCTGATGGCCCTATGCAGATATCAGACCTTCATCAGTATGGAGCTTGTATAATATTTCTGCATGTTATGCCAGTCACTAGTCAAGCTTGACGGCTCCTCATTGCTGGATCGTTACACAGAAGTGTAAAAAAAAATACAAAAGGTGTTGGTTGATTTCCATGAGATCTGATGCAAATGCTTCATCACTAATGTATTTTAAAAGTGTAGTCAGTAAATTGCAGTAGAGTTGGTTTCCATAGCAATGATGTCGACAGCAATGTCATTGCAATTTGAGATTTTGTCACAGAAAAATAACGATGTCCATAATGAATCAGAACAAAAGGCCACCCAGCCCAGTATCTTATCTCCAGCAGTGGCCTAGATAGGTACCTAGGGCAGAATACAAGCGCAGAGCAAGTGCAATGTAATGTATACCAGAGATACAGTAGCAGTATCCAGGGGGCTGCAGCTGAGAAACTTTCTGAGTTCGGGATGGCATCTTTGTTTTCAATGGTCCTTGATGGATTTTTCTTCCATAAGTTTATTCTATTTCTTTCTAAGCCTGTTTAATTTTCTGCACCAGCTGTTTCTCTGTCTGGCACTTCCCTGCACTTGAAAAATCTTTACCAATATATACGTATCAGGAAAGAGATAGGTAAGCCAAAACTCAAGGTTAGGTCTGCTCCAAGACTCCTGAGACCAAATTTAAGCTTTTTCTTTTGGTAGCAGTTAAAAGCTGGTGTAACAGACTTGCCAGAAATTCTTCTCTCTGGTTACAAATTGAACTATGAGCCATCAGGCCTGAGCTAGAGCAGCCCAAATACTCCCTGAATGCTAAGCTAACTCATGGGGGTAGTCTGCATTTGGGTTATTCCCAGCAGCTCTAAGCCCCTTGAGGAGGAACGAATAAGACTTCATGTTGAACTGGACCCTGGCGATGCACAAATCTTCTCCCTTAGGACTGGTATCCATCTGATCCAAATAGGGGGCTACAAAAGATTTACACCTTCTCTGCTTCGTTCCTGCTACCCCTTACACCTGAGCCAAGTTGAAAGGAGGTTATAGCACAGAATCTGGGCTTTGTGTTTGCTTTCCATCACTCACTAGTCCTATTTCATTAAGAACTCACATTAGTTCCTACCTATTTAGAGAAAGAAATGTTTTTTCAACAGCTGTATTTTAGCCAGGAGAAGCCCTGAAGAACGATATGGAGCCTATTAGTTGGGACAAAATTTAAATACTTTGCAATGTGGCAACTGAAGAAAGAGAAAAGCGAAAAAACCCACCACAAACAAACAAAAACCACCAACCTAATTTACTCTTTGCCCAGTGCAGAAATATTCCACTTTAAGGGAAAGTGTGCCAGCAGCTTGTGAGTCTGGCCCCCACTCTGCTGGAGTGGGCAGCTGAATCTGTGTAGGGGGATGTTGCTTCACTAGATTCTAGCTAAAAAGCACACTCTAAAACTGCAGTATGTTTCCCCAGCAAAGCAGATCCAGGAATGTGTTCATAGTGATTAATTCAAAGTGTTCTTCCTGTGCTTTGTTCATGGCTGTTTCAATGTAAGCACATAATATCGTGAATGTCTCTACTAATACTGACTCTTCAGCAAAGGGTCAATAAAACCAACTACAGCCCAAGGGCTGTGCCCTGCAAGAATTCACTGCCCAGTGTTTGCAGTGGATTTTACCATCTAAACTACCTGGAGTGTTACCCATTTCTGAGTGAGTGGCTGCAACTTTTTAAATGGGTGAATGAATAATAAATAACAAATATAAAGTAATGAAAACAAATGTCAGGTATTCTTATTCACCTACATTCACCCTCTCTCATCTACCAGTTTGGTCTGCATACAAGGAATCATTTCCTAAAATACTCTTGTGAACAGTCCTGAGCTGATGCATACATATGAAGAATTTCAGTCTCAGAGGAGAATATTCCAGTAAAATATTTGTGTGACTGCAATACGTTAAAAAAGAAACTATTTTATTATTCCAGTAGTATGGCTTGAGAGGGGATCCTAGGAATAGATGGCTGGATGGGACTTTCATTTTGGAGGATCTGGATAGCTAATGTTAGGAAGCCTGGCTCACATAGGTTTGCTCCATTGTTATCCTTTGGTACAGTTAACTCTTGAGATGTGAACTTAAAAATTCTGCTGATGTCAAATAAATCATCTTTACCAGGCCTCAGCATCTAAACTATGTGCCTTCCCTGGTTATTGGAAGGTTACTGAGAAAACGAGGCAGACTCTGTAAGATTAGCCACAGTACCGCTGCTTTAATGTGCTCCTCTCCCTCATGAAAGAAGATGGCATCATCTGAGGTAACTGTGATTATTCATGAGAAAAAATTATTCAAAACTTACTGCACTAGCCTGGGTCTTCACATATTTTTACGGAGCTTCCTGATAGATCAAGCTTCTATTTTCAATAGCACTGGGTGAATAAATCTATTTCAACTGTTGTGTGCTCAGATGATGAGGTAACAAGGCTAGATAAATACCAACTATAAAAGAGAGGCAAAGCCTTCTCCCTTTTTGCCTCACCACAATCATTCCTTCCATGTTACTGCAAAGAGTGCTATGATGATTTAGGCTGCATTGCCTATAAGAGATAATGTGTGAGGGGCTCTTTTTTATTTATAACCCTGATTTTTATAACTTTTTTCTTTCAAAGATTCTCACATTTACTTCAGATTTCGGAGAGCTTGACTTGCAGCTACAGTCTCATAGGACAAAGGTCATCAGTTTAATTTCTCCTGGCAGTGTCTGTAGACATTCCAAAAATACAAAGCATTCTGCAAGCAAATGTTCCATTCAAAGACAAAACACTGAATCAAATTTAAAAAAAATAAACCAACAACAAAACAAAACACAAAAACATCCATGCCACTTGTGAAGTTCAAGCATGAAAGTCCTGTGATTAGAAGTAGAAATTGTTCAATGCTTTGGTCTCAGTCTCCTTGTGAGTAAACAGTAATAAAATCATTCTGCTTTTATGATGTACAGGAGGACACATTAGGGTCTAGTGCAAAAAACTTTCAATTTTTAATTCTTTTTTTTTCCTATTGGATATGAAATTACCACTTAGAGTGATTTAACCAATTGGAAATGGTGTATGGCTTTAAATATTTATTTCTTGTTATGTCTTTTTCAGTCCTCAAATTCCTGTAAGACTGTTTAGTGCAGGGAGCTGCTAAAATTGAGCTGTGCAAAAGGTACTGAATTTTTTACCTTTGGATAGCTCATTTTGCCTTGATACTGATCACTGAAATTCAGGGTTACGTGCACATCTACATTATTGATTCATGCTGAGAATTAGTTACACCATCCTAATATCATCCTTTGATCCTTTGGAGCCCCAGAAGAGGAGAAACTGAGGATTTTTAGGTAAAATTAGTACTTTGGAAGGTTAAGTATATAGGGAGTATTAGGATAGCAGTGAAAGTTACAGGTCTGGGGTGAGGTTTATTTTCAAAGTGAGTACAACAGGAGCATCTGTGAGTCCTGAGAGTGAGTGCAGCAGTAAAGCAGTAAGCTGTGACAGAGCCAGTTCTGAAACACGAGAGAAATAATGTCTGCAAATCTGAACTTAGTTTTAGAAAAATGCAAATGATTCTTCACACTGCAGCTATTGCAAGAGACTTTTTTAAAAAAAAAAAAAAAAAAAAGTTGCCAGGAACTCAGGAAGAGTATTTTCAATTCCCACTTCCATGTGGGCAAGCCACTTACAGTCTGATATTCAAGATCTGATGTTTGGATGCCTGCAGATGCAAATAGGTCTCCCATTGTACATCCTGTCTATTTAAATTGTAAACTTCTCAGGATTGGAATTATGCCTTGTCATATGTTTTTACACTACTTGGCAAAAGCTTTCTAATTTTGATTGAAATCTCCAAGCGTTTTTGTAATGAAAATAACTGTAATTATCTCCAATTGGACAAAATCCAAGTGTCAAATTGAAATTGAAATGCTAAAATGGACATAGTGGCAGACAGGTATCTACAGTGCAGTAGAAGCCCCCTGTATCACAGACACTGTTAAAACATTAAACTTTCAATCAGCATTTTTCTGAGTTACCCAAATAAATATTTCTACAACTAAGAGTTAATACATCCTGGCATCAGGTTTTATGTAATTTCTAAACTGAACTAGTCATAATCCATGTACATCCAGAAGTACTTTCTTCGGGCAGGTTTCTATACCCCTACTTTACAAACCCTCACCCAACCCCCAGAAAAGCTGGTTCTAAAAGGTAGATATCAGAAACAGGAGAGATCTATGAAAAGTGTAGAGTTGTGAAGTGGAATCAAAAACAAGGCAGTAAATGCCTGGAACCAAAATTTCTGCCTTCAGTTTAGGCTCTTTTCACCACCCCGGCCTCAGAGCTGCTAACAGCAATCCTATTTATTGATAAAATGTTACTCAAAATGTTAAAAAGTTTAAGTTTCCATGGTTAAACTTGTGCTGGAAGGTAACACGATGAATGCCAAGGTAATGCAGCTGTGCGTTGGTTCCATACCAGTGTGATCCTCAGTGCCTTCTGGAGGTAACACAATACAAGGAACAACGTACAGAGGGGGAAAGGGAACGGGAATCCTATCCTTGTGTCATTGGGTGGACATATGAGAGAAAATTCATTTTCAGGAACAGGAAGAACAAAACGTACAATTTAGATGATCAGTGAAAGTAAAACAAGAAAACAGTTTTAGCAGATCTGCCCATTTGTACAAGGGTTGGTTCTGCTTCTAGAAGAAATGATGCCAAGCAGGTCACCAGGATTGATCTGATGCTCACAGAAAGTTTCTGAGTCATAGGAAGAAATTTTCCAGGAATTTCTCTCACTTGTATTTACACTACCTGTTTGTGTCACATCTCTTTATTCTGTCTCCACCCTCTTTGATCACTTTTGTAGATTCCTGTCCTCATCTTCCTATCCTTTCTCCTGATCTTTTGAGGAGAAATAAGGCTTATTAAAGGTGTTCTTTCAATAAGGCATACTGAATATTTGCTCATTTAGACACAACCTGTTATCAAAAACACATTTGTTTCTGTTCACCATTTTTGTTTCCATTCCCATTCTTCCTCAAGGTTCTGGTTTTGTGTTGTAAAAACCAGTGACTCTACCACAATTTTTAACAAGTAGTGCTTTCTCAAGAAGCGTAAAATACTTATTACAATCAATATAACACCCAGGCTCTGTTATCAGGCATTAGAAATTACTTAAATGGTTATAATTATAAAATAGAATTTTTTTTTTTTTTTTAACCAGAGTATATAGTAGTTTTCACTGGGGGACCTTTGGAGCTTTGGAGGATTGTTGGAGCACTTTAAAATATATACAAGCATTAATATCCCTAGGTAAATGGCATGAGAGATGGTAAAAACTTAGGAGAAATGCTTTCTGATGGGAGCATTGAAAAGCTTGCTGATTTGAGTCCTCTAATAACTGGGATAAAAACACTACATTTACTCTGTGCAAGTCTGTGACCAGCTGGTAACAACAGGGGTTCACTAGAATGAGGACAAACAAGACATACTAGCCTGGAGAGCTGTGAGGATGTAATGTTCAGAATGAGGCACATGTTTTTTCTGACTGACTTAGATACAAGATCTTAATTGTATTGTAGTTCTGCCTGAGTAATGTAGACAATAGACTGCATTATTACTTTTAATATAGACGGTGTTTAATTGTATTAAACACAATTATATTGTAGTTCTGCCTGAGTAATGCAGACAATGGAATTCATTATTACATTTAACAGAAAATGTATTTAATTTTCTAGTAGGTAATCTCATTGAAATTGAAATGGTCTACTAAAATATTTTCCAAAAACAAATTACCTTTGGCTGTAATATTTTTGCAAAATAGAGCTGTCCATATTCAATTAAGTTAATTTCCTTTTAAGCCGAACTGCGGGAAAAAGTGATTTGCTTTTAATTTTATGTGGAATTGTTTCACATTTGATCTAAACATTACCCATGTTTTATGCCCTAGTTATGAGCTTTCTGTATAATAAGAACAACAGAAGCATCCATGTACATATGTAGATGTATTTACACAAAGGCTTTATCATCCAGTTCAGTGAATGAGACCCTAGACAGCTGGGTTTCCTTCCCAGGGTAAGAAGGCAACAGAAAAGAATAAAGTGCACCTCAGTTGTCATATGGAGTCTGAACAGGGCCAGAAATCTACCTAGATCCAGAAATGTGGAGGGTCCAGAAATCTGGAGGATCCAGAAACCCTGCAGATGAGACAGTAGCTGCTGAGAGCCATATATATTTAAAATACATCATCAAACAAATAGGTTGGTAGGTTGATTTAAAGAGAGGTCATTGACAAGCAACAACTGCTCGTGTGCACAGAGGCGACTATGGTCACGGTCGTCTAGGTCTGGTCACAATGTCGGCATGAATTAAGATGCTAATTTGTGACTAGAGCAGAGCGTGTTTCAACCTGTGTTCTTGCAGCTGCTGCTGAGCTACACAGTCACCCTGCCTGTACAAGACGGACAGCCCACTATTAAAGTAACTCAGGCAAAGAATAGCTTGAAGGTAACATGACCATGACTGGTTTTCCACTTCTGATCTCAGCAGGAGCTCTGCTAAGTCCTTTCTTGTTTTTTCACTCTCTTTCTACCCAACTTACTTCTCCTCCCACTGCTTCCTATTGTCCTTAGAAAGAGAAAGAAAAGGTAGAGCAAATGCATTTTCATTAAAAAGTAACAACGAAAGCTGAAATCCAAAAACGTAAATTCCAATAATAATTTCAGTAAAAAACAATGCTTTTGCTTTCAGTAGCTCTCACAGGGGCACTTTGAAAATGAATTCAGAACAGCATGTTCATTATGCTTGGATCAAAGAAACTGGAGAAGGAAAGGCAATGGTTTGTAATTGTTTTATTTATAGTTTGGTAGGATCAAGGACTTTCTGATGTGCATCAGGACCTCATTGTGCTGGACGTTGTACACACAGAAGAAAAAGATGATCTGCACCTCATGGAATTTATTACTACTGTCAAATTTTGGCAATAGCAAAATGAATCTAGCTTGGAAAAGCAGCTTTTGCTAACTTATGTGCTACATCCTTATTTTCTTAGGACCTAATGATAACTATCCATTGTGAATCATTACAGCTATTTTTCTTTTTTCCTATTGCCAAAGTGAGCCTCCTGAGTTGGTGGTTTTTTTACGGGCAGTAAAGGTTAGTAGTGAGATTTGTTGGGGGCCAGAAAAGTGGGATATTTCTACTTATAATTCATATCTTGCTTCTGCTTGTATTGCAATTCTCAGGACTTCACATGCTGTCAGATTTATTGTTGGGAAACTGATTCAAACTTGATCTAAATAAAAACCTATTCTAATTATATATAAAAAAATAAATCCTAAAAAACTCAGCTTGCTTCTTCCTGCCAGGCAAATTCCAACAAACAACCCATGAAGCAGAAAATTACTTTGGATGGCATCGCATGTTCATAACCTAGCTTTTATATCTCTCTTAAACCTTTGGAAAAAATGGTCATGCGTAGCCATCCTTGACTTCAAGACATAAAGAAATTCATGAGATAAAATCAGGCTGAGATTTTTGGCTTCTCTGAAATCAGAAGAAATTTTGCAAGTCACTCTGGAAGGAATGGGTGAAGAAAGCAGAGTCAGTAGCATTCCTCCTCCACTGGTCAGCTGTGCAAATCCAGTGTCAAAGGGAGAGAAAGAATTTCCCCGCTAGGTAGAAAATGAAACAGAGAAGAAAACTGGCATGTGAAATTTAAGTAGCCACTGCAGTCTTAGTAACAGGGCCATCAAAGAGCACACTACAGTTAGTAACACTGTCACACTTAGAAAGTCCAGGGATACCAGACAACGTTTGTCTCACTTTATGGTAAATGAGTGCCATCTACTCAACAGCAGCAGGGAAGCAAAATCTGAGGCAAGAACTCAGTCTGAAACAGCCTTCACTCCCACTCGTCTCACACACACCCAATACCATGATGGTACTTTGCAATGGAGACCTGTGGATGTACAATTCAGCAATTACCTTTCATGACAGATAGGGTCTTGGGGTTCCATTCTCCATGTAAGCCTGGAGCTTGGGCTGCGACACTGAAGACTCCATTAGCGTGACCCTGAGGACCTGGATCTTCTGTGCTTGCCCGGGAGAGTTTGAAATGATCAGTTTCAGCCTGTTGCTGATCTCTCATCTCAGCAGAGATGAGACGTTCAGCAGAGACAAGATGCGTATCCAGTCTACCCTTCCCCAGTCCTCACTCCCCGCTGTACGCTGGTCTGTATCTCCAGCTCCTTCATTCCTTCCAGCTGCCTGACTACGAATGTCTCAAAAATGAGATAAACACTGCAGTTCAGTTCGAGGCCCTTTGAGGGGAAGATGCAGAGCAGAAGACAGCTGCTGGCAGTCCCAGGTTATAGGAGATAAAAAAACCAAACATCAGAGACTTGCCTGCAGTACCTGAACAGGTTACAGCAGCATGGAAAGAGTCCTGAAGTCAGTGGTACGTTGGAGAAATCCCAGATCTCACTGTCACACACTTGCGCTTGCGGTGAGGCGCTGAGCCTGATGACAGGCGCAATGCATGCCTCCCAGCACCACAGCTTCCTACTTGGCAGAAGAACCAGCCCTTTTTTAAATGAAAGCTAAACCGTTCCCCAAAGCTTTGCAGCAAGGCAGAGATTCTGAAGCGAATCTAACCTCCACAAAACTGAGAAACACATTTGGGGATGATATGGCTCCAGGATAGTTTCAGAGCTGCATAACCCTCATCACATCCAAAAGTACAGAAGAAAAGAGAGCAGAACACATGATACCACAGGAGTAAGAAGTAGTCCAGGAGAGGAACATGATTCCTGAGTGCCCCATGATATTTCACTCTCTTGCTTTGGCAGCACTGTTATCAATAACAGACTATTCTAGGATTGCTCTCTATGAACTGCAGCCAGTGTGCAGTAGAGGTTTCAAAACAGTTTCTTGTAACAGAAATAGTTTGCCCTATTGTCCTTGGCTGTAATTTTCCCTTCTCTGTACACTTTCTGCTAGTGCAGCATTTTAGTGCTGCAGTTGTATTAACATAGTTTGCAAAGCACTTCAGGACCATTCAGCTTGAGAAGAGCTATATTAATGTAAAATATTCTTCAATGAGTAAGTTAAACAGTAAACACTATATTGATTCAATGCCTCACAAGGTCTCACAAGTATTAATTCAGATAGGCTTGGATGTAAGCCTTTGTTCCATGGACTGAGAACTGGCTGAAGGCTTGTAAACAAATGGCAAAGATTAATGGCACTGCAACTTGCTAGGAACCTTCTCGAACACATTTTCTGGGTGCCTTGAAACATTAAGTACTTATGCTTCACAACACTCTGGAAGTTGGGAGTTACTGTAGGAGGTCACCCAGTTTTGCAGATGGGAAACAGAGAAGCGTGGAGAATCTTTGCAATGCATCAGCCAGGATTTTGGTAAGAATTCAAATCCAGTCTAATACTGAAGTTGCAAGACCATCTTTTCAGACAAATCTTCCCCACATATCTTTGGAGATACTGATACTATATCTGCTTCTATCAGTTCTATATCTGGTTTGAATTAACATATTTCTGAAGCTTTAATAAAAGTTAACCCAAAAATTAGTGGTAGTTTCTCTCCATAACATTTCCATCACTTTCTCTGCTCTTTTTAGTCATACAATATTTAAGATTATGACATAAAGTGTGCCTTATAAAGCTTGTTTTCCATATTGACATTTTAAAATATTTAGAGGGACACCAGAATAGCAGCAGTTGACAGTATCGTCTCTCTGACACTGACCAGAAGAAGATGCTTATGGAAAGAATATGAAAAGGAGTCAAGTGTATACCTTCCCAGCCCATGGTATATAGACCAAAGACTAACTCAGTGATTAAATCCACATTTTACATTAATAGCTCATGGTGGGCCTACCCTTTATCAGTTTTTCCAGCCATTTTTTTAAACCCTGTAATGAGTTTTTGTTTCTTCATTCTATGACAGTGAATTCAACAGTTTAGTTACACATTGAGTAAACAATTGCTTTTTTTTTTTTCAAGCTTGTTAGGCTATTTAACTTAATGATCTTCATTCCTTGTGTTATACAAATCAGTGCATAATCATGCCCTTTTCATGTTCTTTGAGTCATCTTATGTTTTTCACATACTATCCCAGTCTCTCTTTTTATGAGACTATGTTCTTTAAGACCAACAGACTTTTGGACAAGAGCATCATCAAAAGCTTTTTGGAAATCAAAATGCACTATATCAAGAGGATGACACATGCCCGAAGATCTCAGCTTGATTTGTGAAGCATAGATTACTGGTTTTTTAAAGAAGAGCTTTACTGACTCTTCCTGAGAATATCATATTTATCCATGTCTATTATTTTTATTCTTTATCACAGCTTCAGTCAATTTGCTTGATAAGAAAATCAGACTTATTTGTTTGTAGATTTCACAGCCTGCTTATTCCCCACCCGCACGTACCCCACAAGGTCCTTTTAAAAATGGGCGTTAAGCTTGCCACCTGCTCTTTCTCTGGTATAAAGACTAATTTATTCAATAGTTCACCCACAGCAGTTAGTAGTTCAGCAGCAACTTCAAGAATTCTTGGGTTAATGCCATCTGTTTTTTACGTTGTTTGTTATTATACATTTTATTGATCTGTTCTGAAACCTCCTCTGCTGACACTTCTCTTTGAGACAGTTCTTCAGACTCATCCCCTATAAGCAAAGGCTTCAGTGCAGCGACCTCTCTAAGCTCCCGTGTGGTTAACACTAATGTTAGCAGTTCTTTTAGCCTTTCTGCTATGGCCACAGTATCCTCTAGTGCTTCTTCCATAGCTCAGCTGTCTTTCAGCCCTACAGATTTGGGAAGGGCGCTTGGTTTTCATGTGTTTTAGAAATACTTTATTAACAAATTCTATGCCTTTAGTAGTGTCCTTCTCACAATTGGTTTTGATATAGCTTATTATGTTTTTTACATTTCACATATCAGAATTTTTATGCATTTTCTGTTTTGCACCTATGGATACAACTTCTGGGTTTTGAAGGATGTATAATTGCCTCTTTCCTTCTGTTGTTTAACCACACTCCTCCTTTTTGGTCATTTAGACTATTTTTTGATAGGGATAAATATTTACTTTGAGGCTGCAATATGGTGTCTTTAAATACTCTTGAAAGCATTTTACCCTTTTGATTACTCCCTTTCATCCTTTAAAATAGTTTCTTGGTTACCACATAGTTCCCATTTTGAAGTTAAATTTTACTGTAGTGATTTTTTTCACTTCTATAAGGTTGCTGAATTTGAATACATGTGGTTGCTGTTCTTCCTTTTGAAGACAGTTACTTCAAGGGACACTCATCAGTGATTTCTAAGAATGTAATTTTTGCATAGTGCCTTACCTTGACACTTAGCTAAAATTCATGGGGAAAGAGGAGGTCTCATTACAGCTGCATTTTCAGCCCTTGCAGGCTGTCTTATCACTCACAGTATTGTGCAGTCATCATTCCCCTCCTGATCATGTAGTCAAGACTTCGTATAATATTCTCCCCATTTAAACATGAAAATTTAATGTGAAGAATTTCTGTGATACAAATTTAGAGATTTTATTTTTTAAAGTTAATTTATATTAACCATGGACACCAATCATACAGACTTTTTGTCCCTATGCTCTCCTCAGTGTAAAACACTAGGCTCTAATTTGCACCTTGATTTTCTAGTGTGCCATTAATTATTACACTTCCACCAAGTACCTGAAATTAATGTTGTGCCAAATGTCTCATTCATAGCTGCAGTTTTTTCACATAACCCCACTGTTACTTCTCCCCGTGCTGCTGTTACCTACATGAACATTCACCAACAGCTCCACAACAGTATTCTCTAGGAAACTGTCCAGATGGCTCATGAAATTTGCCACTTCTGCATCTGGCAGAGAAGTCATCATGCATAATGTACTTATGTGGGTTTTCTTATAAAACATGTAGGTTTTAAAATAAATAAATTGGGAAATAAAGCCCCCCCACCCCCCTTTTTTTTTTTTTGTTGCTAGATCCTCTTGTTACAGAGAGTGTTTATATGTTGTTTACTAAGAGACACGGAACAGAGAGAGTACAGATTCAAGAGCCCTTGCATGAACATTTGCAAAGCTACTTAATTATCTTCATAGGAGTATTTCTTCAAAGCTGTTGTTTGCCAATATATTTATAAGTGTTGATACTCATTAGGCTGTTAATGTGTGATCACTTTATACCAAGCTAGTGTGCCAGTGGTTTATTTGCATTTGAGCCCATTTATGTGTGTCCAGTCTTGCATTTGAGCAGATAATCACCTTGCAGGTCTTTGGGACAGAGCAGGAAGGCTTTCTTTTTATTCTGTATTTCCTGAGTTGCTATTAAAGTACGGTTATATTCCACAGTTATTCTACAGAGGCTACACATTCATCCTGCCTGTGCCAGGTGGACAGCTCCTGTTCATAACACAATCAGCACGCATTTGGTCAGACAGGTGAGTAGGCAGGGAGTTCCTGTCACATGATTTTACAGACACACACACACACACAGACTCCCCTTGTAAGAATGAACGTATAGTTAGTGTGTGATAAATGCAGGTAACATCATCCATACGCAGAAGTACTGAACTTGCATGATGCAATGCCAAGTCTCGAGTAGGGACAGCTTTAAAAGTTTAGTTAGTGCAATACAGTCAGAGAGACTGTAATCAATAAAGAATTTACATTTTCATCTGGTATGTAGCCTTAGTATAATAAATTAAAACACTTTCCAAATCTAAGATAGAATATTTACATAGAACTTTATATACCTTCAATGTTCTGATTATTATTATGGGGTTTAGTGGTTTTATGTACATTATCTGGGTCTTTTTTTATGTAGCTGAACGAATAATTTAACAAGTGACTTAGCACTGACCCCAGGAAGAATCTCAGTTGTTGCATTGGCACTGACAGATCTTCTGAGTGGGATGATCACAACCAGAGGCAAATGCTGTCATAAACAGTGATTTTACAGAGCTTATAGAAGCACACAAACCATTCAGTTAGGCCTGTAGCATTAGTCAAACCTCTTTCACCAGCAGAAACAAATACACCTGCCCTCATGCATTTGAAGACTGTAACAAGGAATTCCAGTCTAAGATCCTTTAAACTTTCATTTCTTTTGATTTCGAGCATTTACTTCTATGCAGCCTTGGTTTGTGTATCCCTTACTTCATCATTCTCTGTCCCTGCAGTCCTTGTATGCACATAGCATCTGAGCAACCCCCTTGCTTCCTTTGTGCAATTTTTTCCTTCAAAGAAGATATAATTTCCCCTTTTCTTTGAGTCACTTGCTGTGAGAAAGAGGAATTCCCGGAGCTGACTACAGCCTTGCTCCATCTGATGGCATTCAGCACCCACACAGAGGATTAAGGAGGGTGACTAATGTCTGGGTATATTTATTGCTTTACAGAAACCTATTAATTCTATTGAAAAGGTATTGGAAAAGTGATTGGTAACTCAGTTTTAGAAAAAGATGGCTCGTACCATGCCAGTAAGAAAATGACTCCATGGTGACCCAGCATGCTCTGGAAATCATTCCTTATAAGATGTCAGAACAGACTGCAGGTTCAGGCTTTTTTAAAGCCCCTCTTTCCATTTCTGCTAGTTTATCTTCTGGAGTACATGCAGTAATTATGTAAATACATGCAGACAAAGGCATTAAAGGTGTTTCTGGATCTTTGTTGTATAATTTAAAGGTACAACTAACTGTAGAATTTACAAACAAAACCAGGCCAGGGAACAATAATGGAGAGAATAATATTACAAACATATAGAGTCTGGGTCATTCCCTCATCCATCTTCAGTTTGATGGAAGAAGGTCTGCAGTAAGTGAAGGATGGGCCTGCTGTAATGAAGCTGTCGGCAGTAACGAAAGTCGTTTGTGCATGGCCTACCACACTAAATTACTACTGACTGCCAAAGACGGAGGTCTCATCAATCCAAACACACCTGCTGGGCAGGGCGATGTGGACCATGGGGTAAGATATCATTATTCTCTCAGGGACGCCTCTGCTGGTTCTTCATCACCTCGCATCCCTCCTCTACATGAGTTATCATTGATCAAGTCCTGTTATTTCTTCAGGTACAGAGCCATGGTACATACAGTAACACCATTACTCTTCCTTGCAATTCACATCCACCTCTGAATTATTTCTTGCCCTTCCAAATGAGTTATTGTCCAACATCTAAGCATCTAAGATCTCTTTTTTCCACTTGTGCCCTGAATATCAATGCTGGAAAATAAAAAGAGATACTCCACTTAAATCTGTGCTTCCTAGACTTGAGCCATTCACTATATCTTCTCTAAAACAGGTGACTGGACCTCTGCTAATTAGCTTTCCTTAGCTGAGGTACATGTACAAATTTTTTGTAGAGTGGACCCTGAACAAGAAACAAATCCAAATGTTACCTGTCTGAATGCAATGGCAATCTTCCATGTCAAAAAGTAAGGTTGGTCACATGTGTAGCAAAAAACTAAATTTCAGCAACATATCCCTTGGCTATAAATGTCAGGAAAAAAATCAGTAACAGAGAGAAGCATTTGTTCAAAATTAATTCTCTGGAATTAATTTTTCTGTACAGGAGAGAAGGATGGTATGTTGTTTACATAATCAGCATTCTCTAATTATATTCTTTCTGATGAACTCATCACACCTTGATATTTATTTTACATCACTTCCACAATATCAGTCGCAAAATTAAACCAACACTGAAATGTTTACCGCTGAATCTGTCTCTTCTGGATTTGCCTAGTTCCAAGGACTGTTTCTTCTGTAAATCAGCCGCACAGCATCATGAGAGGATTCACATTTCTAGTGAAATGAGCTGTTTGCTAAGTAAACTTCCATTCAGTGCTGTTGGAACATCAGATACGTTAGCTCTGTATATACAGATTGGCTACTTAGCATCACCTTCAGACTATCTATCCTGCAACCTGTTCTCCCATCCTCAGGCTTTGTACAGACCCTGCATCCTGCCTGTTAGCCACACAAGGTTAAAACAATAGCAAATGGACGCTATGTCTGTGCGATCCCTGTTTATTTTCTACAGCTTTCTAGGCATTTGTTCAGAGCTGCATTCAATGGATAACCCCCATTTGTCAAAACTTAGGCACTTCAGTCTAAGTTTTGTAGCAAAGTTGCGCTTTCTGGTTCCGATGAAGACCTGAAGTGAACATGCCAAAAGACATCCTGAAAAGTGGCCCTTTAACAGGTATCAGAACTGATCAGAGCAGCAGTGAGGTACTTTTGATGGCTCATCTTAAAACTGGTCATAAGTCATTGGCTTTCTTAAGATATTGGGCAGAGAATGGAGCACCCAGACCTATTCTAAAGAAAAATTGCATCTTATTTCTGTATCTGTCATATATGCAAAATAAGCATTGTCTTCATATATAAATGTGATTCACTCTCAACATTCCATTTCATGTCATGGCAGCACAGCTTTGCAATATCCATCACCTCTAACTTGCAGCATTGTTAGCTCTGTATTTTTAAAATTACTTTAATACCTATATCAAATGTGCTTTGAGAGTTGTGCTGGTTTTGGCTGGGATAGAGTTAATTTTCTTCATAGTAGCTAGCACTGGACTGTGTTTTGGATTTGTGCTGAAAACAGCGTTGATAACACAGGGATGTTTTAGTTACTGCTGAGCAGTGCTTACACACAGCCAAGGCCTTTTCTGCTTCTCACACCACCCCACCAGCGAGTAGGCTGGGGGTGCACAAGAAGTTGGGAGGGGACGCAGACAGGACAGCTGACCTCAACTGACCAAAGGGATATCCCATACCATATGATGTCATGCTCAGCATACAAGGGGCTGGGGGAAGAGGAAGCAGGGGGGGACGTTCGGCATGACGGTGTTTTTCTTCCCAGGTAACCGTTACACGTGATGGAGCCCTGCTTTCCTGGAGATGGCTGAACACCTGCCTGCCCATGGGAAATGGTGAATGAATTCCTTGCTTTGCTTTGCTTGTGTTTGTGGCTTTCCCTATTAAACTGTCTTTATCTCAATCCATGAGTTTTCTCACTTTCACTCTTCCGATTCTCTCTTCCATACCGCCACGAGGGAGTGAGCGAGCGGCTGCGTGGTGCTTAGCTGCCAGCTGGGGTTAAACCACGACAAGAGTCCAGCAATAAAAGTTATTAGCATCTTAAAAATCTAATCCTTTTCACTTGCAAACGTAAACCTGACTCTATCATAAAAATCAATGAATGGAATATATCAGGGAGAAATATGGGAAACTGCCAGGTTAATATTTTGGAATATTGGGATGAAAATATGTCTGGAGAAATGTATTTGGTTACTTAGAAGAATAAGGCGGTCTTTAGTCTATTAATATTTTTAACTATTTAGCCTTCCAGATTTATCCTCAGGTAGTAAGTCATTAGACATAACTTCCACATTTACAGTTATGAACTAGGTTGGACACTGAAAAGGGGTAAGAAGAAAGTGGAAAAACAACAGAAAGAAACAGAAATGTGTAGAAGAAAGACCTGGAGTTTTGCTTTAGTTATGCTTATTTAGTGGATAGGATATGCTCTGTGATTGTGTGTATCTATGAGAGAATGTGTATATAAATTAATATGTGTTCATCAAAATGAAATTATTGTGTGCACAATTTGAAGATTTTTATCAAAGTTTCAAGGGCAAGCATTGACAATTAGGATATAACAGAATTGAGGGAGTGCCTGCAAATTTAGTTTGGCCTCTGATATGTATACACTATGATACAGCTCTTAATCCCATAATCACGTGCTTTTATTTACAGAGAACTGTTGTCTCGTTCAGTGTTCCTAGTTGACAGGGTGTTCTTAATGAACAGCTTTTTAATATTTGATTTTCTTCTTACCATTCAGTATGTGCTCTTAGTCCTTATTTACTGCATTACATTCAAACCCAGCTCTGAATACACAACTATTCATTTCCTCATGGACTTTTCTGTGCTGTTCATGACTAGTATCTAAGTGTTTTGCAAACATTAATGAATTTATTTTCTCAAAACCCAGGTGAGATGAAGGCTGTCATTATCCTGGTTTTTTGTAGACCAAAAACTGAGCCACAGAGGCGTTAAAAGTCAAACATAGCCACTAACATCAAGCATGCTATCTGAGATATGTAGCACCTAAGTTTTCAGAGTATTTAGCAGTAGATCTCATTTTGTATGCTGAGAGCACATCTCTAATTGACTGCAGCTATAGTTGTGAGCATTTTACACTCCTGCCAATCAGGAAAAAGAGTCTCATGCTGGGCAGCCTGGGAACAAGGAACAAACTGTTAATGACCCCATCTGAAAATCCCACTCGGGTTTGAAGTCACTTCCTAAGCAACACATCAAAATTCAATAGAAAAGATGAGGATAAAACCTAATTCCTGAGTTCAGCATATGACTGTTTTAACTGTGAGACTTTCCTTTCTCTTCTTAAAATTCCTGCCTCAGAAACCAAGCAACTTCTAAAAAATGCCTAACAAATGAAGGAACAATCCTATGCAAGTTTCTTGCACTACACCACATGCATTTCCCATTCCTTACTCTTCAAATAAAGCAGATATGTTTTATCTCAGGTTACAGTTTAAATGACAGACATCTAGAAGTCAATTTAAAACAAGCCCAGAATCTTTCATCCTGATGTAGTCTAGTTAGGAAATCATTGCTCTGGAGGGAAAGGTAGGTATCATCATGGACAATAAAAGCTGACTGGAATAACTTATTTCATGAGCAGTTAAAAACAGGTTTAGTCTTCTGTTCTTTCTGCACCCGTGACCTCAGAAACACATCCTTGTCTCATGTAACAGATGGAAAAAAGAGTCTTTGCCATGTAATATCACCACTTTCATCACAGAATCATAGAATCAAAGAATAATTGGAGGAAGGGTCTTGAAACTGTAGTCATCAACCTTTGCCATTTTAAGAATGTCCCTAACTAATAGCAATTTAGAACCTTGCTACTAGTAATTTCTGATTCCATTCAGGACACATCCTCTGGCCTGCTCATTACTGAATGAATGAGCAATATTATCAGCCCATTATCTCTCTAAAGATTCTAAATATCTAAATTACCTGTCTAAAGACAGTCCCAGATAAAGAATCTGCACCTACAGCCTTATTGCTCAACACAGAGCACAGGTAAACCTTCAGAGTCAGTTTGAATTAGCAGTAAATAATATGGACATCTTTTCTAAGGCTCATGATGATGTTAGGTATCGTTAAATATAAAATATGACATAAAACTGGAACAAGTCTTTATGCAGCTAACAGACGACAAAGGGGGGGGGGTTCAGTGCTATTTATACAAGTCTAATCAAGAACAGTCATCTGAACAAAGCAGCCTCATAGGACGTTTGCCAAATGACCATTTTAATGTAATTTAGTAGATTCGAACCAAAAGGGAGCATGCTCAGTTTTGGAAGGAAGGATACGAGCAATTTCTAACACTATATTGATTGCAATTCTTTATTCCAGTGCAATGAGTAGTCAGAGTCAGCACATGAATTATTATAAACAATATACAAGATAAATTGATAGATTGTTTTATTTATCTTGATCATAATAATACTGTTCAGTAATTGTTGCTGAAGAATGGAACAAGGTGAACACCCTGGAAAACTAAGAGGTGGGGCAGGCTAATGAAATATGGCAGAGACTGAATGATCCTGTCAACAAAATTAGCCAAGATGTCACCAGTAGTTTTAAACCTGGGTTTTCGTTTAGTTTCTTTCTCTTACTCTTTCTTCTCAGTTTTGCCATACTCCATCTACTATTCCTTCTTTTAATGCTAAAATATTCTAATTATTTAGAAAATGGCATTCTCCAAGGCAAATACTTCAGTGAAAACTGTTATTTCAATGACAAGATAAGGTAATTTCTAACCTGAAATAGTGACACAAATGAGTATATAGGTATTTAATAATCATCTTACAGAATCAGAGAGTAATAAACTACAATGGCTTTCTATACCTCCTATGTCCACTGGATGCATGTGCCCTGGGAACAAAGGTATTGCAGTGCTATGAGTTTCTTTGGTTTTCCCCCACGCATTTTTTACCTCTTTTGTCCTCTCCCTTTTACTGTACTGTATTTGTTTTCCCCAAATATTTTGTCCTAAATCTTATTGCTTTCCTAGTCTTCCCATTTATTCTTCCTTCTTTTCCAGTTCCTTTCTCACCTTCATATTTCTTTTTGCTTTCTTTCTGTCCTATCTCTTCTTTTAAGCCCTTTTTTCACTCTGTACTCAGTTCTGCCCTCCTGTAACCTCAGGCTCTCAAATCCACATTCCTGTCTCTTTTTCAATGTAATCTTCTTTCTCGACTTAGATTCTGTTCTTTCTCTTGTAGTTTTCATAGAATCATAGAATGGTTGGGTTGGAAGGGACATTAAAGATCAGGGAGGGACAATCTCCGCTAGACCAGGTTGCTCAAAGCCCCATCCAACCTGGCCTTGAACACTTCCAGGGATGGAGCATCCACAACTTCTCTGGGCAACCTGTTCCAGTGCCTCACCACCTGCATTGTAAAAATTTTCTTCCTTATATCTAATCTAAATCTACCCTCCTTCAGCTTAAAACCATTACCCCTTGTCCTATCACTCCATGCCCTTGTAAACAGTCCCCCTCCAGTTTTCCTGTAGGCCCCCTTTTGGTACTGGAAGGCTGCTGCAAGGTCTCTCTGGAGCCTTCTCTTCTCCAGGCTGAACAACCCCAACTCTCTCAGCCTGTTTTCACAGGAGAGGTGCTCCAGCCCTCTGATCATCTTCATGGCTCTCCTCTGGACGCGCTCCGAGAGCTCAGTGTCTGTCTTGTACTGGCAACCCCAGAGCTTGTCACAGTACTCTGAGTGGGGTCTCACAAGAGCAGAGGGGCAGAAACACCTCCCTCGACCTCCTGGCTGTGCTTCTTTTGATGCAGCCCAGGACATGGTTGACTTTCTGGGCTGCAAGCGCACATTGCTGGTTCATGTTGAGCTTCTTGTCCACCAACACCCCCAAGTCCTTGTTGGCAGGGCTGCTTTCAATCCATTCACCGCCCAGCCTGCAGTTGTGCTTCGGATGCCCCAAGGCACATGTGGGACCTTGCACTTGGCTTTGTTGAACTTCATGTGGTTCACATGGGCCCACCTCTCAAGTCTGTCAAGGTCCCTCTAGATGCCATCCCTTCCCTCTAGCATGTCAACCACACCACACAGCTTGGTGTCATCAGCAAACTCACTGTGGGTGCACTCAATCCCACTGTCCATGTCACCAACAAAGATGTGCCAGTCCCAATGCTGACCCCTGAGGAACACCACTCATCACAGGTCTCCATTTGGACATCAGGCCATTGACCACAATGTTTTGAGTGTGACCATCCAACCAATTCCTCATCCACTGAGTGGTCCATCCATCAAATCCACATCTCTCCAATTTAGAGACAAAGATGTTGTGCAGAACAGTGTCAAATGCTTTGCACAAGTCCAGGTAGATGACATCAGTTGCTCCTCCCTTATCCACCAGCACCGTAACCCCATCATAGAAGGCCACCAGATTTTTCAGGCATGAATTGCCCTTAGTGAAACCATGTGGGCTGTCTCCAATCACTTCCTTATTTTCCATGTGTCTGAGCAGAGTTTCCAGGAGGATCTGTTCCATTATCTTGCCGGGCACAGAGGTGAGACTGACCGACCTGTAGTTCTCCATATCCCAGGTAACCAGGTGTCTTGTTTCCTTCTGGAGAGGACCCACATTTTCCCTAGCCTTCCTTTTATCACTGACGTACCTATAGAAGCTTTTCTTGTTGCCCTTGACGTTCCTGGCCAGATTTAATTCTATCAGGGCTTTGGCTTTCCTAATCTGATCCCTGGCTGCTCAGACAATTTCTTCGTATTCTTCCCAGGCTACCTGCCCTGGCTTCCACCCTCTGTAGGCTTCCTTTTTGTGTTTGAATTTGCCCAGGAGCTCCTTGTTCATCCATGCAGGTCACCTGGCATTTTTGCCTGACTTCCTCTTTGTACGGGTGCATTGCTCCTGAGCTTGGAGGAGGTGATCCTTGAATGCTAACCAGCTTTCTTGGGCTCCTCTTCCTTCCAGGGCTTTATCCCATGGTATTCTAACAAGCAGACCCCCGAAGAGGCCAAAGTCTGCTCTCCTGAAGTCCAGGGTAGTGAGCTTGCTGTGCATCCTCCTTGCTGTCCTAAGGATCTTGAACTCCACCATTTCATGGTCACTGCAGCCAATGCTGCCCATGAGCTTCACATTCCACACCAGTCCTTCCTTCTTGGTGAGAACAAGCTCCAGCATGGCACCTCTCCTCATTGGCTCCTCTGTCACTTGGAAGTTATCACCAATGCAGTCCAGGAACCTCCTGGATTGCTTATGCCCTGCTGTGTTGTCCCTCCAACAGATATTGGGGTGGTTGCGGTTCCCCATGAGGACCAGGGCTTGTGAGCGTGAGGCTGCTCCTATCTGTCTATAGGGGGCCTCATCCACTCAGTCTTCCTGATCAGGTGGCCTGAGGCAATCCCCCACTATAGTGTCACCTGTCCCTGCCCTCCCTTTAATCCTAACCCATAAGGTCCCTGTGGGCTCCTTATCCATCGTCATGTGGAGCTCCGTGCACTCCAGCTGGTCATTGACATAGAGGGCGACGCCCCCTCCTCGTCTCCCCTGCCTGTCCTTCCTAAAGAGCCTGTATCCTTCCATCCCAACACTCCAGTCATAAGACCTATCCCATCACATCTCCATGATGCCAATGAGATCACAGCTCTGCAGGTGTGTGCAGGTCTCCAACTCCTCTTGTTTATTCCCCATGCTACATGTGTTTGCATAGAAGCATTTAAGTTGGTCAATGAAGATGACCTACTGGCTGGAATTCCTTTGTGCTGTGCTTCAAGTGTTCTCCTGCTGACCTGTGATCTTTGTCCAGGCTCTGGGCTTCTGTTGCTGGCACTGGCATGAAACTGGTAGGAGTGGGATGGATTGAGGTTCCCCTCCCCCTTTTCTTTCTGCCTGTGACCCTACTGACCAGTGACCAGAGAAACAGGTACATATCCAGAGCATTCACTGGACCTTCCTTTCCCAAGGAATCCAGATGCTCTTTATTACTTGTATTTCAAAAGAAATGAGACACCCTATGTGATCTCAAAGTCCTTGAGGGCTAGAAACAGTACATGTAGGACAGTACATATAGGAATAGCACAGTAAGAAACAATGCTCATGCAAAACACCTTCCAATCAAGTAAACAAGACCTACAGAAAGGAGAAGGGGGGGTGGGAATATTGTCACTGTTTTAGAGAGATCAGATTTAACTGATTTGAAAATTATTTCTGGAAGCCTAGGGAAAACCCCCGTCAGATCTTGACTGAACTCAGTTGTCCTACCTCTTGATTCCAATACCTTGAGTATAAAGCCATATCTGTCTGCCATATTTGTTCTGTCAACTTATCTTTCAGTCTGGATGATTGCCTTGGACTGTTACAAGGGAGAACAGGATCTATCTGTCTGTCTGTTTTCACATGTGGCTCTCACTTCTTTAAAGAATCAAGGCTCAAAAAGTTCCCAGGAAGAAATCTTCATGTAGCCCAAAGAAAGAATTTGGTTTTCTGTGTTTGCATTTTAATTGAAACCTAAAAGCAATGAGAATAAAAGAAGCAGCATGTGTAGTTTGTGATTAAGAATTTGCAGCTAACCAAGATAACCTCGGTGAAGCTCAGAGAGGGAGTTCTCTCTGTGGGAATGCCTGACCTTTCAGGTCAAACCCTTTCTTCTAGTCCTTCCTTTCATGGCAGATGAATACGAACTTCAGTGCAGAGACACAAGTAACTGCTGACAAGAGAGAATGGCGATTTGTGATGAGGAATGAAAGACACTTCTCCTGTGCTCACACAGAAACAGCCAGTATATTTTTCTTCTCTCCCTCATCAAATTGCAACAAAGCTGCTTCTCTAGCCACCAATTATTCAACACAATTTAACTGTTACAAAGATAAAATGAATCAAATATACATACCTCCATCTCTAAGACCTAATAATTAATCACCTCTAACCCACTTAACAGCCCACCCCACAGTCAGCTTGTAATGGTCATTATTTAATGATACAATTGCAACATCAATACAAAATGAACTTTCAATTGCTGCTCAAGTACATCTTCAAGCATGCGGTAGAGTTAATCATTTAAAAAATAAAAAAGAAGTAAGATTCTTTTTAGCATAGTTTTGTATTAGCAGAAAAAGAACAAGCTAAGCCACAGACTATAAGCCCTCCTTCTCAAGAAGCTATTCCCATTCAAACAAAATGTCCATGCCTTTCCTTTGGGTGCAAATTGCCAGAACTTTCTTTATTTGATGTAATTCTGCCCTGCAGTATTCTAATGCTCTCTGTATCATAGCTTTAAATTTTCAGAAGTGATCCTAGCTGCAGGAGCAGCTGCTGTTTTGTGAGACCCTTGATATAAAATTTAGCCTGTGTTCAGATATTCCCTGCAGTTTCAGCTGCAGAGGCATAAGATGCTACTAACCTCAGCTAGTTTGGTACCACATCTCTGTTGGGGGTTGCCCAGCCCACAGCAGGGCCAGCAGAAGGGTAGGAGCCTGCTCTGTGACTGATCTTCATCTACTGCAGTGCAAGGAAAACGTTTTAGCTGAAAACGCCAGTGAAGCTTGTCTAAACTGAGCCAGCTGACTTTGCACTGGAACAGAAGAATAACAATAAGCGGCTGGGAGCCTGTAACAGCTCACATTATGCACTGATCTATGCAGATTAGATGATTGCAAAGAGGAGAGATGTATGCTGACTTCTTGTTTTCTCTTTTTGGTTTCATTGTCCCCATGACTAAAATGAGAGCTTATTCAGAGTGAAAGTACCCACGTGATTTCCATGCATGAAAAATATAACGCATAGATGACCTTGAATTTGTGTATATACAGACTGCAGTTTGTACTTTATAAAATCGCTTTGTAAAGTTTGTTGAATGTGTTGTGATCTTGGATAAAATGTCAATTAGTCTTCTATGCTTTTAAAATGCTTTTGTGAGCACTTTGCTGCATCCCCAGGTAATAGAGCTGCTTCTAAAAGACAGTAGCAACCCTGACAGGTTTACAAGACGCCAGCCTGCCCTATATGAGAATGCAGACATGCAGTCTGTGTTGAACTGGTCAGTGCCACCTGCAGTCAGTCCCCAGACAATGTTTGACAATTAGAAAACACATAACCTGAGTTAACAGATATATCTTGTTTTCTCTTATCCCGTTGCCTGCCCTACCTTAACACAATTTAGTTTGTAAAAACTCTTCTCTGAAATCACATAGTGAGAGGTTTAGATAAGCTATCATTGTGTTAGACATCTCTCCAAGGAGGATCTGAGGAAAATGTACAGAGACAAGGCCTTGCATTCATGCATATGAATTCAGTAACGTATCAAGTTGCCTTTCTCCTAGGATATGAAAATTCAAACGATGCAGACGTGGCTGATGTGACCGGAGCTCACAAATCATAGCTGTGCTCCCAAATCCTTGGCAGCCTCCCTTTTCTAATTGGTGTATGTGATTACTTCTGGGGCAGAGTGGGGGGAGTTTTTCCCTCTCAATTTTCTTCATCAAACTTGAAGTACCGACTGCTGGAGACTGGTGTTGAAGGGTGTCACTACTGTGATAAAGTCTTCCCGTTATTAATTTCACTGTTAACAAATTACATTTGTACATTGAAACATACATAAGTCACAGAAAGGTGCATATTTGTCTATCAATAGTAAAGGGCTGCAAGTAGTCAGAAAGAATTATTTAATAAGATTTTACACTCTCTACTGTGCTCGGCTAAAGGAGAGCACATGACTGAGAAGTCTGTTGTCTAGCCCCTTCTCAAGGCAATCCAACCAAATCACCTAGTTCCATATTTTTCAAGTGCACTGTCTGCAGGGTAAGATTTGGCACCTGATTTTCCTAAGCAGCTGCACGTTTGCAACTGCCCATGAAATCAGTGTCTGCAGTGTCTTGAAAAAGGTGCCCTAGATTAGAGGATTTTTTGAAAAGCCAGAAAATTACTTCATTTCCTAGTGGGATAGGAAAGGAAAGTGAGCATAATGATACAAATACCTTTCAGTTTATTCTGAAATGAACAGCTTATATCTTAATCAAAGAGCCATGAGCATTTCAGATGAAGTATAATGCAGAAATTAATAACAGTTGCTATTCAGGGCCCAGTTTCCTACATTGCCAGTGCATTAGCAAATTCACTTCACGTACAAAGGACCTTTGTTTTTTCTCTTGGTATTTTGATAGTGGCACTACTTTGTCACTGGATAATTCTCAAATGATAGGATGAATAACTAGGTACGGATGATACAGTCCAGTCTATTAAGGCCAGTTATTTCCTGTATCTAACATAAATCATTTTACTTGGCATTTACCACATATTCTGGATCCAAAGCCTCCTGAGATGCAGGCTCATAGTGTAGATGTTTTTTATAGCTTGAGAATCTTGTTCAGAAGGCTTTCTCAGTGGAAGTAGAGATATTTAGAGGTAATGCTATCTAAAATGTTAAGTAAACAGTTTATTCTTCCAATCTGCATGCAGCAAAAAATAAGTAGTTATGATTTTTGAGTTATGTCTATCCTAGAAATTAGCATTGAGGAAGACCCACAAAAATAACAGCATAGGATAAGGTTTTATCTTGCATATGGCCCCACATACCATTGTCATGGTTTATGAAACCACGAATGAACCTCGGTAGATCATTTCCCTGGCAGAAAACTTACCTCAGGAAGAACAGGGCTTAAGCTGCCTCCTTTGTAATTTTGCAGGAGAGTCAGGATCAAAGGTGGGAGCAGTTGGTTTTGCATGCAGAAGTCCAATAGAGATTGTAGCTGTACTGCAGCACATCAGTATCCTTTCCTATGGGTTATACCTTCTGATGTCAAGTCCAGTCTTCACTGAATGGGGCCTTCAACAAATTCATGTCACTCCTCACAAGAATAGAGATGTAAACCAATCTGGCCAAACTCCAACATACACAATGACTTTTTCTTGAGTCAACTGCCCTGGACTTTCAGCATTTTTCATCATTACTTGTTTTAAAGGCTGTGTATCTTTAAATGGTGGTGAAGTTTCTGTCACATTCAGCACTAGAAGTGGCATCTTAGTTGTTTCAGAAAGCAATTTCACTGAGATAAGTAATAAAGTGCCAAAACCACCCAAGGGCTTCAATGGAATCAGCATAAAACCTGTGTGAAACAGAAAAGCAGAGGGTAATTTATGAAGGTAGAACAATTATCAGAGACAGGATTCTGTCAAGGGCATAGGAGCAAAACAACTTGAGTCATATGGGAAATTGCAAGACTACCTTTAATGACCACAAAAGGTTAGGACCTTTGTTCTATATTTCTGGAAATATGGGAACTCTGGCAGAGCAGCATCTGTTTGGTGCCACATCACTTGGTTAAGATAAAGAATCAGAGTGATTTCTTTGATATAAAGACATTGAAAAGATGGAGAGAAACCATGCACACAAAATAGCTTATGTAAATTGCCTCTGGTGATGCTTCAGAATGCAGCCTAGGTGGATTAATCAGTGTTAAAAGAAATAGCCAGCAGAATAAAAATTGCTGTGATGTGTCTAGACTTCTCTTCAGGGAAAGAATATTTTGGTCCTGGGCCATGTCTCTTGATTTGTCTATGGAGTTACAGGATCAGCTATCATTAAGCACTGTTAAAAGATGAAAAGCTCAGTTTGGAAGCTGGGAGCTTGGATCTGGCAGGAGGAGGAATGCCAGGTTGCTGGATTTCTGGAGCCAGTTTTCAAAAGCATCTGGAGTAGGTCATTAAATTTATCCCATATGGGCAGCTGTTTGCATCAACCTAACAGTGCTGACTATATCCCTGTGGTTTTGTACACCTGATTGAAATATGTTTCCATTAAGTATTATCCGATAGCAATGAGGACTTAATATTCATGTGATAAGACTACTGGAAGATGTTGTCCTTTATCCTACTCCTGTCGGAGCCATATGTTTTACGTATCATTTTGATTAATCGATATGTACCAAACAGCAGCTCTGACATGATTCTAATTAAAACAGTAATATGAGCCAGATTCTCATTTGGCATAAGTGGGTGCAGCTCTGTTGACTTCAGAAAAGTCACCCCCTATTCTTAACAGAGCAGCATCCAATCTCGCAGTGAGATTGGTGTACAAAGTCAGAGCAGGCTGAATCAGCCCTTCTGTGTCTCGATCCAGAGCTCAACTGTGAAATAGTAACAAAACCCTGAGGGCACATATGTATGGCATCCCTGGAAAGCGTTACATGCTCAGCCAGGTGGCATTAAAAATGATCTGCCATCAGCTAAGAAAAGCCTATTTGTTACCCTGTTGATACTCCTTTCCTTGTCACTTGTATTATTTCTGTCCTATATTTTTCAATAATAACATTTGATGGAAAAAAAATCTCCAAATTAAAGTCATACTATATTATAACTATGTTACCATGGTAGGTAATAACTCCAGTGCATAAACATTGATTTTTTGAGCTTGAAAAAAAGGTAGCTCAGACCATGGGGAAAATACTGTAGAGCCTTTCGGTTAGGTTACTAGACCAGCACTAAGGTATGTCAGTTCTTGCCATCTGGTAAATGATTTATAGTCTGCAGAAAATCAGCTGGTGATCTCATTGCATTTCTAGAAATCTAGAGATTGCATCAGAAAAAATGGCATTAAATGGGTCTTCAACAGGTAGCCTTGCAAGGAATGAGAGTTGATGCAAAAGTTAAACTCTCATGTCACCTTGAGGTCATGATGGGGTAAATTGGTCACGTCCTGATTTGGAGCAAGTCTGCAGTGTTGTATGTATTTACACTCCACAAGCAAACCAGCTTGAGACAAGCTAGATGACAATGACTAAAGCAGTTTGTAGGGGTGTTAATTTATTGTTCACATCTCTTATGAAAGTGGAAAGAGCTGTCATGAAGTTCCAACTATTCCAGATACAGATAAAATCTTTAACTTGTTAAGCTAATCAAAACTCAAAAGTTTGGGAATACTGAATTAAGACTGCAAGGTAAAATATAGTCTCTCTGTATATTGTGAGATATATATATATATGATAAATTGCACTGGGATATCTTGTTCAATTTGCATTGAGTCAGACACATCCATGTCTGCATCCCCACTTAAAGTCAGTAAAGCAATTCCAGCCAAATCTGCCAACTCTTAGCTTGCGGTGCTTTGGCTTAGCTTTGTTGTAGACTGCTTGACATTCTATGGAACAAGCTATATTTGCAGAAGATCAGTTCAATTCCTCATCAAGTCTGTGCTCATTCGTTGTTATTACACAGCTCCTAGCTTTGTCCATTTTTTATGATTCAGTTCTGCATCAAGGTCGTAACAGTAAATTTATGCCATGGTAAGCTTAATTTCATCCTTCCAGGTTGTCAAGTAAAAAGAAGGTCATCACAGAAGGAAAGGAAAAGTGGGTGAAGGCAGAATCTCTCTCTTCATAAGAGTGTTACGGAGAGGTTATTTTTCGTTATTATTTTCTTTATGCAACACTTTAAAATGCAAGCAGTTCTGCTTGATGACAGTACTGTGAAGAGATTCAAGATGGCAGCCGGAAAAAGAAATCCCTATGGCACCCTCATAACAAATTTGTGTTCGCTTTTGATTTTTCACTGGTTTTCTTTGATGTAAAGTGAAATTGTTTAGACTGAAAGTACCAGTTGCTTTTTGCATGGAAAACAGAACTGAAGAAATGCAGAGTAGGACTTGCCAAGAAAGTTCAATTTTAAAAAAATTATTCCAGACAAGTTTGCAGAGGTATAAAAGTCTCTCTTCTGTAAAATTGTTAGATTATGTGTCATATTGTGACAGCAAAACCTTGAAGCTGTTCATATGTTGCCCACTGCCTATATCTAGGGACATTTAGGAGGGCATTTCATGGTTTTTCTGGATTCATTGTTTATCCTTGAATGGACTTGATTTTGGGAAATGGCTGAGTATAAAATCTAGCCATCCTTGACCTTCCATGGAAGTGTGTCTCAGTTTGTTCTAAAATAAATCCTAATTAAACAAGAGCTGCTACAGAATCACAGTTCATAGAACCTACATGTAGGGGCAAAAAAAATAAGAAGGCCTGCTAAGTGGTGTGTGAGGAGGCTGATTACAGAGAGAGTCATGGGGTCTCATTCTCCTACCTGCTTATACAAGTTTTGCATTGTTGTTATTGCACCTTAGTAACACTAGACTAAAACTGGTGCAAATAATTAAAAATCAAGTTTACATCACTTCAAGATGCCCCGGCAAAGTGATGTATGTATGGCTATATATTGCAAGACGAAGAGTGGAGAAGAAAGGCATGGAGGGGTGATAGTTAACTGTAACGGTTTAGCTGTGCAAGGATCTTCGTACCTAGATCGCTGTATGCATGCACACACAAACATATGCATGCACACTTTAAACTGCAAACAGAAAAGCAGCAGCTTCAGAAGACAGTAGGTGGGGTAGGGTCTTGTGGAGTTGGCGTAGGGGGAGCATCTCTCCTCTAACTGGCTGCAATGCTGCTCTGTTACGGGTTTGCTCTGCAGGCATTGGGTCAGGCCAGGCTGCAGCAAAGGCAAGGTTGCTCAGTGCCAGCAGGGTAAGGAGTCTGCCTTTTGCTCCTGCCTGTGGTAAGGACTCAGTGTGCGCTGGCAGCAGGGAGGACAGAGGCACCCCGTGGGCTGGGCTCACATTGCAGGAGGAAGCAGAAGGGGGACACAGATGTATCTAGATTTCTTTAAAAATAGTTGGGGATAAATGTGATTAAGGAGAGAAAGATGATGGCAGCAGGCTGATTTGCAGCATTTATGAAGTCCTCACGAGGGCAGCTGCAGATTCTTTGTCCTCAGCCAGTTAGTGACAAAGTTACACTGCTGAGTGCCATTTTCCATGTATTATTACGGTAGGCTAGACTAGATAGAAATGCCAGGAAGCCGTGGCTGAGACCAGAATCCAGTTATGATGAGAAAGAAAAGTAGACCAAGACTTTGATCCAAAGGAAAGAGGGAGACTACTGAAGAAATAGTTGTGGGGAAAGAGAGAAATCTTTGAACAGTTCTTGAACACTATATTAACTCCAGAGAAAAAACAGACATTAACTCTTGTGAAAGGAGACAGCAGCAGGCCTTTAGGAATGTTAGACTAAGTTTCATAGAATCATAGAATCTTTAAGTTTGGAAAAGACATTAAGATCATCAAGTTCAACCTTCAACCCAACACCACCATGTCTACTAAACCATGTCCCAAAGTGCCATGTCTACACGTTTTTTGAACACCTCCAGGGATGGTGACTCCACCACCTCTCTGGGCAGCCTGTTCCAACACCTGACCACTCTTTCGGTGAAGAAATTTTTCCTAATATCTAATCTAAACCTTCCCTGATGCAACTTGAGACTATTTCCTCTTGTCCTTTCACTAGTTACTTGGGAGAAGTTTGTGTAGCTTCTACCTCTTGTTTGCAGGTGAATGTCAATCAATTCAAAGAGCTGCAAAATCAAGCACTGCTGCTGCAGGACTGATTAAACTGCAGGACTGAGATCACTGAAATCAACAAAAAAAATCTATTCTACAGATACATTGCTAATTTTTTTCCTGAGAACCCAAAGGTCGTTCTTCTTGTCTCTACTGCATTCCCAGTGGTGGAGGCAGGGTCCTTACAAGGGGGGCTGAACATCTAGAGAGTCTTTTCATGTCCCTCTTTCCATTTTAGTATTTCTCATTTTCCAGCAGGGAAGCAGACGTGCCGTGCAGCCAAACTGGAAATGAGCATGCGCAACAGCGTTTGTATTTGACTCTTGAAAAAACTCCTTTTGAAAATGGAAACATACGTACCATGAGGCTGAGAAGAAGGGAGAAGGGAGAATGAGGAAGTGGAGAAACATTTTGTATTAGGACCTTTTATTAGCAAAGGTGTAAAAACAGTTTCCCTGTAGAGAAGTTGGTTCAACCATTGGACTCACCAAATTCTTTTTGACCACCATGTTTTATCAGCTTTGGAAATAATGCTACAGCTATACCCAACACGGGTGATATTATCAGAGCTCGATAAAACCTCCCAAACACCTCTTGCATTAATAAAAATTGCAACAAATGTATAGTAAAAATAGTGCTACAGTAAGGATTTTGGAAGCAGGGCTTCGCTACTCCTTCCCCAATATCTGCTCATCCACTCCTGCAGCCTGAGCAGAGGCAGTAGCTGCAGCAGCCAGTGCAACTCAGGCTTATTAAGCTTCAGCTGGTGTCCCACCCCAAGGACTGGAAGGACAGGCAGTCTTTTGTCCTTCCTTTGTTAAAGCTACTGCCAGAAAGCTGCTCCTGTACCTCTCAGTTTCTACCTGCTGTCATAGAAAAATGTCATATAAACAAAGAGCTGCTTTCTTACCTTCTGCCTCACACTTGGGGGGAGGGGGAGGTATTCACTGCGCTGCTCTTCCACCTTAAAAAAAAAGTTTCCCCTGTCTCTGCACATGTCAAAATTGGACTTTTTATCCACTACTGTACATAGAAACATAATATTTCTGTTTGCAATTCCAATTTCACAGTTGAGCAGGATCTGCAGAGACAGAGAATTCTAATAAAATTGCAGAAACATTTAATGCAATGACTGGCAGATGGGGAAAGGGTTTGTGGCAGCTCCATTTTTCTGATTATGTTAACAAAACATGGCATGTGCTTTTCTAATACATAGACAACGGTTTCATTTACATTTTAAATCTCATGACTGAAACACTCATTAGATGACTTTTTTGGAGAATGTGTTTACCACCTGAATGATCTAATAATACAGAATAGTTATTTTTCTTCCCTTGAATTAACGTTCCAGACTTGAAATTTAATGAAGTTACACGGGGTAATTTCAAAAATTGTCTAAGTGCAACAATGCAATTTTGGTAAATTATTTATGTGTACTTGATTCAGCAATTAGAAGACAGTAGGCTATTTTAATCCACACTAGGAAGTCCTTTAAATACAGATAGATATTTCAGAGCACTAATGGGTAAGGGGATAGTACTAATAGAAGAGATGAAGAATCTCTGCAAAGTCAACTACACAGGCTACTGTATAAAGTTTTCAAAATTTGTTCCAAACAGTTTATTTATATGAAATTAGTTTGGAAGTCTGGACATTTGAATAAAATCTGCCTAGCTAGCTAATGCCTCTTATCACCCTAGTATCACAGGTCCTGGATCAAACATTCTGAATTTTCCCAATGCTTGAACTTAGTTGTCTCAAATCTGACCTGTCCGATGTGTCAGTGCTCATTTACACGTGTTGCCTGGTTTGCTGGAATCAGAAGTTGGCATGTATATCCTCTCCAGTTCCGCTACCCAAAACAAACTCCTTTTAAGACAGAATTCTGATTATTAAGTGGGCAAAAGTATCAAATGTCAGTGGGTGAAGAACTGGAGGAAGCACTGAAAGTCAGGCTCCACTGTCTGGGTCAGGCAAATGGAGAAAACACATGCATGTCGGTTTTTGTTCAGGGTTTTGTTGTTTGTTTTTTTTTTTCCTTTGGTTTCTCCAGCCAAATCAAAGCTCATTTTTAATGCAAGTTTAAAACCAAGTGAAAATTACTTCAGCTGATTTTAGCTGACCCCTGGTGAGCCTCAATCATTTAAGGTTACAAGGGAGTTATCATGTGATTTGCCATGTGATTTATTCCTATAAATTATCATCAGATCTCCGGATGACTGAAAATGTGAAGATAGTCCTTGAGGCACAGTTTAATTGGTGGTGCTGAAAGTCTGTGTTGCGATCCCTCTCATTTATAATCTCATCCTTTCTCCCTTTCATTCCCAAATAACACCGCTGCAGCTGTGGTGAGTCTAGCCAAAGTCTAGGGGCATTATCCTATATCTCTAATTAGTGGCCTTTTAATAACGGCTCAGAGGAGGCCAGGGAAATTTGCCTTACTTTTATTCAATCTGGCCTCATCCTAGGCTTACACATCAGACTTCAGTTTCTAGCGTTGCCACGTCTTACATGAAAAGCATTTGAAACAACATGGATTGCGGTTACCAAGGAAATGCCATACTGAAAATAGGTCCTGAAACACCACAGACCGCTAACGCCATCATAATAAAAGCAGGAATCATCAGCTGTGATTCACAGGACCTCGTCATCGCTCTCCAAGCCAGGACTGTTTCACTGCACCCCTTCCCTCTTGGTTTGTCAGCAGGGCTGTGCTGGAGTCACAGAGCAGTAGGCATATCTTCTGATCCTGTCCTAAATCCTCCCTGCCTTTTTTTTTCCCGGTGTGACACTGTCAGGCAACTCTTCGTTTCTCTTCTGTAATCACGGCTCTGTTCCCTTTCCATGCCTGTCTCCCCTCATTACGGAGCAGTCCTCCTGCTGTCCTCCCAGCCACCAAAGTGCCCCAGACAGTACTGGCTTCTGTGACACTTTGGTCCCTCACTGAGCACAGATCAAGTTGATGCACTCTCTGTCTTTCCTGGCCTCTGCATGTCATCCAGAAAAGTAGCTATCTAAAGACTGCACCTTCTAATTCAACAAATCTGCTCCCTGTGGAGGAAATTTAGGGTGTGTTGCAGCAATTTATGCCAGCAGTTGAGAAGGTCAGCTAGCAGAGCTGGCATAAACTGGCAGCAAAATAGGCTTGAATGCTCTGAGGCAAAAAGCCAACCCTGACTGATGTGGAATCTGTATAACCAGTTTCACGCCTATGCCACCCCTCCCTGGGAGTCCTTTGTAGTGTGAAAATCAGGAATTAGCGTGGTTTGGGTGTTCACACATGCCAGCCACGCTCAGATGCCTGAAGCTGCACACCCAGGCTGCCTAGAGTCAGAGGAGCACAGTGCCCCCCCCACCCCTTCAAGGTCTGTGCTGAGCACAAGCGCAAGGGGAATTGCCTGTTGGGCTGTGAAGTCCTGTCACTGCACTGATTTGAGGACATTTTTCCACTCCCATTAATCACATGAAGACACGGGAGGAAAGTCAGCTGGATCTAAGTGGCATCATGCATCCACAGAAAAAAAGGGGCAGAGAAATCCAGGCTCTTGAATTACTTGTACTGATTTCAGAGATTTATGCCGATGGGTTTTCTGTGAATGGGGGGAATATATGCCTACCAGCAGTCAGAAGAAAGCGAGGAAAGCTTCTGGCTTGGGAAGTGAGCAATTCAGAGAGAAAGCATTGATGAAGGAGGGATGTGGTACCGGGGATGCTATTTCTAGAGTCGCTTTCCAGAGTAGGAAAAAACTGACATTTAAAACTGACAAAACCTGACTTTAAACTGACATCCAAAGCTTGTAGCGCTGAAGAATTATTTTAAATGGTGTTTCAGGAAAGATTGGGAGCTGATATTGCACGTTTCCACTGTGTACTGCAAAACAGTGAGCTAAATACCAGCAGCACAGCAACTCTGTGGGTAAATGTTGCAGCTCACACATAGCATAGGATATCCGATCCTGTTTTTTCTGAAAGAGGGAAGTTTTAAAGTATCCCTCAGTAAAAAAAAAAAAAAAAAGTAGGACTCACATATGCTAAACATAGAGCTTTTTTTAATTGAGGGTAAGTTTGTAACTTTACTTATCTTTCAAATTGATGAAAATAGGTTGCAGTGTGTGATATAAAATTATACAGGGTTACCAGGCATGAGAAAAATTACATAATATATTACATAATCTTAAAAATATTGCAATCTGATTTTCTAGAACTTCCAGACAGAAAAAGCCCAACACAAATTACAGAGGTACTTTCTGCCACAAACTTTTATTTTCACCTTTTTTGTGTGCTGATTTTGTCTGGGCTTTTGGGTTTGTTTTTTGGTTGGTTGAGTGTTTGGGCTTTTTTGGGGTTTTTTTTTTCCACTTTCATAGCATTTACAGGACTAGAAATATCACTGGACTTTGTTTTTATCAAATTTTCCTTGTTGTCAGGCTGACAGTTTAGATATCTCTGAGCTCTTCTTAAATAGAACTGTGCCGGACCTTTTGAACTCACCTTATCATCGTGCATGAAAGGGTACAACCACTCCTGGTTCCAAAGACAGTCTCATGTTTTAAGCCATGGACCGCCCTGTTAGTCTTTTGCCCACCCTCTCCAAGGTAAGGCAGAAGTAAGAACACTCTCTCTTGATTTTCATCCTTCTTAGAAGTTTACCTTCTTCCTAGACAATCTGTGCTTCTTATCAGCCTTGCCTGTAGGATATGATTAGCAAGGCTTCTGGCCATACCTATCTAGATGTAGCACTTCTGTAGCATTTACCCTGAGGCCGTGTCTAAAGATGAGTTTTCTCCATCTCAGAAATATTTTATGGGTTTTCTTAAGAGAGGAGGAACATGATTTTGAAATGTGTTGTTTTCATCTTATGCAAAGTTCACCCTGACAGTCGGCTGGTAAGGATCAAAGCTTCATATGGCACGTTGAAAGGTCAAAACGTGTATTAAATTGTGCACTGAAAAATCAAAGCTTTGTAATTTACAGGCAATAGCTCAGAAATTCATACTTGAGAAGCAGGGTCAAAAGAAAGCTCTTATCCCTCTTAATTCAGCTGGCAGCACAGCTCCCTTCTGTGTCATAGCAGTGCCTCCTGCTGCTGCTGCCATGCAGGTCTGTTGATGTTTCTTCTAAAAATTCCAGGGCATGTAAGGCTCCGTGCTCTCAGTCTGCCTCCTGCTACGGCACACCTGTTTTAGGACTTAAGAAAAATGTATTTTTGGAAATGTTTGACAGCAGTTTTTCTGTATCCCAATATCCTTTACATGGAATTTGTGAGGACTGTGTTTGCAAATAAGCTGTTGCATTTTTTTGAGATCTCCTTGTGAAAGATGGAACGATACATTTACTTCATTCATGTATACAATAAATACATTATAAACAATAGCAATTCTAAATTAAAAAACTCATTTCTAAGTAATACTGATTTGCTTCAAAAATCAGCCTCTAATAGTTTTACCTCACTTGATGATTGTAGAATTTTGAGAAGATAATGGCTTATTGCAACCTTGCTGATGCAAAAGAGTTACAGTGTTTTGGTTACAACCTGGGCATGGGTATGGATTTAGTTAAATTGCGCCATATCCCATGTGAATAGGTTTGGTTTGTAACTGATTCATATGGAATTATCTCAGTTCAGTTATTGAATTAAATGGATCTGTAAAGGATTTGTATTACTTCTAACTACATCAATTTTAAAAATAACCTGAATTAAACTGATGCAACATGCTTATGCAGACAAGTCCTAGGAAGAGGAAAATGAACTTTTCTTTTACCTTTCCTGGAGCTTCGGTCTTACCTCACTTTCATATACTCTCCTGTCCATGAAGGATGATTTCAAAAAGTTCATGGAACCATAGAGTAAAAGAAATCAGAACCAGTCTATTTTCTAGATGATCTCTCTCTTACTATTGTTTGTAGTGCAAAATGTAGTGCTTATTAATGCAAAGGTTTAGTGGTGGCCTGGTAAGGGACGCTGGGGAAGTGGACACGTCTTGTCTTCCTCAGTCACGCTCAGCAATGCCAAGGCACTTCAGCACGAGGCCGTTCCCTTGCACCCCTGCTCACAAGTCCTGTCCCTGGTTACTCGGTGTGTACTTTTGTGTCATTGCAGTTTGGTTTCTGTCCTGCGACAACATGGGGATGTCTGTAAGCTCTTGATACTCCTGGCAGAGTCTAGACTATTGGAGATAAAGTAGAGGAAAGCAATGAAAACAAAGAGGACTGGGGGGAAAAAAATCTATCAGCAAAGAGTGAATGAGCTGGAGTTATTTAGCTTGAGGAGGAGAAGACTGAGCAAGACCTGCTAATAGTCTTCAGAGACAGAAATGTCTGTTCTCTGAAGGAAAGAAAAAGCCTGTTCCCTTTTTTTCCTGATGGAAGGGGTGATGTCCCAGGCCTAAACTGCAGCAAGAAAGATTCTGCTTAGATGATCAGAAAAACCTCCTAATCCTGAAAAAGAGAAATTCTGGAATAGATAGCTCAGGGACACTGCAGCTTCTCTTTCATTAGAAGTCTGAAAAGCATTGTCCTGTGTCAGGAGCATAGAAAATGATACAACTGGGTACTTTCTAAACCAAATTGTCTGTTATGGCTATATGCTCAAGGCATTGCTTTTTCCCTATTTATGCTTCCAATACACTGGGAAGGTGTTTTTCTTCATTCCAAAATGACCAACCACAACTCAGCTCCTGCAGCATTAAGCACAAGCAAAATTTATTTAAAGTTGACTGGGAAAAGAAGGAAAAAAAAGAAAGAAAGACAACCTCCTTCTTGTCTAGACAAATATTCATTATTTGGCAGGCATAGTGCTTGGGTTTGAAATGCACAGTGGTATTACCTAAAACTGAAGTTCCTTTAGCTAGGAGGAAAGTTTGCAGAGTGCCTCCTGACTTCACAAATCAGGTTCTTCTCCTCATGTCTCTTGAAAGTCTGTTCTTACAACATCTCAGTTCAGTGAACCAAACCTCTTCCATCCTTCCCTGTTTTCTCCCACTTCAGTGTGATACTGAACTCAAGCACAAGTCCAAAACAGTTTTGTAATCATTAAAGAATCACTAATCCTCAAAGTCCCATCCAGTACAGAGTACTTTTGCCTGTTGCCAATGTGGGAGACACCCTCCTGCAGTGGGACAAAACCACCCACGTCCCTTGCCTGCCACCCTGGGTCAGCTCCAGCTCAGTTACGTTGGAGTGACTGTGGATTTCATAATAATAAAGGAAATAAACAAGACCAAGTAGTCTTTCCCTAAAGGGGTTTTAAGTAGACTTGGAACTTTAATCCAGGTCTGGAGTGTTATTTGCAGGAAACGCGTATCGTGTGCTTCCTGGGAGACATCTGGTATTAACCTGTTAGCTGACTTTATGACCAGTATTGTTCCTCCAGAAGCAGAAAACTGGATGCTAGTCTCTCTAGAGGTCTGCCTGCTTTACTGAAATATTTCTTTTCCTCTGAAGCATTATGGAGAAGTGATGGAGAAGAACGCATATGCCTACAGCTTCTCTTTGTTGTGTCTGTTGCTGGGTTTGTGTATCCCATCTCATCAACCATGATCACCCGCTGATGTAGTACAGGGATTCTTTTACTACTGTAAGGGTGCTCTAAAGCTTATGTGTATATACTGCAAGGTTTTATTGTGTCACCCAGGTCTGAAGAATAAGATCAACCTTTTTCTCTTTTCACAGTCTCTCAGGAGGAAAATGCTATGCCACCATGCATACAGAGAGATCCTGTGTTTGCAGGCTAGTTGTCACACAGAGTTCCGTATAGAACACAATATTGATTTTCTTTAGATTTACTTTACCAGTCATAATAAGTAGGAAGATACCAACTGGCACAATAAAACACAAAGACGTTTCATGGATAACTAACGTGCACTGTTACGTGTTACCCCTTCTGCAAAAAAAAAAAAAAAAGGAATTCCAGCTAGGGAATGAACAAACCATGAAACAACAGTCTCTGTAATATAAATTCCCCTACTGAAATATCTCAGCTAAGCAGGGGAATAAACACAGAAAACAAAACTCTCTGAATAATTTGAAAATCCATAAGTCTAGAGTATAAAGGGGCTATGAAAGTGAGCTACTCGGAGGCTGTCAGGTCTGAGAGTAATTCCTACACATCTTCTCAGCAGCCTCCTAATCTCTCTAAGTTGTTTGTGGGAGCTGTGTGGAGGCAGCCTGTCATCACGGCCAACTCTTACCCCACTTTTGAAGTGAGGAGCTATTAATGCTCATACAGAACGCTGAAACCAGTATGATATCTCGGGCCTAGGCTGCTCTGTCAGAAAGCAGAAATGCCCACACAAATCTTTTCTTTTGCCAGCAATGTATTCCACAGGGTGTAATGAATTATTAGCAGGCAGCTTGATCTATATAGTCCAACAGCAGAGTATCTGATGGTTCATTGTTCAGGCAGGCAGTGCTCAGTCACTGCTCAAAGTGGGTGCAGGGCTGGGCAGCGGTTAGATCAGGAATCAGGGTCTTCTCCTCATGTGGTTGCTGAAACACCACGTGTCTTTGAGCTTTGCTTTGTGAGCTTTGTCCTTGGTTCTTTCTTCAATCCCTCTGCAAATAGGGACAAGGAGGTATTTGTGAGCAGAAAGTACTGACAGCTTGACGTGTTTTCAGGGAAGTTGAGAATGAGCAAAGGACTGCAAAGCCACCAAACTGCATCTCACTTTTAAAGTTTGTCACACAGTTGCAGCCAGCTCCACTGAAGACACAGAAGCCTGCAGCTGTGCGCGACAGTATATTTCCAGCGCATTTACCATGGTTGCATATGTAAACTGTGTGATGAGTGTAGTATGGTTAGGGAGTGTGGGATAGAAAGAAATGGCATGCTCACTCAGAAGGGTAATGGTAAATAGCTTTTATTCATTTATTCTTTCTGACATGACGAACCTAATCTGCAAGCTAACCTTGACAAACTCTTGATCCCACCTTCTGTTGCTAGTAGCTGAGGAGACCCTTTTGCTCCCCTTTGTTCCTCTTCTCCAGATACCAGAAAGCAGGAAGAGAGCAGGGAGACGCAGAGGAAACAATTACGCCCTCCTGGCGTCCATGCTGTCTCACTCTCGGTGAGACCTGCAGCACTCAGCACGCATAAACCAGAATACATGTGTGACTCGTCCTGATCTGTGCTCATTGTTGTAACTAAACCATACTGCTTTTTCCCTCTTAAGAAATAAACCCCTGATTTTTTGCATTGTTGGGAACAGTGGCATTTTCCTATGTATTTTGTGGAGCAAGAGAAAGCTTTCAGAGTTTAATGGCAGAGCCTCCAATTGCCAGCATTGAGGTGTGCACTTACTATTCAAGTTCTCGTATATTCATGCAATAAAATTTCAAGGTGCTTCACTTGATATAATAGGAAAAACTATTAGTGGTTTTAGGCACAACAGTATCATTTGAAATTTAATTTCCTGCATGCTTATCCTCACACTACTCATTGAGATTAATATACCTTTTATTGAGTATTAATTAAATTCTGAAACAAATTATTGTCTGCCAAGGATTTCACAGTTGTCACTAACCATCTTAACCACATTGATGAACAGAAAGGCAGTAAGAGAGCACAATCAGGAAAATCACCTTCTCCATGAGCTGTAGAGGGCCTGTGGGACAAATAGAGGGATAGTTTTGACTGAATTAGGCAGAAGGGAGTAGTGAATGCAAAGACTAATCAATTTATTATAATATTAAGCTTACGTGGTTCTCATATTTGCCCCATTCCTGTAGGAAGTGTGTGCTTTGAGTGAAACACTGTGAGACTAGTAGTCACCTGTGCTATTTTGGTGTCAGAGCAGAGAAGCCAAGTACAGCATGGATGCACAAGTTTGAATCCCCCCCCCCGCCCCTTCCCTCCTCAGCTAGGTTTGAAACCTACTGAAGTGAAAGAAAAGCCTGCATGCTGCTACCTGTTCCCTGCCCACCTCGAGCTAAACAAAGCTTTGTACCACTGAGGTTGTCCAGGCACCATATCGTTTCCAGATAAAGCTCATTTGCAAATACATTGCAAATTTTTTTCAGAACAAATAGAAGGAGGCATGGCTCCAAAAACTGTGTTGTAATACTAAGATGTTTTCCATTAACAGATAGAAATAATGGAGCAGAGGATGGAAGGGATTTGTGTATGTAGTCATTTAGAAAATAATTTCAGGGTGCATTCTCCTCAGTGATCTCAGCTTAAATAAGCTCAGGAGCCAAAGGATTTAGCTCAGAGGTGCAGTTAACAAGCATTCCTCAAGATATTGTGCCAGACTGCAGTGCCTGCCAATTAACTATTATCAACTGAGAAAAGGAAATAAGTTTCTATTTTGTCTAGTGAATGAAATGAGGGGCTCAAGCAACCATTTTTATTGCTATAGTTATATGAATAATATCAACATAAGCCAGTCAAAATGAAGAAAATTATCTCCCCATTTTCAATCACCAACTGTACAATGTCCCTGGTTTTTGACATCTGACTCAATCCTGTTTCACTATTGCAAACATGAACTAGATACCAATTGATTTTAAAAATGAATGTGCTACGATTCAACAATAGCTGCAGGGCAGTGAATCAAAACTACTCACATGGTTGTGACTGTCTCTGTTAGTGGCTGAATCCCTACAAAGAGGGTATCACGGCTGATCTAGTTTTTGTGTAGTTATCTCTGTGCATCCCAAACTTATCCTCATCATATGTGAATTCACATGGTGGACGAAGATTGCAGTTTTGCAGCATGATAGTTTGCCTGTATTGATGAACTGATATATGAGATTTGTGCATGTAGCCAGAGAATATTAAAGCTGCACATCAGGGTAGGAAGATCCTCAAGTCTCCATAAAGGAGACCAACATCTTTTGTAACAGAAAAAAAAAAAAACCTCCAAACAAACATTTTCCCACTAATAAGGCAGAAAACTTTGTGTTCCTCATGCCAGAAAAGGCTTTCAGAACAATAAGAGTGGACCTTAAATTATAGGCTTTTTCCTGCTTCTGAGCACAGCATGTCCATGTGCAATTTCTCCTCAGCAGCCCTGTGTCACTTCCTTCAAAATAACACTGTGGAGCTGTTCTGGGAAATTGTTCAGCCTTTCAGAAACGCGAAGGTACAGGCTGCTGCTTCTCCCCTCTCCTGTGTGAACCTGCCCCACTCTGCTGCTCCCCATCTCAACAAGCACTGTAGGACCGAGCCTACAGCAATTTCACTGGCCTTAAATCATTTGCATGCAGTGTGAAATAAATTGGATGGGGAAGACTTTATGGCTGCATTTTCTTTTTCTTTTCCAAAGGAACTGCAAAGAATAGCCACTGTGTTTCTTTCAATGGACAAAATTCAGTTCTGAATCCACCAGAGTTACTCCCCTTGTGACAGAGCTGAATTTAGCCCAAAATATACTTGCTTCTTACTTTGCATTCAATCAGATGTATTATGACTTAACACTTGCATATAAAAATGAATTATACCTGTTTGACTTTTTGTTAATTCAGATACTCCGCAAGTATAAAGAAAAGAAACCATACATCCATTTCTGTGTTTTCTGTGTGGCTCTCTAGCTCCACTGTCTGGTAGTGATTTAAAATTTTATAAAGAAGTGCAAAATCATTTATTTTCTGATCTAAGTAAGATGTCACTGTTACGCTTCACAAGACAGGGGGTATTTAAGGTTCCTGGATGGTATAGCTGGCTGTCAGATATAGTAGATGAAAAAAGAGTATTGATGTTAAAGGCTTGTTTGCTCTTGAATTAAATGAGTTTAATAATTTGCTTGTTATATTAATTAGAAATTATCTCAAGTTACAGAACTCAGATCTATTACTTCCTAGGGTCTTGTGTCGTATGAATCAAAATCCTGGACTGCTCCGTTTAAGGGTAGGAACATCCTGAAAGTGAAGAAGACACACCCTTTAAGTAGTTCCTTGGCCTGCCTTTCCTTCTCTGTTTTTCAGAGAATTATCATGAGCCCCTGAGTAAACAGTTTGCAAGAAATAATTGCAACCATTCTGTTCCCTTTTCCATCCTCCTGTTGTTAAACTCCTTTTGATAAGGATGTGTTATTTTTGGAGTGCTTGCCCCAAGCAAGTGCCAATCTGTGTTCTGGGAGGGGCAAGGTGGGGCAGGCAGCAGAATAAAGAAAAGTTTTAACTTTCTTATATGGAAACAGCAGTCAAGATATCATGGTGAGAACCCTGGTACACGCAGTTAGTTGGGCGGACAGACAGAAATGGACTGAGTAAAGCTCACAGTGAGGTGTCCTGAGAAACACATTTTCTTTCAAACCAGCACTGCTGACTTTGAGAGAAGTACTAGGCAGCTACACAGCCTTTACTGCAGAAAAGACTAAGTACATTCAAAGCCAAAGCCTGCCCTGTTGACTTTCTTCTATCAGAGGACCTTGTGAAAAGACATAGTCTGAGCTTGATTCGCATGCACTCAGGATAACAGCGTCAATCCACGGGCTTTACAAAAATATCACCTGCCTTCTCGCAGCACTTCCCAATGGTGTTTTCAGGATCTGCAGAGGGGACCTGGGCTTCTCAACCCGAGCCCTCAGTTCATCGGAAATCTGGGGAATGTAGAGTAACTTTTTAAAAATGTTTTCTACAAAGAAAATAAAAGGCAAATATACAACAGAGCACGTGATTTCACCCCTTGTGTCTTTGTCAAACCCGTACTCCCATACCACTCTTCCCATCTCCTTAGCTCGTGATCTTTTGTTACACAAAGTCTAAAAGCACTGGAAAGCTTCAGCTGGATGACACAAGCAAGTCTTCCTGTACCTGTTTACGATTTTTGCCATAGTTCAATAAAAAGAGAAGTGTTACACATTGAGGAAACTAGAGGAACTAAATTAAATGTGACAGGCCACCTATGAATTAAAACAATTGGAAGTAATGCCTCTTGTATTTTCATAGGCAGTCTTCCTGGCCTTAGATGTAGTAAGGTAAATACAAGGATTTTTTTTTTTTAATTGTGCGCCAAAATATTCAACAGGAGCAGTTTTCAAAACCAGTCTTCTCTAATAGGAGAACTTACATGGGGATAGTAGTTCTTTTATTTCTTAACAGAATAGCCTATTCTTAGATAAGCAGCCACATATTTATAAATAAGCATTTCAGTCTGGCATGTTGTACCTATAGGGCTGATTATTCACACACCATTTCATTATATTTTCACAAAACAGTTCCATTGTTCAGTGCAGGTAACTGCAGGTTTTCTCTAATGCGTAAAATAGCTCCTTCTCCTTCATGTTTGACAATTAGTTTAACTATGGGCTTTGGTGTGGAGCGCGGGATCCTCTGTGCAACGTCTCACCTCTCATTATTGTGTTTCTTTAACGTCCCAGGCTCCAGTTCTCAGATCCTCCTACCACCAACCACCTTTCTCTCTTTTGAAGGCCCACAGTTGACTACTGATAAGAAACAAGTTTGATTTTTGAGGCAGAGACATTGAACGCAGCCCACAGGTTCTGCTCCTCCACGCTGCCGCCCTCCTGCGCTTCTCCCCAGACCTGGGGTGGCCACGGCTCCTCCGGCTTTTTGGGCTCTGCCCGTGTCCCATGCTCACCTGGAAGGCACCGCCATGCCCCCAGCATCGGGCTGCATTTTCATCCACCACCTCACACCTCCTGAGCCAGGCAGGTTACGCACAAAGTGCCTCTTGCGCCTGTCTCTCCTGCTTCTCTTCCAGACTTCTCTCCTTCTCTTTCAACTCTAAAGCCCACAGAGGAGGGCTATGCAAACACCATGCCAAATGTTCATGAGTATATTTCTGTGGTAGCTCAGGAGATACTTGCCTTACCCATACATTATTTCCAGACAGAAGCACAAACAAGCTAGGGAACCTGTGGAGACTTGTCTATGCCCTTAAAAATAAATCAGCTGAGCACAGTGCTTACAAGTAATTTTCCTGGGCTATCTTCTTAGCTCTGCCTGAAGTCAGGACTTCAAGTGTTAAGCTGGGGATGTGTTTCAACTTTGTAGCTCTGTTATGTTCGTAGGTCAGTTTAAAATTTCAGCACTGACATACTGCTAACTTATTACAACTGATCTTAAACAGTCTAGTGCTTCTCAGCTTTAAAACGAGCCTTTCTGTTCACCTACAAAATATGTATTTTTTCCTGACAGATGGATAATAAGCACATGGAAAAAATAGCTTTTATAACTGACTGGTTGGACTTGAAAGTGTATGTTTTGTACGCATAAAAATGTATACAGGCCGGCAGTGTCAAATGCTTAAAAGGAAAGATCATTATAGCTTCGGCTAAATGCAACTGGGCTGCTAAATTGCCTGTGATCCTAGAGAGCAAAATCTTGCAAGAATAATCTGTGGTTCCCAGTCAGTTGTAAAAGTCAGGTTCCTTTGAACACAGTCTTCCTTCAATATAGCACTCCTGTCTCCATTACGTAACACACAGTTTTTCAAATATTAAAGCACTTTTCCAAACAGCTTTCTTGCCACACAAAGGACAACTCTGGAATCTGTAAAATATTTACAAGGAAAATAAAAGACAAACTAAAAGGCAATGCAAACCAGAAAATATTCTAGTTATACAGGTGTCCTGGTTTAAGCTGAGATAGAGTTAATTTTCTTCATAATAGCTAGTATGGGGCTGTGTTTTGGATTTGTGCTGAAAACTGTTGATAACACAGGGATGTTTTAGTTACTGCTGAGCAGAGCTCACACAGAGCCAAGGCCTCTTCTGCTTCTCACACCACCCCACCAGCGAGTAGGCTGGGGGTGCACAAGAAGTTGGGAGGGGACACAGCTGGGACAGCTGACCCCACCTGACCAAAGGGATATCCCATACCATATGACATCATGCTCCATATATAACTGGGGAAGGTAGCTGGGAGGTGGGATCACGGCTCGGGAACTAGTTGAGCATCGTTTTCAGGTGGTGAGAAACTGTGCTGTGCATCACTTGTTTTGTATATTCTTTTATCATTATTATTATTGTTGTTATTGTTATTATCATCTTCCTTTTCTGTCCTATTAAACTGTCTTTATCTCAACCCATGAGTGTTACTTTTGGGATTTTTTTCTGTTTCCTATTCTCTCCCCCATCCCACTCGGAGGGAGCAGGGGGAGGGAGCGAACAGCTGTGTGGTTGTTTTAGCTGCCTGCCGGGTTAAACCACGACAACAGGCCATGTCAAGCAGCACCAGACTCCCAGATATTAAGATTTATTATATAAGCAAATCTTGAGACATTCCAGCTATGTCGCGTTGAGTTGTTAGGCTCAACTACTGTGTGGAAGATACGGTCTGTTACCTGGCTACAGTCTGAGCTTTCCTTTCACAACTCTATAAGCCAACCTACTTTGAAACAGAACAAGGAGGTTTCCACCCCTCTGTGATCAAATCATATCTATGGAGGATCATAGATATCAAATCATATCAAATGGAGGATTTTACCATCTGATGGTTGCCTAATTGATACTTTGCAGCAGGAACTGGTGGGCTTTTCCATCTTGTTCTGAGAATTGTTATTCAAAGCCAGTCAAAACCAAATGCTATTACAAGTTTATTTGATGGACTGGAAAGTAAATGGATGCCAGTGACAGGAACATGATGGATGAACTTGGGAAAAGAAAATGAAAATAACAAAGTCCAATATATTGCTTGCTTCTTAGAAGACAGTTGCTTGTAGTTGTTTATATTCTACAAGATTCACAGGCAGCAAATATCCTTAACTATTTACATGAATTTTTGTCTATTTTAAACTTGCAGGCAAGTTGTGTATTAAAAAGTGACCTAAATATTAGATTCAGATAAGAATTTTTACAATACCCAAGGACTGACCTGCATAGGAAAGAATCCTACTTAGTTAAACAAGAGGCTGCTTCAGGTTTTTTAATCTGTACTTAGGAGATTTTCTAAGTCACAAAGTTTTAAATAAAACTAGAATCTGTTATTTCAAAATTCTAGCATATCATATAAATGTAAATTACATCGCAATCAGAGGAATGAATTCATCATAAACAGCGTCTTTATGGAAAATGTTGAGGAGGAACACTGCAGATAAAAAGAAAGAAAATCTCATTACGCCATTGTGAGAGTGTGTGATTGTAATAGTTCTTGACATCAGGCAGCTATAGATCTTATGGAAAACCACAGGGGGAGTAAACACAGAATCTCTCATCAGAAACAAATTGATACTTAAAACTCTTGCAAGAAGGACTCTGAACATTTCTCCTGAAGATGCTGTTTGAGAAGCTGTAGAAAGGAGCCTACGGTGTTCTAGAGGCAGGGGACATGTTTGCGTGCCATCGCCTGTCTTCCTCCATTGGTACCAGAGCCATTGGAGGTAGACCCTCAACCTCCTGCCTCCATTACAGCTGTGCTGCCAAGCACGTCCCCCGAGCCAAAATGATACAGAAGAGAGATTATACAGCCCAAAAGCAATGGGAGAGGTTTCGTGCCCTGACCTTTGTATACTGTTGATGGGATGGCCAGGGGGAATGCTGTGCCCTGAGAGGCCAGAAGAGACACCCCCTATCCCAGGCGTGTTATGGGTGAGCCCACCCTGCCTCAGTGGGTCACCTCACGGGTCAGCAGGTGACCTGAGCACAAAGTGCACGAGCCGCACCAGAGTTTCCTCTCAGACCAAATCTTTCATGCAAGAGGAGCAGAGAACATGTCAGGCAGAAATCGTGGTGACATAAAAGAGCAAATCACCAAGAGACTAGCAGCCCTCCCAGTTTAACAGGAAAAAGCAAGAAGGTGGAATTTCCTATTTTGAGGTATCTTGTCAGAAGAACAATGGTTAGTGATGCTGGAGAAGCTCAGTTTGATCTTTCATTTAATGTCAGAATCACTTTGAGTTATGTTCTATTTTCAATTTTTTTTTTTTCTTCTTTACAGATTTGTTGAGTTGCTAGCACTTCTAGGAAAACAAATTGAGTGCTAGAAAGATTTGTATTCCATGAAACATGCTCAGAGATAAAACTCAAGACTGCAGAAAGATCTGTGCTCCTACCTGGGTTATTCATAACAGCTTCAGCTCTTAAAAAAGACAAGATCTTGCACATCTAACATTTTACTCAATATGTCTGTCTGTGTCCCAAAACCAAGAAGATAAGACCCTGTTCTATTCTTCCTGTTCTCTTGTCACCTTGTAGCAATCCACCCAAAAATGCTCTGAGTGGTTCAGGCTATCTGTATGTTAAAGAGTATGCTTAGAAGATAGTCTCTCTCCACGGCATTTTCCTTGAATATCTTGAAATTTCCAGACCACAATAATATTCATCAACCTAGCAAGTGTTGTGGAATATATAGTAGTCATTATATGATGCATAATGGTGTTTAAAATGGAAACCTTGGGCCATTGTCTATCCAGCTGTAAAGTGGATAACCCATCTAGTTTATAACAGAAGGCAATTGTAGGTCTTGTTTATTATCTGAGATTTTCCTCCATCAAGGGCTCTCCTGCACATTTTTATTTGGAACAGTAAAAAAAAAAAAAAAAAAAAAGCTATAGAAAGCCACCAAAACAACTGTGCTAATGCATTTATAAACATCAAGTAGAAACAAAAATTGACTATTATTATATTGAACACCTGGAATGAAAACATTTCTCAGGCTTCTGCCGACAATGATTAGCTCCTAAATAAATATTGCTGGGCTGTATTTGAAGACACCATTTGCAATTCACATCTGATTTACTTTCTAATTAAACAGTGCTTACAAAAGTACTAATAAGAAATGCATGTAAAATCATCTAGTACCAATACCCAGAGTGATGCATCTCTTCACATTTTCTCCTTACATCCAGAGCCTTTATGAAATCCTGAGCCTTCAGCAGCTTTTCTCATATTTTATTCACTGGGGGGTGGAGGCGCTATGCTGGGGGGGGGAGTGTGAAACAACACCGTTGCTTTAAAGGGACCTTGTGAAATTATTTTAGTAAATATGATTCATTCTTTAAAATAGACAAAGGTTGGGAGTAAAATAAACTTTATTAGAAAAGTTTTCCTGGAGAGCCATGCAGAAAATTTCTAATATAGAAAATGTCTCTTTAAATGTCATATACACCTACCAGAAACCCAATCTTCAAGCACTTGTCCAGAACTTATCGTGCTGATGCTGCACACAACGTGTAGGGTAAAAGTACAGTGTTCATTTTAGGAACAGAACCTCAGAAAGTTGAAAGATCTGACCTTGATGGGATTTGGGATTTGAATGTGCTCTGTAGCAGCTATATCATTCCCAGGGCCTTTGCATGCCAGTTGGCAAAATTTGAATGGAACTTGGTTATTTTTTATACTAATCACAAAGTCTAAGTGTTATTTATTATAAAGGTTTATATCCTAAGTTCAAATCTCTTTTCTGCTTTGCAGAACATATATGAAATGAATCTGCTGAACAGACAGAACAAGGCAAACACTTAAAAAAGTGTTTGGACACACTGTTTGAATAAAATCTATGGATTCTCTTTCATAGCATCTATGGACTACTTGTATAGGGTATATGAACTACTTGTATAGCTTTTTTATGCTCACAAAAAACATTTATAAAAGGATCAGGGGTATACACATGAACATGTTTATATCACATTTATGCAACTGACTTGAAAATGTTTTGTGGGTTTGTGGAAAAAACCAGCCAACATCTGTGACTGACACTCTTGAGTAACCAAGAGACTAAATTATGTTCAAATAAACCACTGAATTTGTTTCAAGGCATAGCAAAGCAGAAAGTCAGTTCAGAGCTGAAATGATATTCAAAACAATTAGCATTCTAGTTGGATACAGCTGCGTTCATATCTTTTCATATTCATAAAGCTGTGGAGGTAATCTGGGTAGCGAAGTCAAAACACTTATTTCAGGTAAGTACTCGGCCTGCTGTGACCCTTCAAGGCACTTTGTTCACCCAGTCAGGTGAACAGCAGCAAAAGTATCAGCTTCAAAACTGAAAACTCATTGGAAACCCAGCTTATTTCATTATGCTCCTTTAAACTATATTCACTTGGAATATTAGCTGGATATTTTCAAGCACAAATATATTGCCCAAACCAGGTCAAGGACACTGCTGAGAGAACCTAGGATTTGGCAAATTCTGTTTGACCAGCACTGCAAATTCAAACAAATCGAAATCTGTTCATGAATAATCTGTAAATACATGTTACATATATTTTGATAAAGCAATCAAAAGTTGATTATATAAAAGTTAGGATGATTTGATTATATCTGTAAAATTTTAACTTAAAGTTATAATGTAACTATAGTAGATAGAGAACTTAAAGAATGTGCTGAAAACTAAAGAAGGTTTGGGAGGGATAAGGAATTCCTAAGAAGCGGGAGGCCAAGAAGATCTTATGCTTGAAAATTCCTTGCCCATCTTGATATCAAGGATTAATTGGACAGTATGATCTGAAAGACCAATCATTGAAAAGGGCAGATTGCAAAAAAAGAACATAGCATACATTTTTATGCAAACTAACATAGATAGTAATGAGAATCATACTGCGCAAAATCACCTAAAGGAGGTCATCCAACGGACACAGGTGCGAGACCACTGACGACCACCAGAGACCCCTGAGGACCACCGACTCAAATCACTGAGCATGCGTAACGGGGAGGAGAATATGGAAATGATTTCCCAGAAATAATTAACATAAAACTGCCTTTTCTTGGAAATATAATGAATATGTATATTTTGATTCTATATAACCTGTGTATTGGTGATTACCTGGCATGCACGTTGGGTGGAGCTATCCCCCGTGCATCCAGCGCTGCAATAAAGAATGCCTGCCTTTTAACACTACGTTGGTGTTACGAGGTTTATTCCCGGATTTCGGTGACATACAGAGGAGACTAAATTTGTCAAACAAATTCTTAACTCTACAGTGTTTGCCCGAAGAAACACCATACTCAGAATGTCCTTTGGTCTCAGCTGATGCTCTTTATGTACTCAGTAAAGGAAAAAAATCCATACTGGGAATAACTGAGGTGCTCTGAATATCAGAGAAAAGAAGTTTACTCCAAGCTTCTGTGCACGTATACATGGATTTGACTCTGATAAAATGCTGGTGCTTCTGCAGTCTATCGTCTTTATTTATACAGCAGGAAGAGTTAAACTTGAACAAAGGACAGTCTCTCTGAGAGAAAGAGGGGAGCTCAGCCCCTGTGGCTCAGCAAGCCTTGGGCAGGTTTATTATTTACCCTTAGACCCAAAGGGTCAGTCGCCCGAGCCGAGCGGTTGCTCTCCGTATTCTGATATGCGCCGGTATGTCCCACATACGTGCAGTGTGCAATGAAAGCCACCCATGTATCAAACTGGCTTCTCCATGTACTGTCTTACGAGGGAAAGCAAGTATCCACCTGTCAGCTGAGGCAGAGAAACAGACCTTGGGCATCCTCTGAGTTCATCCCCAAAGGGAGTGAAACAATATGTCACACTCAATATTCTTGTTTCTTTGTTTTATTTTACTTATACTTGACAGGGAGTAGAAAAACTAACATTTTTAGTATTTACACCTATGGAGCTCTCCAATAAACTGGAAGCGCAAATTTTAAGCTGGAAATGTATTTTATTAGTAATAAAAATAGAATCCATCTCTTCTTTGTCTTACTTTGTTTCTGTTAATTTAGGTAGGATGTGACTCTTGTTTTGGGGTAGTATCTTTCTGTGATCCCTGGATAATGTCTTTAATTTGAGTATTAGACTGATCTAGTTAATTAATCATAGCATACTTTCAAGGTCTCACTAAACCTATCATGGACTTCTCATATGGTACTTAGCATAGCTGTTCAACTGGCAGAAAAGTGTCTTATCTTCTCTCCCCAGAGGCGGATAATCTAGCCTCTAAATCTAGCAAACCTTGCAGCGACTATTTAAAAACTACATAGGATGTCACAAAATCCACAAGCAAACTTTTCCCTGCTAGTTTTCAGTTACTGATTGAGCCTTGTTTCTATTTCTTTCTCTTTTTCAGTAACAAATGGTGACTGATGAAAGCTTTTCACTGCAAATCAAAGTCATTCATGCTGTTTTCTGTAAAAGTCAAGGTAGTGACAAATCCAGAAATGCTTTGCCTTAATCTGTTCTTTGGAAGAACTCTGGCTTGGCCCGACATATGTGCTTGATCACTGTAATATCTTTTACCTGGTGCATGAAACTAAAAGCAATTACCAGAAGTTTAGCCTAGTGGTTAAGCAGAAGACTAGACCCCTGCTTTCTCTGGTTTGGCTCTGCCACTGAGGTTTACGTTTTCAGAGGTAGTTTACAATTTTGGAGGGGTTCACTGTCTAAAACATCAAGGGTCCTTGCGTTTGCAAGCAGAAGATAAAATGAACGTGCAATTAAAGGGGTACTTTTAATGCTGCTCTAAAGCTCCTTCAGAGCATCGCCACCGATTTCAGTAATCTTTGGGCCAATTGCTCCAGCCTTTACTTCTGTGCCTATTAGTTGGTAGCAGGAGACAGATGAAATGAATGCTCTAGACAGGCAGCGCAGTTAAGTCGAGCTGCAGGTCAGAAAATTTATGTTCTGACCCTGCATCTGCCACTGATGCAAGCCTAGACAAATCATTACATCCCTCTCCATCTCAGTGGGGAAACATGATGATACCCACCTTTTAAGGCATCGCAGTTCGTGCTCCACCAGCGGTAATCATTCTATGACTAGGAGGCTTAATTATTTGAAACTCTTTGAGATGTAAGATGCTCTGAAAGTATGAAGTGTTATCATTAATAATAATAAAGAAAACGCAAAAAGAAAAATTTCCAGTAAATTAACACAGAACCACAGATCAGTTCCAATCTTGTGGGTTTTAAGCGTGGCATTTCTTCCTGAGGGCTACAGTAGGATCTTTCCCCCTTCATTCATTTCAGCCAACAGTTAGGTTCAGATTGCCTTTTAAATATTTAATAACTGCTTGGGACATTTTATTTTATGGTAATTCCACATCATGCATCCCTGGGCTTCTAAATTCAGCGCCAGGTTTTAGAACAAACAAAACCAGTTAATTCCTCTGTGTGTAGATCACGTGACCCTCCCTTAGAGTTTTCTGAAGGTCAAGCGAAACATCTAAAGGAGTTTTTTTCATTTTTCACACCCTTCTTTCCACCCGCCATCAAATCAAGCAAAGCTTCTCTTAATCATTATCAGGGAGATGAAAAGTTATAGTGCAGAGCAATGGACCAGAATTTCACACTCCATTTGCACAATAACTCTGAGGGCTGCTAATGTGCTGTTTGCTTTTTAGCAGGCATCTCTGCAGCCACCGCTGAAATGCATTTCGGCGCTGCTCCCAGGGCAACTTAACTATTTATGACAGCTTGTCTTGAAGTGCCTACATGAACATTAGGATGTCCACGGCAATCTGCAAATTGACCCATCCACATGGCATTTGAGATCAGATGGAAAGCACTTTAATAATGTAATGAAGGTTAGGGTAGATGTCATTTTTAATTTACCTTTATTTTACTCATGCTCCGGCAGCAGCTCCGATTTTCCATCCCATCTTCTGGCCAGGATATGTCAAATTGTGAAATCCTCCCATATTAACAGATGCTAATGACCTGACTCAGACTTGGACTGTCTTTTATTACACATTCAGTCAGACAATAAATGGGAAATATAAACTCCCACCCTGCGTAAACCATTTTCCTCCAGAGAGTGAACCTGCCACACCAGACCCAGCTGTTTGCTTATTGTCCAAGATGAGTGATGGATGAGTAATTTAAAAGACAGACATTCTTTGTGACAGCTTTCATTTCCATTCTGCTCCGAGGTTCAGAGATGGATTTTATTTTTCAACCTATATTTCAACTTTTTATTCTCTCTCTTAGAAGCAAAGCTGCCTAATAAAATGACATTTTCAGACACACATAATAACAGGGAGGAAGAAAACAAACTTCAGCTGAGATCCAACTTCAGCCCCCAGCAAGAGTGAGGAGATATGTCGGGGAGATTCACACAGGTGAGAGAGGTCGCAGCTCCTAACTCTGTTGCTGATTTATGCACAGGGCAGCTGGAGTTAAGCTTCCTCACTTCATTAGGCCACACTTTCTCTGTTACAGAATTGATGTACGTCAGGAGCTCTGAGAGAGGCGATTTATTACAGAAAGTTATGGCAGAGGAAGATACAGAAAAAGAGTGAGTTACTTCCCATCTTTGCACCTTTGTTTCCCTTCACCTGGTTTGACTATAAATATTTTGGGTAGCTGTTGATTTTAAATACATGGCTGTGCAGTACATATTGCAATTTTCCCCATAACCCATCTCCTTACATGATAATTGTCTTTCTGTCTCTTTCTCCCCCACAGGGCTAACAACATTCTCACCCCTCTCTTTGCTAACTTCTTCCCTTCCATGGATACCAGTCACCTTTTTGCTCTAACTCTCAAACTGATTAGCATAATTAAATTACGTTAGAGTCGCTGATCCCAGCTTGCACTCGGTTTGAAGTTTGTTGCTTCTGTTCTAATGAGCAGAGGGCTTTGAGTATCGCAAACTTGTTCATTTTTCTATGAGTAGATTCTAACAAAAGATAGTCTCTATTTATAGTCTTCTTTATAATTGTAAACCACAAACAGATTACCATGTATATATACAAACCTATAGGTCTGTGTATATGTATATATTTTTAAAGGGTCTGTATAACACCTGGCAAAATGTGACCTCAGCTTCAGTAAGACCTCCAGGTCCAACAGTGACAAGAAAATATTCCTAACCTGAGAACTACAGAGGCCTTCAGGAATAAATGGGATTTTATTAGGTCCCTTTGAGAAAATCCACTGTATATATCAAGGAATGACCGGTTTCAGAGTTAGGATGTAGGTCTGTTAAAGGGGAGCAGAACAGCAGTGTACTCTGAGAAGGTGTCTGTCTAGACAAGTTGCCTTAACCTGTTACACCATTACTGTCACTGGTACTGCTCTACCATTCCTAACATCACATGAAACATGAATAGGCTTCATGTAAGTGGGACAGATCTGGTGTAGGAAGTGCTACAGTTAAAATACTGGCAATAAGTCTGGACTATTTTTTATCTTGTTCTTGTGACAAGAAGGCTTGTACCAGTAATCACAGGAGCTGGGAAAATTTAAGGAAAAGTGATACAGTGTGGTCAAGGGCAAGCACTACTGCAGATCAGCATAGCAGTTTGCTATGCACAATTAAAAGAAAAACAGTCAGAAAGCAGACTTCATGGTAACAAAAATGACTACTCAAAGAAATGCATTTGGTTTGCTCTTCAGAGAGAAACGATTTAATTTTATTTGCTGTGGAAAGTTTCATTTACTCCTGATTGTAAGTGCACCGCAAAAGGCTAAGCAATAAACAGCCCTTCGTGCCTGAAGAAAGATGGCACGAATTCTTGGGGGCTGGGAGAAACCCTCAGCTGAAGCAGGCTGAGGCGACAAGAGCAAGGACAGGGCAGGGCCCCTTGTGCCACCCTCCGCTGGGTGGAATCAGCTCTGGTCAGCACTCTGCTGCTTTGTGCAGCTAAGGATGCTCTTACACAACTGCTAAAAAAAGAGTTGGGTTTTTTTTGTTTGGTTTGGTTTTTTTTAACAGTAAAATTCCAGTCTCTTCAGCCTTGCCTTAGAATGAGCTAATAGCAACAACCATTACATCTTAATTTGACACAGATTTCTTGCTTAAAGTTTCTCTGTGTAAAGTTTCACTGCATTCAACATCCTAGGGAAAGGCACTTGTGAATTACAGTATTGGTCTGGAGAAGATCGTCCTGGAAAGGTATTTCATTTTGCTTCATTGTTATTTCGCTTTGCTTCCTTGTTTGTTTAAAGACAGATGAACAAAGAACAAGCAACAGGCTTAAGAAAGGGAAATTGTCATTGCCTTAATCTGAGACTCTCAACAAGAGGTAACATTTCCTGTGATTTAGTATGGTGGATGGAATTGTATCTTCTGAGAGAGATTATAGATTACAAAACACTCTTTCCTTGTGGCTGCAGACATTAGTCAGTGCCAGCTTACTCAAGACAGCAGCGGGGATTCATTCCACAACTGTAATCATTCACAAAATAAAATCTTTGCAGGTTTTGGTTGGGTTTTTTTTCCCAAGGACCTGATCTAATGTCAGTAGACTCAGCAGTAAAGCTGTCATTGCATCAGGGGTGGTGTCTGAAGCAATGACTATGAAGAATTCGCCCCATTCCTGTCCTTCCTTGACTGACAAATGTGAGATCAGTTATTTCTGAGCACCGTTCTTGAGCTTAGCACCAGTGTGAGTTGCATTGGTTAGTCAATTTGCTTTGGTTGCTTTCAGTCCATTTTAAAGGGAAGTGTTGCCTGACAGTCTTTGGAGTTTTTATGTTGTTTTTTACTACGGAGTCCTTGCTGCTCCAGAGGAATCACTCCAGCAGGCTAACTGGGAGCTATCAGCTCACTGCCCAGTCTTTTATATGTCCAAAGTCACAGAGCGGATAAAGGTAGAAGCAGTAAGGAAGATGCTGCTTCTCACATCTGTGTACAGTTTTAGTATCTATAGCACCCTAGGGAGGGCGTTCCAGAGTTTACATCTACATCATGTGAAGAAGCACCTCCATTGGAGAGTTTGGACCCTACCACCTGGTAGGTCCTTTAGACAACCTTTAGATCATCTCTTGGAAGACACAGCAAACAACTGGCCTGCGTTCACCCTCTCTGTGACACTCATGGTTTTACAGAACTCTGCCACATTCTGTCTCAAGGCTGGAGTCGTCCCAGGACTCACAGTCACTCCTCCCATGAAAACAATTCCAGACCTTTTCGAGAATATTTTGCAATTCTATTATAACCTTTTCAAAATGAGGGAAACAGGGCTGCACACTATGCAACTGCAGCATGGATTTGCATAGCGGCATAATGATGCTCTGTGTTTTGTTCTATCTTTCTTAATTGGCCCTAACAACTAGATTGCTTTTTAGCTATTACTCAGCGCTGAGCTAAAATTTTCCTGAAGCTTTTTATTATTACTCAAACATCTCATTCTTGCGTGGTCACAATAAGCTCAAAGCCCATAATTTTGTATAAATCAATATCAACCATATAAATAATTAATCATTTTATGTGATGAAAGGAACTATATAAATGGGAAACTTTGTTATCTCTCTGAAGCATACTCACAACTCCACCTCCAACATGCTCCAACATGCTCTCATGTTTTGATCTGGTATTTGAATGTCATTCTCATGGGACGAAAAATAAACAAGTGTGTAAATAAATAATAAATAAATACTTTACAATTTCTTTTTTAAGTTCACATAACATTCATGGAGAATAAGGGCTAGCAGTCCTGGGAGAAGACAGAGACAACTACTTATAGAATGGAAGCAGAGCAAGCCTTCCTTACACAGCCTGCCTCAACCAGAGCTGGGTGAGTATTTCAAAAGAAGTACTTCAGGTTCCAGTCCTACCTTCTCATCTATGGAAAAAGGACCTGATACCTGTGAAGAATCTTCATGACGTCTCTAGGACACCAAGGTAACTCAAAGGTCTGCTGGTTGATTGGGGAAACATTGAACAAGCTCAAAATAGTATTGTCTCTTTTTTCATTTCTGTATGCAGATTTTCATTAGGAAGCTCAAGTTCCTGTTATTGTCAGTGTGAAATTAGAAAAATAACATACTTCTGGAGCCAACTCCATTCCATCTGCACGTGTCATCAAAGCTGGGAGTAGCCAGCTGTAGTGCTGATTTTCCCACCTCACAACTTTTGTGAGTCCCTCTATACACATCCACAGTGTTTCGCCTCCCTTTCCTCCATCCCTCTGTGCATTTCCCATAACATATAGTATGCATCAGGCTTCCCTCACAGCCAGTTTGGAAGAAAAACACACTATTTATGTGTGAGCAATTCCCGCAGCCAGCTGAGTGGCAGTCTCCATCCACAGCTCCCGAGTGCCCAGGGGAAACCGAGATGAAATGTCCCAGCATTGAGTTCCTGCAGCTAAGCCCTTACCCAGCACTGCCCCACTTGGAGCTCAATGATTTTTGAGAAGATAGGGCTGCTTGCTTCTACATACTGTTTTTAAGTTCCTTGCAAACCTGAAGGTAGCACTGAAGTTCAGAAAATTTTCTCTGAGGTTTTTTTCTGAGTCCAGGTGAAAAAAATTACTTCATTGTGTGGGTGTGTGTTTACTGGGATCTGCAGAATTTTACAATTTAAAATTTTTATAAAAGATAGATATATTTTTTTGGTTTTTAAATTGACAATGTCATGATTTGCATGATGACCAGCATGAAGGCTATAGGTATATCTGGAACTGAATATACAAACAGCCATGAAAAATATGTGAGTATAAATGTTAAATAAACTCAGAATACTCAATTTCACAGTACAGTTCTGTCAACAAACATTTCATCCTTCCTCATTTCATGCAACCCCCTCCTTGCATTTATCATCTAAAATCCAAAAGATGATGACATCTCACAAAAAACCCCACAACAATAAAACCAAAAAAAGACCTAAAAACCAAAGCCACCGAAATGTAAATGCTCTACTTAATTTAAACTATTAGAAACCATATTCTTTCAGCTGCTGACAACCCTCTGCAGTAAAACAGTGAAGGGAGGTGAGGAGGGATTAAGCACTGAAAGAAACTGAGATGCCAAAAGAAACGTACAGCTTGTGTGGGGATCAGAGACTCTTTTCTCAGCAATGTGTTCATAAATTTTATCCTGAGTGTATATCGTGAGCAGAAAGTCAAGGATTTAATATTGCTGGCAGTAAGCCAGCAGCACATTGGGAAGGTTTTATATGAACTCCCCACACACCACTCTGCTGGTGCACCTCAAATTGATCTGCAGAGCCCCTTGCTACATCCATTCCGGCTCCCACATACACAGACCTATTGGCACGTCTCAGAGGAGGCTTATACAACACCTCGCTACTCCAGCCCAAAAGGTCGCCAGTGATTCTGCCATACACACCATAATTCTGAGTTTCTTCTGAAAGTCCCTGCAGCCTCTTTTGCTAAAGCACGGCTCCTTCATGCCAACTCCCAGTAACTTTTTGACTTTTCATCCCCGTTGCTTTCACAGCAGCTAATCCTGGTCCTTACTTGTCAAAGGAAGAACTTTGGAAACCACTCACTCAGGCAGAATTTGAATCAGCAGCCAGCTCTGTATCCTGTTTAGAGTCACTTGAGCCATTCAGCCTGAGAGCGCTATTAATCTCACTCTAGCTGGAATTTCCATTAATTCTCTAGCCAAGAAGGTAGTCATTAAAATGAACGCATATTATATCCTATAGTACTGAAATGCAAAAGTGATGAAGGCCATATAAGCAATTTGCAGGTCTAAAGGGAATGCTAGCCAATATGAGTATGAAAGCTGAATCGTATGATATGTTCTGTCAAAGCTGAGCTTGGAAGTTGCCTTGTTACTTTAGGGATGTATTCTGAACATTTCCTTAACCCCAGGAATATCAGTTACGTCAAAGTGCCAGATTCAAACACTCAAAGACTGACAAATATCTTACCTTGCAGTTAGTTCCAATGACTTCAGAAGAGGTATAGATCATGTCTGGGTTTCCGAACCACAGTCAATTCTACTGGCTGCTCAGTGAAACAGAAGATACTGCCTAAAAAGCACATGAATTTCCAGTGTAAATAATTTACAACTGGTAACATGATCCTCCCTGTACTGAGGACTAACTTTGTTCCGTTGGAACCCCAGCAGGCGTCACTCATTTATACATGGAGAGCTGGGGGTAGATGTGCTTCCATCAGTCCTGATTTCTAGTCACCCAGGTTAAGGTGCAGCCTAATTACATATGGGATTGTCTTCCCAATGATGGCTGGGCCAGAGCAGCTTGGAGGCATCAAAGCCAGCTCCCTGCCTTGGGACATGGTTTCCAGCCGCACTGTCACCATGGTGGTTATGCTTAGCAAAGCTGAACAGAATGAGTCTAGGCAGAAATTTAAAGTGAAAGTCCTACTGAATGATGTTGTTTTGTTATGAGAAATGTTCACAATTTTTATTTGGGAAGTGAAGGAAGCACTTTCCGAGTTCGTGAGTAACAATATAAGAAGATAGAAAAGGAGAAAAACACTTGCCATGGGAATGTAAAGATTTTTGAAAAGAAAAGATATCAGTAGTTTTTTCCCAGTCCATATCCAAGTAAAGATTTGTTTCAATATTTTAGCTTGGAAGTAAGCATATAAAAAAATTATAAAACTATACACCTTCTTTATAATGCTTTCATATGAAGTTTTAATAACAAGCCCATTATTCCTGCCTTTCTTTGCCAGTAAAGCCTCTCTTTGGCCAATGCATGTTTTATTATTATGAAAAAAAAACCCCAACAATTAGCTAATTAGATGGGAGTGCTGATCTCAAGTGTCACTGAGAGGGGAATGGGAAACAAACTTTGTTCTTATGAGCAAGCAATCTAGTTGTCACAAAGGCTGAACACCAAAACTTTAGCTGGAGATAGCAGAATCTGGCCCCCACTCACTAGTAGTTTTTGCCACCTGGATTTCTGTTTTCCAGAGTCATCTGCTCTTCATTCAGTCTCTTTCAAAATAATTGCTTAGTTCCATGGAGCAGTGGTCCCAGAAACATGAATTTTGTTATTCATCCGCAGAAGATAGCTCAGCTACTTCTTTATAAATCAAACAGTGCAAACAGATTTTACATGAATCAAACAGATTTCCAAAGCTTCTTATAATTACATGATAATCACCTGGTGTTCACATTTGTGTGTGCATGTATATAATGTGTGTGTACCTGTAACCACAGGAAAGCAATGCCCTTTAATGAACAATATCAGAACAATGCAAGACTTTTGTCACCTTCCTTATTAGTTGGAGATTCTGCTTTAACTCCGTTTGAATTGAATCAGTTCTTTCACAGGTAGGTTCACACTGCCAGTGTCTACAGAGTGCCCAGGCTGTGTTCACTTAATACAATATATAATGTTGCACAAGCTTAAGATTATTTTGTTCGCAACAGCAAACCACTACTGGAGGATGCCCTTAGGAATGCAAATGAAAGCTGGAAAGCCTCCTAGAAAAGGAAGCAAAAAATACTGAAAACACCAAAGAAAGCTGAATAGACTCAACTGAATTACCTGAAGTGAAATTTTTGCATGGTACAAGTAGCTCTCCACAATTCAATCTGTAATCAGCACACTTGTAGACCTTGCTGAGGTACAACAACTTTTCTACCTGATTCTGTGTCAGAAGGAAAATGCCACCTACAGCTTTCTAACATCCATTCAGCCATAAATGTTCTTTGTGGGTCTCCTCAGTCAAAAACTGTCTGCCTGAACCTGGTTATCTTACAAGATCTGATGAATGTATGCTGCAAGACAGTACTGCTTAAGGAAAAATGTTCTCGATACTGTTACAAATGCTTCCAATGTTGTGAGTTTTCCCAAAAGAGAAACCATCTTTACAGTAACTATTGTGAAAAAATCCTGACATCTGTTAAGGTTTTTACATCATATCTTATTCCACAGTATCATTCAATCTCTTTAAAATTCTCCCCTTGCCTGCTTGCAGTCTATTTTGCAGCCAGCTCTGTGAAAGCACTGTCACTTCCTCTTCTGCCTTTGTCCTTAAGGCTGCTAGTAACCCCTACTATGAAGGAGGTCTGTGAAAATTAACCTAGGTATACATCTTTCCATGGTAGTATTGTCAGCAGGCATTACCTTAATACACAAGATTTCTCATTTATGTAGAGCGAGCACAATGAGATCAAAGATCCATGCTCATTTCTCCTCACACACCATGCTAATTCAATCAACTCTCTTCTGTTAACCAATTGTTATTCCAGAAAAAAAAGCAATACTGAATTTGATAAAGTGGCGTGGTGTATGTCAAGTGTAGGCTGGGAAGAAACCTTTTGTAAGTTCCATCCTAGGACTTGCAGAGTGCTGTGCCATACTACCCAAAAATGAATCATACCAGTTCAGAAGGAACCTTACAAAATGATGTCATTCTTCATCCCAGTGACATTATTGATTACCTTTAAGAAGACACTTAGCAGGATAAATTACTTGTTGTTATCTGCAAACCAGACTTCTCACATTCTTGGGTTCCAAATAAATACTCTTAGATTTGTTGGTTATTTCAAGATCAATATACATAGCCTCATAATAGCTGAAAATTAGTTCATCAATAGGAATTGACCAGCACATAATCCCAGAATCGCGGTTATGCAGATTAAAAGCAGCTACTTCGTGTGTGTGTCCATATGTGCGTGGGTGGGTGTGTATTGTTTTAAGAAGACACCTTGCCTGATTTGCCTGATCATGAAATTCAAAATTTTCAATTCCAGTACAGACCAAATCTGAGATTACTAAATCTGGTAGAACTGAGGAAAACAAAGTCTGAGATGACACAGGCAGAGGCTTTGAAACTACATCTTATTTTCTGGGTCTCTGCTGCACTGAAAAATCAAACATATGACAATGGAATTTTCTTGGGACCTTTTTCCATTCTTTCAATGTCTGGCTTCCAGACATACTCCCTTGGAAAGGATCATCCCTTTGCACAGAGTGTATGTCTGGCTATGTGGAGTAGAGGGAGAGGAAAAGGAAAGGAGAGAACCAGTGTGAAGAAGAGGAACTCAGTTTTCCAGAGAAGACTGTAAACATTACCCGTGAACCCCTCTGTGCACCACTGGCTTGGATAATTACTTATTTCCAGTGTGACTGCTTTAGAGCTTTACATGAACACGGCATGTGAATGACAGACAGAAAGAGGAGCCATCCCTAGAAAAGAACATTATGCAGGCTTTTCCTTTTCATGAGCGATTCATTATATACATCTTTCAATTACCTATGAACTTTAAACTTCTGTACCCTGTTTGAAACAGAATGAACAATCCTGCTAACTTACCTGAAAAGCTAGAATCCCCTTATTAAATGCAGGACAATCTGAACATCTGTAAAAATTGTGGATAATTACCATGTCCTCCATAAACTATAAAACAACTAGAAAAACAATTATTCAACTTAGTGGTTCAAGAACCATGAAAAGCAGGATTTAGATCTGAGTTCTTATTTGTAGTTTGTCTCAGTAATTTTATTCACCTAAGTTTATCACAATGGGTCAAGAAACATTCTGAAAGAAAGGGGTTGCAAAATGTCTGGGATTTGTTCCTTCTGCTTGGACACTCTGCACTGGGGGCCCAGGAACAGATGCAGAGTATGACCAGGAAAAAAGGAAGCAGGAAAATTTGTAGAACATTTTCAACATTCATAATATATCAGGATGAGTCCTGGTTGAGATTGAGTTGTAGAGGAAAGTTCAAGATAGTTTAACTTTGAGCATTAGCAAGCTGAAAAGGAAAGTTCAAGTTGATTCAGGAATTCATAGGAGTCTCATTTGAAAGGTTCAAGGCAGGCATTTTATTATGCCCAAATCAGTGTATTTCCAGATGAGATCTCTGAAGTAAAACATTCAAAGCACCTAAGGACTTTCTGAAAAATGTACCTCTTGTGACCTCAATTTCCAGTTCCCTCTAAATACAGGACTATAATCTAGGAAATGCTTAACTTCAGGAGCAAAATTAATTGTCTGCCATTTTTTCCCCTATTATTTACTACTATGTACATGAAATGTGCTGGAAACATCTTTTTTCAGCAAAAAACAGTTTCACTAAAATAAAGCCCCACACAGAGGTCATCATCCAACCATGGAAACCACTTCAGTGCCAGCTTTGCAAAACCCAGAAGTTGATAGTGTCTTCATTCTGACCAGTGTATCAAGACTCAGAAGAATTTGTTTTTCTGAAGTTGTTCCATTGTGCTTTAGATAATCGAACACCCACCGGCAGAGATACGGCTGCTCAAATGGCTCACATCTGAGGTGAATGTCCTAACCACCCAGGCCATACCCTTCACTCAGTGTCTAGTCAAATCTTTTCTAGTGTGGAATACCTCCAAAGGAAGGATTTTTTTTTTTTTTTTTTACCTCATATGAGGACACTCAGCTAAGAAATTACATTCCCCTGTTCCCTCACTCTGTGTTAATCCAATTGGATCAACAAGCAGGTGAATTGGGTTTGTTTTCTCACTGCTGCTGGCCTGCCTTTTTTTTTTTTTTTTTTGCCCTGGTTCAGCAAGCAAACCAAGAAGTCAATTATTTGCACAGCCCCATGTGAAGTTTTTCACACCAGGAATAGCGCTCCCATTTCACTGTCTTGCTTGTCCTCACAGTTCTTCCTTTTGGGAACCAGATTATGGCCTCATAAAACTGTAGGATGCTACTGAAATGGCTTAAATACAGTAACTATTAAAACCAGTTGGAGCACTAATTGAATTGCCTCTTCTAAGGGATTTTTCCATTCAGAAAGGTAAAAGGTACAGTCTCCCTCTTATGACTGTGTCTGCCAATGTATACACAATGTGCTTTTAGCCAAATTCAGTAGTCAGTGTACACGTAATTATTGGTCTTGCAATTCATGTTTATGGGCATGCATAAAAGGTTTTTATGAAGTACTTAACAGTATCATATCTCACTCTCCAAAACTAGGAGTGAATAACAGGTCTCTATTCACCAAATGTTATTCGTCCTACTGCAATGGGCAGCCACCAGCTGGAGCAGCCCCTGTCAGACCAGACATTGTCACTCCAGCTCTTCCCAGAGCTGGTTTGCGTGAGGCCTCAGTGACAACAGGACCAACTGATTTGTGAGGGCACGGGATGGGTCCAGCCTCGATCACCTGCTCCCAGACTGCCACCTTCCCCGCGGGCTGCAGTGCAGTGCTCTCAGCCCAACGCTACCCAGTGCCCACCAGCCTGAACCAATTTGTGGCTCCTCTGGGTGGTTCTGAGCACCTCTGCCTGTTCTCCACTGCTCTTGAGACCCCTTTCTGCAGGAGCAGAAGCCCATGGAGGACCCCAGAAGTCATTCATCCTGGCCATTTAGGGGTAGAGGAGATGGATTGCCAGGGTTAAGTTCTGTCTTTTCTGGGTCAAGCTCTGGGCAACTACTGAGAGTAACTGCATTAAACCATTGAGAACCAGAAAATAATAAACAATAATGAATTCCTAAAAATAACATTTCTTTTTCCATTGAGGAAAGAGACCCGCAAAAAGGCAAAAACTGAAGCTAATCTGCAGAATCCTGCAATCTCCCCAAAAGCTAAGTAAAATGCAGATTTCTGAAAAAAAGGAATGGGAAAGTTTAAATGTCTGTACCACCTTGACTCAATCTTTTTCTTCCCGTTCAGCAATTCATGCATACTGTGCAGGTTTGCACTCTGGCAATCATCTCCACCAGCCCTACACTCAAAACCAGGAAAGAAATCACACCCGCCAAATGCTGCAGCCCTTTCGCCTCTTTTTTCACATTTCACGTATATGTATATGATGCCAGCTAACATGACCTTGCTCATCATTAAAAGCCAGGGTAGCTGCTGACAGTCCTTGCAGCAAGGAGATCTCCATGTCCCAGTATTGATATAGAACTGAACTCAAAGTACTTTTTTTTTTTCCCTTGATCACAGAAATGGCTATCAGCAGGAGCTCACCTAGTAGAGGTCCAGAATTCCCCATAATAAAGCACAGCCTGCCCAGGAGGCTCCAGCTGTTCGCTGCAGCAAGGAGTATGCCTACACCTGATACAATGAACAGAGATAATTCCTGTTGGCTGTTACTGCCTGCTCCAAGGAAGCAGGTTAAAGCTGCCTGGACATGTACATTACAGCTGTGTTTCTGACATTCGATGGACTGAGAGAAGATGCTCAGCAATGTGTTTCCCGGTTTTCAGAAGTTTTACCACATTCAGTGTCCTGAATGGTGTCAGAATGCCATTGGGTCACCTGAGGACAGTGTTAACAAACAGCTTTGTCACCAAGGCCCTCAGCAAGAGAACTCTCCTGCTGCTTTGAGCCCATAAAGCTTATTTGCCTCGTGACTGTTAGAAAAAGGAATCCCTTTTCCCTCTGCATGTCTCAGGTACAGGTGCAGCCAAGTGGCTGTGACCACAATGGGATTGTTTACCACATCAGCCGGTGCTAATATGCAGATGGGAATTAAAGCCCTCATAACCTCACTACTCATTCCTCATTAATCTGTGCCAGTATTTGTGCTCATGTCTTCATTATTAGGGGCGATTTCTGCAGCTTTTTTAATTTAAAGGCTTATCATAGAAAGACTGACGAAACCAAATGCGTGGTTCTGCACTTTCTCTAAATGTATGTTCTGCAGAATTCAACTTTAATTTATAGCAGAATTCTCTTAATTCTTGCTCAAAACCACTTAAATTGTGCACATCGTGGGCCTCTGTCTGATCTTATTACTGCTGCCTTTGTTATCCTTCATTCTTCTACCATTTGTTATTTATTCATTGCATCTTGCCAGATGCTAACAGGCAAACCTTTCGGAACAAAGACTGTGTCTTCTTGGGTCCCTCTATGTAGCCTACCGCAATCGGAGCTTCAGGTACTGCTGCAGCATGGCCAGCACTCCGGAGTGTTTTCAGCAAGCGAGACCAGACGTCCGGCATTCCTGGCTCCCAGCTGCACATCCTGAGAAGTGCAGCACGCAGGCTTCCAGTTCAGTTCCTGGGTTCAGCTGCCACTGAAGTGGTTTTGATCCACACCCAGAATGCTTCAAAACTTAGTTCCACAACCATAAAACAGTCAAGAAGTGTTCACAAGAAAATAGTATTTTAAAAAGGAAAAGCTCATGACGAATTTGTATCAGGCAAATCCCTGGAAAGAGATGCCTGTCTTTAATCACACTGCTATTCTGAACCAATAATCAGAGATGTTTGATTTTCTTTGGTCCTGTATGGTTCAGCAAAGACTTCAGGCTAGCAGTTCAAGTTCATTACAGTTTCAGAAAAACTAACAGTATCAACCATCTCAATCTTGGATTCAGTGTGACTGCTTTTGGTGCTCTATCCACTGCCCTACAGAGCCGCCAAACCTGTTTTGGAGAATACAGAAGTGTAGAACAAACGTAAGAGAAAAATTTCGTGTGAAACCGTTTCTATTTCGCACAAATTTGTTTCGGTTTGGTTTTAGTCTCAAAAGCAGATGCACATAGATATGGCAATGACTATTCTGACCAGTTAAGTCACAGCCTGGCTCTGTCACTGCGCGCATTCACAACTCCGCACCATGGAGGTTGCCTCTTTTCCTTAGGGAACTGGGAACACACATTGTTTAGAAAGCAATAGAAGGGAAGCTCCTACCCACAGTGCACTGAAGCATAATGAATGAAATCTCATTAGCCACATCTGTCTTCAGTACAGCTTCAATAGTAGGAGGAGGTTTCATACAATATCAGCCTTCTTCATCTGGGTATTGGAGTAAAATCAGCAGGACCATCTCTCCCCTGAGCAAATTCAGACGTCTTAGACAAAACAATTTCTTGTACATGTCCCCCCCTATCCCTGCCTGGCACCCCTACCCTGCAGACAAGGACAGAATTAATTTTCCATTCTCCATTCACAGCAAATAAAGAATACAATGTTCGTGCTGCATCATTTTCATCTTTCATCTTAATTATCACTTTGAAGACTACAGAAATCATTATCTTTATGATGATGAACGTCCAATTAGCATTTCCCATATAAATTTCAGATCATGAAGGAGGCTGTAATGGATAATGCAAATTCCTAATGGTCTTTTTTTTTTTCCTAGCTGAAAAATTAAGGTGCTTAACAAAATGAAATTTAATCTAAGTCATTTTGAAACAAGTCAAGAACTTTAATTACTTGACAGGGAGGGGGGGAAAGAAGAGACTGAAACTAAATCTTTAAAACGGGCATATTTTTAAAGACCTTGCTTTTCCAGCTCATTGCTCAAGCTTTGTCCTCCAGATAGCTAAACACTTGTCTGGTTGTGCTCAATAAGTTTTAAACTATTGTGAAAGCTGGTAGAAGTAATTTCTTTCATTAGTTATACTATTTAGTAAATCGAAAAATTATTCCAAGTAAACATTCTGTTGTCTGTAATATAGCATTTTAATTGATTCCCATCCACAGTACTTATATGTAGAGTGAAATTGCCAATAATTACATCATTGCCATTGCAGGACAGTAAGAGACACAACTCATCCCTGGTGCCGGTGGAGGTGCAGAGGTGTGCGTAGAGATATGCCAGTTGGATTCATTCCCCCTGGGTGGTTTTGGTTTGGGGGAAAATTAATTCAGCTGGCAATCTTAGAAGCATCTCAAGTATTATTTGCACATAGGAGCTGCAATTAAAAATGAGTCATGGGGTCCATATAGTCTAGTTTGTCATCTCTGATTATAAATGGTAACTATTTCCCCAAGCCAGGAAAAAAACAGACCTTTGCACATGTCCTTCTATCTAAACCTGCAGATAACTGTAGTAACACAAAGCAAAACTATACCTGGTCCAAAGGGACCTGGTCCAAAGGTCCTGGGGACCAGGTGTCTAGACCTTTTTGCCTTTTTCTCCCCTCCTTTCCTCCTTTTTTCCAGAAAAATTGTACCCCTTCTTCTAGCCCATGTGACCTGCAAGCAGCTCTTCACACTTTCCAGGAGGCTTTAACCTATGGCATGAGTGGACACACACGCGTGTGCACACACACACACACTCTCTCTCTCCTCCTCCCCCCCCCCTTCCTTCATATTCTCCCCCCACTTTCCCATTGTTCGCAAATAGGTTCCAGGATACATTTTTCAGGTTCAGTATCTTGTTGATGAGCTAGGCACGCAGAGGTGCTGCATTGGGTCTGTGAATTGCAGTGAAAGAATTTGGCAGCTTTGGGATGGTCTCCTTCAGAAAGTGACACCGTTTTAGTGGGGACCCAGGGTAAAATTTGCCACTAGGAAGTAATGTCTTACAGCATAAACTTTCTATTTCATAGCAAAATACTCTGTTAATTACCAAGCAAACCATTTCTCTAGGAAGGTATTCTCTCCTGACAATACTGTGTGGTTATATGTAGTATGACTTTCTTTAGTCTCTGCAACCTTTAATCTACTCAGGACATCTAATTTTGACACTGCATTCATGACATGAAGCAATTGCAGAAGTTTTTACTTGGCTTTGATACTGGTACAGACTGGTTGTCCCAAATCTTCTTGTTGTCTGTTACAATTTTTTCTGTAGGTTTATCATTTATAACTCTCTTTAGGCCTTCTGAGGTCAAGTGAAGGATTCTTAGTGATGTTTGAGTGTTGTTTTGTTACTGTATATAGTATGCTATAGATCTAAGTTTAATTTTAACATATGTGGTAGATGGATGACATTGAATTACAAGAACCTTATAAGCATTGGCTACTGTAACTTCAGACTGTGTGTTTATTATTCATATAAATGTCTAATCCATTTCTGAATCCTCCTTTAAGCTTCATCTCAATCATGTCTAATGGTACCAACAATTATTATTCATCTTGAAAAGCATTTCTTCCCATCTATTTGAATAATAATTTTCACTCATTTCCATTTGTTTTTCTTCATGAGAAAAAAGCAGGGAGGATTATCTGACTGACTGTCATCTGCTTTCATTATTTTATATGATTCTTTTCCTTTTCTTTTCTGTAAGTGCTGAGTAGACCCAATGTCTCCTTAGTGAGGAGATTTTTGTGTTTCTAATATTTTTATGCCCTTTTCCCCATGCTTTGTGTATACATTTGGATGCTGAAAAGTAGAGTCCATCTTTTACGTGATTATGAATTACCTCACTCAAGGGTTCACGTCTCCACTACACCATAATTACACGACACAACTGCATCTTTCCGTCAGCCTCTGTATTCCCCACCAGAAGGAGATCTGTATTTTGGATGCACAGTGACAGTTCTACAAAAGCCTGAACTGCACTTAGACCAGAATCATACATATGATACAGTTAACTGAGATCCACAGAAACTAAAATTGATTGATTCCGCACCCTCAGCAAGTTTGCTGATGACACCAAGCTGTGTGGTGTGGTCGACACGCTGGAGGGAAGGGATGCCATCCAGAGGGACCTTGACAGGCTGGAGAGGTAGGCCCGTGTGAACTGCATGAGGTTCAACAAGGCCAAGTGCAAGGTCCTGCACGTGGGTCGGCGCAATCCCAAGCACAACTACAGGCTGGGCGAGGAATGGATTGAAAGCAGCCCTGAGGAGAAGGACTTGGGGGTATTGATTGATGAGAAGCTCAACATGAGCCGGCAGTGTGCGCTTGCAGCCCAGAAAGCCAACCGTGTCCTGGGCTGCATCAAAAGAAGTGTGACCAGCAGGTTGAGGGAGGTGATCCTGCCCCTCTACTCCGCTCTGGTGAGACCCCACCTGGAGTACTGCATCCAGCTCTGGGGGCCCCAGTACAGGAGAGACATGGAGCTGTTGGAGAGAGTCCAGAGGAGGGCCACGAAGCTGATCAGAGGGATGCAGCACCTCTCCTATGAGGACAGGCTGAGAGAGTTGGGGTTGTTCAGCCTGGAGAAAGGGCGGCTCCGGGGAGATCTAATTGTGGCCTTCCAGTACCTGAAGGGGCCTACAGGAAGGATGGTGAGGGACTGTTTATCAGGGAGTGTAGTGACAGGACAAGGGGTAATGGGTTCAAGCTGAAGGAGGGTCGATTTAGATGAGATGTTAGAAAGAAATTCTTTACTGTTAGAGTAGTGAGGCACTGGAACAGGTTGCCCAGAGAGGTTGTGGAGGCCCCATCCCTGGAAGTGTTCAAGGCCAGGTTGGATGAGGCTTTGGGCAACGTGGTCTAGTGGAGGGTGTCCCTGCCCACAGCAGGGGGGTTGGAACTAGATGATCTTTCAGGTCCTTTCCAACCCAAACCATTCTATGATTCTATGATTCTATGCATGCAAGTAAAAATAGTGAAGTTCTGTATATAATTTTCATTTCTTTTTAGACTGCTTTCTAAGGACACCGTGCAACTTTGCTGTATGCTTTTTTGCCCACTATTCTATTTCAATAAAGTGGACAGAGAAGTAGAATTATCAAAGATTTAGATTTTGCTAAGTTTCATAAAAATAATTAGTGAGGTAGCTTAAAGAAACCCTATTAGTGCCATTTGAGAGGGGAAAACTGTACTCATTGAACACACGGAATCACAGAACGGTAGGGGTTGGAAGGGACCTCTGGAGATCATCTAGTCTAACCCTCAACACCAGAGAATCCATATAGGAAAGATGTTATAAATGCCTTAAACACAGGAAAAGAACCACACAGAAGGAAAACCTTGGCTGAGTAGTGAACTCCCTGGTGTCTACTTAAGAACTCTTTCCAGTTGAAACTTTGTTCACGTTTTTCACATTTCACATTTTTTCATGTTCATTACATTGTCACTTCACTCCATGCCTATACCGATTCTCCAGTGGTAAATATGGGTTATAATCTTACTTTGCCTTTAGTGACTGAAATAAATTAGTTTTCTGAATAAGGCATCTGTTTCTATGGTAGGGTTTTATTAATGTAGGTCAGAACAACATGCACAGATGGGTATAACAGAAAGGACATGTTTGAGCTTTACAAACAAGAAAGAATATAATAACATCAGTTTAGGGTCTGCTTATCAAATAAAGAAGGATGAAGGCTTTATAGCTCTATAATTCTAAACGATGCTCTCTTAAAAGCCCATCAGAATATATGAGAAGTTGGGACAGTTTTACTGCCCTAACAGATAAATAACCATAGTCAAAGTTCCTGATGGGAAGTGCAGAAGCAAATTGATGGATGGGCATCTGCAGCACAGTAGCTGATTTTTCAAGCTAAACTCATTAAGAAACCATAATAGTGATTGGCAAGTTCCTTCAAACATAAAGCAAATAGGTGAACAGGAGTCTGCTTAAGAAGCTGTCATGTCGTTGATTAGGAGTGAAAGCCATGTCTAATGTATTTTCTAGTAAATCTGCTTGTTGAGTAAACAAATTTAGCTCTTTCACACAGCAAAAAATATGCTCCAATGAAGCCAGGTGTTACCTGGAACACACCACAATCTCAGCCTAAGCAGCTCTGGGCACCACCTGTGTGTCAGAGAGTTTTGAAGTGCTTTGAGTCTAAAAAAAAAAACCAAACAATGTTATGGACTGTGCAGCCTAATGCTTAGAGCTGAGAGAAACAGCTAAGAATCCTTGAGTTTGTTTACATCTCTGTCCCCACTCCCATTTTGTTGTTCAAGCTTGTCCTACTGTGAAAAGCAGCCTTACTGATAAAGACATGCCTGTATTTGGATGGGAAGTTACAAGGTTTAACCAGTCAGAGCCTGTTTCTGTGTCACTGAAGCTAATGGAAATTTATTATTGACTTTGGAGGATGCAGGAACATTAAGGATTTTAAAGTGCTTTCATCCAAAATACATAAGTATACCTAAGTATAAAGCAGACCACAGTGAAAGCTGTTTTTCCAAGCACATGGGTTCAGCACCATATTCATCATCTAGATGCTTGAAGAAATCTTTTCAGTGTCCTTGTAAGCCATTTGTTCTCATAAGCCATATTTTAATCACGGAAAATTATTGGACTACTGACAAATATTTTGCTGCTTTTTTCCCATGAGAATAATATTCTTAAAAATAACAAAATGCCTTTGTCTCAGTAACACTTTGCACCTTCCCTGGGCAACTCTGTGCCTTTCATACATTTATATTTGCATAAGAGGCAAGGAAAATTTTATAGTAGAGACAGGAAAGATAGTTTAAATCTGGAAAACTAATGTTGGGGAAAATGTAGGAAGTCTAGTTCTGGTCTTGTTCTAGTCTAAGAAGTCTAGTTGTAGTCTAGTTCTTAACTGTGGGACAATTTCGAAATAAGATGCCTCTGAAGAAATTATCTTCTCAACGCCATCAGCTAGTGGCTGAATCATGTGCTGGAGTGTAAGGATTGTAGATAGCTTTTAATTTTTTTATTCAGTTGAATGCACCTGTGGATGTTCTCATTATCCATATTTTAATTGTGGTAAATTGTTGGCCCACTAACAAACATTTTGCTGCTTTATTCCCATCAGCATAATAGAGTCCAATAACTTAGATTTATTTAACAGTTTTCTCTCTCATGGAATGCCAATAGAATTTATGCATTTTGTAAGTTATGTATTTATAGGAATGCAACATGATGACTGTTTAACAACACTTCACAATAACCTGTAACAGAAAATGGTGTCTGCTGTGCCAGTGTAGGAGGGCATGCACATTAGCAGATGGTAATTAGATCATCTTCCAGTAATTTGGTAATTAAGATAGAGTGTTTGATGAAAGGGACTTACACTACAGTTTGGAGAAAGAATTTCTGTCCTGTAAAAAGCACCATGAGCTCTTTAATGAATGCAAGCAGTCTGGTCTTTCATTTCATATTTCATCTGAAAGCTCATACCTCACACAGACCCCTCACTCTTTGCTTCCCCTCATAAATCACATGTTTCTGAGGCACAGGATCAGCCTAGTTTTCTGAAATCCTTGCCAGATGTCATTTTACTTTCTCACTCAAGAACATAAACAATCTGGTGTGAGCCAGGCAGATTTTATTTTTTTCTGTCTAGAAAAAATCATGTATTGCAGAAATATCCCTGTTTCACAAAATTATATCAATGAAAACCTATTCCATTTAACATGAAAAAAAGGTTCATTTTCTAAAGCAGCTTCTAATAATACTATCTATAAAACAAAAATCTCTTGCCTGTAACTTAGCCATTGTAAGGCGGGTGGTGGAATCTCAAGCAGAATATTTTTTTTTCTAGGAAATCCCATTTTCTAAACCTGCAATTTTCTGCAAGAAATATCAGACAAATTGTCAGGCACAAAATCTAAGTAAAACATTTTGTACATGTCAGCCTGAATCTGAATATTGTATCCTCATGTTCATGTTGTTTAAAAAAAGGAAGGATTCTACTTTAACAGTCCAGAGATGGAAATATATATGACCACATTTCAGGAAATGTATGCATGTTTCGAGCAGAGTTCTCTAGTTGTCCCTAGTAAATTAGAGAAGGAAGCTCAAAATGTTGTGCAATAGTAAATAGATTATATTTTCTATCACAGCCATTGAAATCAGTCAAGTCAAGTGGCTGGAACCTGATATTTCAATATTAAGCGAACACTAATAAAGACTACAGACAAGTCATCAACATGATTAACAGCCTGACAGCCTTTACTTCAAAATGAAGTATCATGCTGGCAGCACTCACAGCCAGTGATCCATTGCTTCTTGCTTTGGATTGGCAGCTTTGGCAGCTCTTTCAGTGAATTTGGGAGTGAATTGGATCCTTTACCCATTAGACCTTTTGCCCATTAGACCTGTCTTAGCCCCTACGAAAAACTTCTAGTAACAGAGCTCAGCATCACTGGTAAGTTGGTCATCTGTTAAGTGCTTGGTGGATTATGTTTGTTTCAAGACTTGTCCAGAGCTGTAAAATCACTTCCTAGAAAAAATGACAATTACAATAACAACAACAATATCCACATTTATATAGTTTTAATCTGTAGAAATCAGGGTACTTTACAGAAAAAAGAAAAGTTTCATAGCTGTTATTTTGTGTTTTGTAATAACCATCCCAATACACCTGCAGAGGCAGACTTTTTTCTTAGCGGCAGCACAACTGAATTCAAGATGCAGATATTATTCCATAAATAATATACATAAATAATAGCACTGCTGTGGTATAGGGAAAGATCAGAAAATATCAGAAACTTAAAACCCAGTCGACCAAGCAGAATTTTCACTCAGAATATGGTTGTTAAGTGAGGCTGTTTAAGCATCACCTAGTTTTATTCGGTTTTTATATTCCATCTGTTTTGCTCAGTTGAATTTTTTGCTGAAGAGAAGAACCAGCAATGTGAAATCACAGCAAGAAAGAATGGGTTTGTGGTTTTGCCAAATCCAGGAATTTCAAGATAGCTCACAAGGAAGTTTAATTTCACTACACGGTCAAAGTAGTAAAAATTCTGGAAGATAAATTGCTCATCTTCTTACACCTTACAGTTCTAACTGTGGGAAAACCCTTATTTTGCTGGTATGCATCAGCTATGTTTCCTGGCTTTCAAATCTCTTCAGAAAGCACTGAAACTTCATTGAACTTCATCTGGACCTTAGAAGTATATCCAAATTGAATCTTCTTCCTCTCTTTCTTCCGTGTTCTTTTCTATCTTCACTAACCACCATGTAAAATACTCGATTAAACTGTAATCCTAATCAATAAACAAATAACGAACTTTTAGATTTATATGTTTGTCACAAAGCTCTGGCTGTAAATGGAACTCGAATTTCTGCCCTAGCAAACCTTATGGTACCACTGGGTAAATAGATATCACATGCTTTAAAATCTGGTATAGGTCACAAAGGCTTGGCCATTCACATTAATATGAGCACTTCCCAAGGATTCTAAGAAAATCTTGAAAGCCTGCCATCCTGGATGGAAGTCCAGAAATGTATAACCTTTGCAGAAAATTTATTGCAACCTGTAAAGAAAAACTGGCACTGCATATGATTAGCACAGAGTTCTCAAAATTGTTTTCCTTAGGTGAGCAATGAGAAAGACGGGTTTCTCTTTGTCTCATCATTGTCAGCCTCAGTGCTGATAAATCACAGAGCTTCAGTGTGTTATTGCCATGGAAACCTACAACTAATACTGCACAACTTATCTTTCTTAACATATTACACTGTTTGAAACGTCCTTGTTCACTTCAGGAAGTTTAAGCAAAATGATAAGAGAAATATCTCCAGATCGGTCCCAATATGAAATCACATTCAGACCCACTTTTCAAGTGGGTCAGATTCTGGTTATCTGGACCCCCACCCAAAATGCAGTTTTTATTTCTGAGCCATATCCATCACTAGAGCTTTAATTTAACCCTGACATTTTAGCTGAACATCTTTCAGGATGCTTCAAGAGGGGAATAAGTTTTTGCATGTGGATTCTGTCTAATTTGTTATCATTTGCTACATCCAAATCTATTCCTGGCTTATTTGTCATCACCTTTAGTTACTGTCCACAGCCGTAATGTTTTGCAGCCCTACAGGGATCAGCTGGAATAGAAATGTGGTGCTGCTACACCCTCATTTCTATTAGATAACATGCACATGGTTGTTTTATACCAATAAGCAACCTGCTGTGTCCACAAATTTGCCATGCTTCAGTCTGCTAAAACTTTATTGGGCACAGTATGGAAACTCAATTAATAGTGGGAATTACATTGCCTAATGTCACCCAAGTTGCTTCCAATTATTTTTTGTTAATACCTTTTGTTCAAGCCCAGGCTAACGTAAGAGAGTGGGGCCAGTGCCCTTTCCCTTTCAATAGCCCCTTGGTAGGAAGGCAGGGATCTGCTGTAGAGTCTCAGCATGGAGGTCATGGCATGGCCACAGCTGTAACCCTTTTGCTTTTTCCCATAGCAGCTCTGTTGCTGTGATGGAAACTAATGAATATTGAAATTCGGCTGTTCAATAGATTTTGCTTCATAGCAGCCCCATTCAAATTACTCCTCTTTATTTTTTGTAATTGGTTTTTATGTTGGGGTTTTTTTGTTAATTTTTCCTAGGCTCTGTTTACCTGATCTCACAAAGGGAAAATGCCATCATGCTAAGAAAAAGCACCCTAAGGCAGCATCTGCACTTCAATTCATAACTATGGAATACACTGGAATAATATACTAAAGATGAACTCAAAACCCAAACACTACCCTCCCCAAACCTTACTGTCCTTCAGAGCTTGACTGACTAGATCACCTTAATACAATTCTATTCATAAATCTGTGCAGGTCATTAACTTCCAGCTATCACAGGGAGAGTAAACACAATACTGCCATCATCTCTGCCTGATGGGATGGCTAGCAGAGTACCTTTCACCACTGAGCTTTCAAACAAATACCCAAAATGGTTTCATTTCTTCCTGTCTTATACATGGAAGTTTCTGTACACTGCGGGGGGGGGGGGAGTTAAAATGCAAGGAATGAGCAGCACTTTAACCTCCTTAGAGTATAGCATGAATTTCACCTCAGAAAATATCGCTGTACTATAGTCATAGAATCATTTAGGTTGGAAAAGAAACTTAAGATCATCAGACAACACATATCCAGAAAATAACACTGTGAACAATTAGTAGAATTTCCAATTGGTTAAAACTGCCTTTTTATCATCATTGGGACATAGTGTTTGGGGTGGCTAGTTAGAGAAAATAATAATAACTTTTTCAGATACGCTAATAAAAATTGTGTGATACTGATTAAGCCCAGCTGAAGACTTGGTTCCATGGGATGTGCAGTGCTTTAAGGGAAGAAGAACATTGTTTATATACACTGTAGCTTATGTTTGTCATATGTATAAGGTCTGAGCTATCTGGAACATGTAGAATTTGTCTTTTGCATTCATAGAACAATTTTGGTTGGAAAAGACCTTTAAGATCATTGAGTCCAACTCTCAACCTAACGCTGCCAAGTCCACCACTAAACTGTGTCCCTAAGCACCACATCCATACTTCTTTGAAATACCTCCAGGGATCAACTGCTTCTCTGGGCAGGCTGTTCCAATGCTTGGCAACCCTTTTGGGGAACATATTTTTTCTCAGATCCAATCTAAACCTTCCCTGGCACAACTTGAGGCCGTTTCCTCTCGACCTATCACTTGCTACTTGGGAGAAGAGACCAACACACACCTCGCTACAACCTCCTTTCAGGGAGATGTGGGGAGTGAGAAGGTCTCCCCTCAGCCTCCTTTTCCCCAGGCTAAACAATCCCTATTCCCTCAGCCACTCCTCATAAGCCTTGTGCTCTAGACCCTTCACCAGCTTCATTGCCCTTGATATAAAACTCTCCCTGATTGTTCCCCTACCAGCCTGTTATTGGTTCAGCTTTATGCTACTCATTCTTTACCAGGAGCTTATTGATTTCAGCAGTAGCTGAAAGTGCAAGGCTCTTCTCAGATCCGCTGATTGAAAGCTGGTGCCTATTAATAAAACCCCACAGGAAATGAAAAAAGACTCCAAGAGTAAAATCTGTGCATTTATTCTGAGATTCTTGATACTTTAGGTAGAACTCTGTGTCTATTTAGAGCTCTAAAATGTCACCAAATAACTCCTTTTTTATGGTAATTGATTGCTGCATGTCATTAAATGTGCAATACAGCTATTAGCAATTTTCGTCCTGACATTCTTTCCAATAGGGTTGGGAAACACAAAATGAAACCTGCCCCGTTGGCCCTATCCTCCTTCTGAACTCTCAGGTACTGAGAAGTTATTTAGGTGTCTCTAAAAGCTTAAGCATTATTTGTTTCCAACATAACATAACATAACATAACATAACATAACATAACATAACAACATGATTGTAGGGACTGACTTTCTGCCAAATCCTTGTCTCAAGACTTAAGATAGAGCTCTGTGTCTTTTTTATGTGATTTATATTTGTGTAGACAATTTATATAGAAATGCATACATGCATTTCATGCAGCTTCCATACGTACATACATCCATGCAACTTCACAGATGTGTGGTACAAACTTCAACAAAAGTGGGGGTGCTTACTGTTGATGATTCTAAAAGTGAACTGAAAATTTCACCCACATCCATCAGTTTTTACTACTTCCTAATTCTGATTGGCAGGAAAGACTCCAAAATCTAGTGTTACATGTGCAGGACTGCTAAAGACAAAGCATTAGATAGATAGGCAGATAAACCCCAAAACTCAGACAGCTGCCATTGCAGCTGCTACTGCAATCATCCAAACAGATGGACTGTGGGTCCCTCCATCTGCGACAGGCTGGTGCTGGGCTGTCTTCAGGCACTGTCCCTCCACTTCTGCACTTGGGTCAGCCTGCCCGACCTCCGTCCTTCACCTAAGGACTCTGCTCACCTCCTTCCCACTGGTGGAAGAAGAAGGAGATAGCAGAGGGAGTGTGAGGTAGCAGTGGCTCAGAGGAGCTTGAGGGCAGGTTTAAATGCCCGGGAGAGGTACCTGTAAGTGTTCAGACTGGAGGGCTCTGTGTTAAAGTGACATAGACTCTAATTTCCCAGCTGCAATTTCACTTGTAAGAACTGCTGCTCTTTCTCCTCCTTACCCTGACATCCCATTGAGGCACTCACTTACCTTTTGGGGTGCCTGCACGATAAACCAGATCAGTAAAACCCACCTGTAAAATAATCCTCTGGGACAGCATCATAAGTCTCCTTATGATGGAGCTCCTGGAAGGCTCCTAAAAGCTCACATGTAGTGATTCCAGCCAAAGCACCTCTGCTCAGGGCCCTGTACCTGGAAGGTAGGGTGAGGAAGAACTAATCAAGCAGCAAGAGCTCCTTCTAAAATTTCTAAGCAATGTTAGAGAGGGTAATTTAGCTGTGAAATTGGTCCAGGAAAATAGTCCCTTGGTTGCCCTCACCTTGGGTTTCTGTACAGAATAAGATTAGCACAACTGAAAGGACTTTTTTGGAGCAACACTGAGCCTCAGAATGGGGATTTTTTTACATTTTTTTCAAATTATATTCAAGCTAAATGTTCAAATTGTCTCTTTATCATTTCATAATAAAAACACAATCTTAAATAAACAGTTTCAGCAGCTATAACATAGGAACAACTGCTGATGTATTACGCTCATGCCACACAGCGTACAGGCCCACACAAACAAGTTTGAAACTTTGACAACTCCTTAACGCTACTTTCTTTCTTACCTCTGCAGCCTTCTATTTTATTTTTAAGGTAGCATTTGTCTTTTTACCAATTTTCCCAGCTTAAGCTTTTCTGACGATGTAAAATGTAGTTAATAAAGTGATAGTGAAAAGCTATTGAGTAATCTGCCCAAGGCATTTAGCAATAATTTGCTTGTTCTATAACCTAATAACCATCTTAGCTTCAGGGTACAATAAAACAGAAGTGCTAATTCAGTAGTGTTAAAGGAAGACTAATTATACTGAGGACACATCCTCTTCTGAGCTTAGTCACTTGTGACCTATTGTGAAGCTACCAGAGAAGAGCCAGGCACTCTCCTGTGCTGAATTATTCATGGCCTTATCTGCTTCAAGGGGCTGATAGAAGCATTGTTCATACAGTTTTACTCAGCAGACTCTGGCTGCACTCTTCTTAGCACAATTTAAGAAGTATTCAAGTCATGAACGTTCAGATAGGGAAACACAGATTCATGTTCTATGTCATGTTCATCTGATTTTCAAACAAGTCAGAACATTTCCCTATAAATGAGACAGAATGTGTGAAAAAACAATGAGAGGGAAAGTCTCATAAGCAAGCGTGTCCATGGGTTACAACCAGGAGCTTCTGGAAAAACTCAAATGGAAGAAAGTTTACAGAATGTGGAAAAAGGAACTGGCCACTTGGGAGGAATGTAGGAACATTGTCAGAGTACGCAGGGATGCAACGAGGAAGGCTAAGGCCCACTTGGAATTAAATCTGGCAAGGGATGTCAAGGACAACAAGAAGGGCTTTTTCAGGTATATCAGTAGCAAAAGGAAGGAAGACTTGGGAAAATGTGGGCCCGCTGCTGAATGAGGTGGGTGCCGTGGTGATAGAGGATACAGAGAAGGCAGAGTTACTGAATGCCACCTTTGCTTCAGTCTTTACTGCTAAGGCTGGCCCTCAGGAGTCCCAGACCCTGGAGGTAGGAGAGAAAGTCTGGAGAAAGGAAGACCTTCCCTTGGTCAAGGAGGATTGAGTTAGAGATCATTTAGGCAAACTTAACACCCACAAATCCCTAGGCCCTGGTGGGATGCACCCTGAGTGCTGAGGGAGCTGGCAGATGTTGTTGCTAAGCCACTCTCCATCAACTTTGAAAGGTCATGGAGAACAGGAGAGGTGCCTAAGGACTGGAAGAAAGCCAGTGTCACTCTGGCCTTCAAAAAGGGCAAGAACGAGGACCCAGGACACTACAGATCAGTCAGCCTCACCTCCATCCCTGGAAAGGTGAACAGCTCATTCTGGATGTCATCTCTAAGCATGTGAAGGAAAAGAAGGTTATCGGGGGTGGTCCACATGGATTCACCAAGGGGAAATCATGCTTGACCAATGTGATAGCCTTCTATGATGGCATGACTGGCTGGGTAGATGAGGGGAGGGCAGTAGATGTTGTCTACCTCAACTTCAGTAATGCTTTTGACACTGTGTCCCATAATATCCTCATAGGCAAGCTTAGGAAGTGTGGGTTAGGTGAGTGAACAGTGAGGTGGATTGAGAACTGGCTGAATGGCAGGGCTCAGAGGGTTGTGATAAGCAGCACAGTCTAGTTGGAGGTCTGTAGCTGACAGTGTGCCCTAGGGATCAGTACTGGGTCCCATCTTATTCAACATATTCATCAATGACCTGGATGAGGGGACAGAGCGTACCCTCAGCAAGTTTGCTGATGATACAAAACTGGGACGAGTGGCTGATACACCAGAAGGCTGTGCTGCCATTCAGCAAGACCTGGACACACTAGAGAACTGGGCAAAGAGGAACCAAATGAAATTCAACAAGGGCAAGTTTAGGGTCCTGCACCTCAGGAAGAACAACCCGAGATGCCAGTACAGGTTAGGGCTTGACCTGCTGGGAAGCAGCTCTGCAGAGAAGGACCTGGGAGTCCTGGTGGACAACAAGTTATCCATGAGCCAGCAATGTGCCCTTGTGGCCAAGAAGGCCAATGGTATCTATCCTGGGGCGCATTAAGAAGAGTGTGGCCAGCAGGTTGAGGGAGGTTATCCTCCCCCTCTACTCTGCCCTGGTGAGGCCACATCTGGAGTTCTGTGTCCAGTTCTGGGCTCCCCATGTCAAGAAAGACAGGGAACTACTGGAGAGAGTCCAGAGGAGGGCTACGAGGATGATTAGGGGACTGGAGCATCTTGTATGAGGAAAGGCTGAGAGAGCTGGGTCTATTTAGCCTGGAGAAGAGAAGACTGAGAGGGGATCTTATCAATGCTTATAAATACATAAAGGACAGGTATCAAGAGGATGGGGCCAGACTCTTTTCAGTGGTGCCCAGCGACAGGACAAGGAGCAACGGGCACAAACTGGAACACAAGAAGTTCCACCTGAATATGAGGAAAAACTTCTTTACTCTGAGGATGACAGAGCACTGGAACAGGCTGCCCAGAGAGGTTGTGGAGTCTCCTTCTCTGGAGTCATTCAAAACCCACCTGGACACGATCCTGTGCAACCTGGTCTAGGTGATCCTGCTTTCACAGGGGGGTTGGACTAGATGATCTCCAGAGGTCCCTTCCAATCCCTACCGTTCTGTGATTCTGTGATTCTGTGACTGCACTAAGATGAAACCACCTGTTCAGCTACAACAGGATCCCAAAAGCTGCCCTAACTCCATCACCTACAGGTGTGTAACAGTCCCTTTATTTCATGAGCCATTTACTGTCATCATTACAGGAGGCCAAGGACTGCACAAACCAAACAAATGTCTTCTGAAGTTATGTTTCTGTATTAAAAAAAGCACAACAAAACATGCATTACCAGTGTTCAAGTAGAAAGCCTTTAAGTTGTGTCCACAGCAAAACAGGATTTCTTCACATACCACCACCTCCAGTGTGAGGCAGGTCTTATTTGAGACACAAGAAGGAAATTTGGTCTCTGTACATTCAGTTCTTGACTCAAAAGCTGAATCTGGTGAGTAAGGTACAGTTTTGCTTCATTTTAAGTGATGACAGAGATAAAAATAATTTCAGATGGTACCAAACAGCCATACTACAATAACACACTTTATTATTATTAGCCTTGGATGAAGCTGAAACAGAAATAATGAGGGGGAACACTCTGTTGTACTGCGTTGTGTTTAAGCCACCCAGACTCAATTATACAACTTTATTCCCTGTAAAAATTGAAGCGTAAGAAAGAAATCTTTATTCCCCTATGTATCGTAAATCACTGTGCAAGGCTTTCTGTTTTGGACCAACTGGTATTTAAGGTCTTGACCATGCAGAGTGATTTAAAACTAGTGAGATGATCCACATTTTTATACACGCTTGAATTTGAACAGGATGAAAATTGCGGGGCATATGCAGATTTTACATTCTAAACCTGTTAACACATTGCATACAGGCAATTTATTGGTGCTGCCATCTCAGGCATCACACTCTTTAGTTCAATCAATTCTTACAACAGACAACCCGAAATGAGAGCCAGGCAGGAGGAATAGTCTGTTCCTCTCAAATTTTACATGCTGCCTAGAACTGTTACAGTGAAGGAGTCATATTTTTAACATATGCACAATTCTTTTTAAAAATATGCCAGCTCAGGCCAAGGGAGTAAAGATACAGAGTCAGCCTGAAGAGAGCTCCAAATTGAATGGAAAACCAGCAAACTTCACTCTACTAGAACTGTTTTCTACCTCAGATAAACTGAATTTTCCTGGTGGAATTGGAAATGTAGAGGCAGAGAAGGAGGACTCTGATACTCTCCTATAATCACCTAGCCCCAATGGCTGCAAATGCCTGTACATATAGATAAAATATTTATATAACTGTGCTAGATTTGGCAACACATTGTCTGGATTGAGCTGATATGTTCTAAAACATCCCTCATCTTTAAAAACGAGCTAAATTCTTTAGCAGTTATAATCATACAAATGCAACTGAGTGTCACCCCATGTTCCAAATATAAGAATTTGTATTCATTAGACTTCAGAAAAAAACTCAAAAACCAATTAATTTCTACTAGGTGTTGATGTGCCCAAATATGCATCAATCCAGCAAGTCAATACATGCCAGTTTTATATATTTCTCTGACAGAAATGACCTGCACTTCACTGTGAAAGCATTAACATTCTTTCTCATTGATTTGTTTGTTTAGTTTTGAATTTGTCCTATTAACAGATTCTCTGTCAGCCTCATAATGGAACAAGGCTCCCACTAAGAGAATCAGTGGAGAGTTTCTCTATGAATTTGTCAGGGTGATGGAAAGAGTGGTATTGCCTTAAAGAGCTGCTTTCAAATGGTGAGAGGGAGGACAGCAGGTGCTTCCTTATGCATGTAAGTCTCATGAACAAAGGCAATGGTATTCTATAGGGAGATCAATAAAGGAGCTGCAGCACAGAATAAAGTGGGGAATGGAGACCTCATTGCTCATCTGGTTGTGTCCACCTTGAGTGACAAAATGCCATCTCCATTCTGAGACATTCATGTCAGCGTTATGTCTTTGTATCTTGATGCCACACTATTACAAATAAACACATAAATGTGAATACTATTGCATTGCATCATGTACTGCACAGTAAGACTTAAAAAGCTAAGGATTTGCCATTACCACAAAGATGGGACTAAGGAAATATAAGGGTCAGAATAGAAACTCACAGATGCATTGTTCATGGCTCAGTGAGTGAATACCCCCTTCCTTTGAAGCATCCTGTGTTGGATTTTGCCAGGCTCACGTTTACCTGAGAGGAGGCTCAGGTTTACCTGAGAGGACAGACTATGCAGATGTTACTGTCCCATCTGTAAGCAGCAGTACAGCAGATGCTCACATGTTGCATGATGCTGTCTCAGCTCTATAGTCCCCTACTTAAATTAGAGCTGTATATGTTAGGAAGAAAACATGATGGACAGAAGCCTGACTGGACTAGATCAAGTCTGTCCTAGTTCAACCTCTTTTAGTGCAGAGTCTTTTGAAAAAACAGCACCAATATTTGCCATTATTATGAAAATCCTAATGAAGATTCTTCAGGAAAATATCTATATACAAGGATAACATTAAAGCTTCAAATCAATTGTTCTTGTGTGTGGGAACAGACCCATGAGATCTACCTTGTAAACCAAAGGATTCTATGATTAGATCTCTTCTGTAGTCTTATTTGATCTGTATGTGAATTTGTGTCCCTTTCATCTTTTCTCCTAGATGAGTGCTCTGCAGCTGGAAGCTTATCTATCCATCTTGGTTTCAGCAAACACAGAATTAACTTTATGGTCAGAAAGTGCCAAACACTGCACATTTAGTGCAAAGGTAATGAAAGGCACGCTAATGCTTCCACTGTCCACATTGGATATTCAGCTACCGCTGTCAAAACTCATCTGTCTTTTGTTATGTTGTCTCCCACATACTTACAATTGTGATGCTGTACCTACCTCCTGCACTGAATCTGTCTTTAGCTATTATGGGTATGTCCAGCATGACATTGGTACCTTGGCTGACTCTTCATGTTGCTGTGTTGTAGCACTTTATAGTAGGACACTTTTGACTATTTGGGCAAATAGTCTGTCATGTCCCTGGTTTCCAGCTGTTTCTGCCACTGCTCTTCTCCATTGTATCTTCATCCTAATGGTTGCATTGGCATTTTAGAATAGGTTACTATATGATCTCTGTGTCCAGACAAAGGATCTTGTTGGAGTATACTGAAGACCCTTCCCAGCCTTTGTGTGTGAGTTTCCCTGCAAGGAAACAAGGGCCCATAGTGAGCTGAAGTGCACCCATGTCCCCTCCTGGCAGGCAGGCAGGCAATAACTGCAGTGCACACTAGGGACCAGATCACGGCTGTGCTGCAGCGAGCATCACAGTGTAGCTAACATTGTCCTGTACCATCAAGGCTCATACTCCCTGCACACCTCGGAGGTAGCTCAGTCTCTCCTGGTACATGTACTTCCTGTGGGCCCCTGTGCATCTCGTACAAAACATTTCTCCATGACTTTGTGTGTTGGGTTTGCATGGCAAGGTTTTGGTAGCGGGGGGGCTACAGGGGTGGCTTCTGTGAGAAGCTGCTAGAAGCTCCCCCTGTGTCTGACAGAGCCAATGCCAGCCGGCTCTAAGACGGGCCCGCCGCTGGCCAAGGCCAAGCCAATCAGCGCCTCTGTGATAACATATTTAAGAAGAAGAAAAACAAGTTAGAGGGAGCTTTTGCAGCCGGAGAGAGGAGTGAGAAGATGTAAGAAACTCTGCAGACACCAAGGTCAGTGAAGAAGGAGGGGGAGGAGGTGCTCCAGGTGCCGGAGCAGAGATCCCCCTGCAGCCCGTGGTGAAGACCATGGTGAAGCAGGCTGTCCCCCTGCAGCCCATGGAGGAAGGATGAGGGGGTGTAGAGATTCCACCTGCAGCCCGTGGAGGACCCCACGCCGGAGCAGGTGGAGGCACCTGAAGGAGGCTGTGGCCCGTGGGAAGCCCACACTGGAGCAAGTTCCTGGCCGGACCGGTGGACCCGTGAAGAGGGGAGCCCACGCCAGGGCAGGTTTGCTGGCAGGACTTGTGACCCCGTGGGGGACCCCACGCTGGAGCAGTTTGCTCCTGAAGGTCTGCACCCCATGGAAGAGACCACGCTGGAGCAGTTTGTGAAGGACTGTAGCCCGTGGGAGAGACTCGCGTTGGAGAAGTTCGTGAAGGACTGTCTCCTGTGAGAGGCACTCCATGCTGGAGCACGGGAACAATGAGAGGAGTCCTCCCCCTGAGGGGGAAAGAGCAGCAGAGACAATGTGTGATGAACTGACTGTAACCCCCACTCCCCGTCCCCCTGTGCCACTGAGTGGGGGCGGAGGTTGAAGCCGAGAGTGAAGTCGAGCCCGGGAAGATGGGAGGGGTGGGGGGAGGTGTTTTAAGATTTGGTTTTATTTCTCATTCCTCTACTCTGTTTTGCTTAGTAATAAATTAGATGAATTCACTCTCTAAGTTCGGTCTGTTTTGCTCATGACGATAATGAGTGAGTGATCTTTCCCTGTCCTTATCTTGACCAATAAGCTTTTCTCCCCTGTCTAGTGAACGAGGGGAGTGAGAGAGCGGCTCTGGTGGGCACCTGGCCTCCAGCCAGGGTCAACCCACCACACTTTGCTGTCCCTTTTCTGTCACAGTCCTCTCACCACATGTTCAGTCCTGCAAATGAACACCTAAGTGAGCTGTGAGGACATGTGAGTTGCTCTGATCATGTTTTAAGCTTCACTTCTGTGAAGATTTGAACAGCTGAATTTTGTTTGCTTTGTTAGGAGCTTATATTTCTCCAAATATAGAAAATTTTTCATGAGTGAAAATTTGTGAAAAGCTGCAGATGCATGAAAATTTATTGTTCTGGACAACTCATAGAAAATAGAAACCATATCAAATAACTCAGACAACCAGTCAGGCAATGGAAATTGTGAGTTCTCTGTAGTGATTACTCTAAGGAATGCTTGTTATGAACAACCTAAGCAGCTCACCAGCTTAATTATGTCCATTAAGACAACTCCTCCTTCAAAAAGAACAGCTGAAAAAAAAAACCAAAAGCCAATCAGTGAAGAAAAAACATCTGGCTATCTGCAATTTTAAAAAAAAATATATTAAGAAAGAACAAAACTAGCATCTCACTTCTCCACTTCATTTCTAGGCAGGCTTATCTTCCCATTCTGCCAGTCAAAGCCTGTTCAAAATGTAGCTAGTGGACTTCATTCCTTGAGCTTTGACTTGCTGATCGGGGCTGCAGCTAAGCAGAAAACATTTATATGATACATGCAAATAAAAAAGCATTACCATTATTATTATCATCATCATTATCATCATCATCATTATCATTATCATCACTATTAGGAGCAATATCATTGCTATTAAACAAGCTAGTATTTATTTCTATCACCATAGCTTTTACGAGCTGCAACCATAGATTAGGACTACACTGTACTAGCTTTATCCAGTCAAGCAGCCCATAGCGATAATCTCCTTAGTTTATGACCCTATTTACACCTGTGCCCAGCTCTTCAGGAGTGGGATGTCAGTGGATGTCTGTCTTCCACACTTGGTTCCCTAGAGAAACAATAATTTTGTATGTGACCTAAAAGTCAGGTGGACTCTAAATATTGGTGAATGGATCTGGAATGATTTTCACATGAAAATCTTACTGTAAATCCTTCACAGTGATGAACAGACCAGTATTTTAAAATGTCCACACTAACGGCAACCCTTAATAAATTACAAAAGGGCTGAACCACCCAGAGCTGCCACTGCCAAACTGCACACTTGCAGCAGTAAGTGTTTTATTGCCAGATAAATGCTTATGTGGTTGTATTTATGTGAGGAGACCATGGCACCCTGTGAGAAGTAAATCACCAATGTCTATACCACTCCCTTCTCCATCTTCTCTAAAAAGAAGTCTCAGAGCACCAAGCAGTGTCAGCCCCTATCAAACTAAGAAGTGTTTGGAGTTACCCAGGACCAAAATTAAATGGAGTAAGTGATATTATATGAGAAAACTATGAAGATGAAGCCTCTTCAAAGAGGTCCTTCATCTCATGCCATCAGTTGTAGTCTGGGCCCAAGCACAAGTCTTTCCCTGAGGTCTAAGGTTTCACTGTGAAAGAAGGGAGGCAGTTGCCATTAGTCTCTTTAGGGCTGTCCTTCACATACCTCTTGGTGGACTATATTTTCACTGCTGATGATTATCCAGTAAACAGAGACTGATGAACCTAGGAACCCATTAGTGAAACCGCCTAGACTCAATTTCTTTGTGATTACAGTGATGTTTCTGTTGCAAATGCCAGGTCTTTGGGATCAACAAATTAAAATGTGAGCTTTCTTGTCCATGTTTCGCAACTTTGCATTAGCCATTCTACTCAATTTTAAACCAAAGGACATGAACAAATGAAGCAGTTAGCACATGACAGGGTGTGACTTACAGTTAGTAATGCACTAAAGGGCAAGCAACTTTCAACGTACCTCACACCTACCTCAGGCTTAGGCATAGGATCATAGAATCATAGAATCATAGAATCATAGAATGGTTTGGGTTGGAAGGGACCTCAAAGATCATCTAGTTCCAACCCCCCTGCTGTGGGCAGGGACACCCTCCACTAGACCACATTGCCCAAAGCCTCATCCAACCTGGCCTTGAACACTTCCAGGGATGGGGCCTCCACAACCTCTCTGGGCAACCTGTTCCAGGGCCTCACCACTCTAACAGTAAAGAATTTCTTTCTAACATCTCATCTAAATCGACCCTCCTTCAGCTTGAACCCATTACCCCTTGTCCTGTCACTACACTCCCTGATAAACAGTCCCTCACCATCCTTCCTGTAGGCCCCTTCAGGTACTGGAAGGCCACAATTAGATCTCCCCGGAGCCGCCCTTTCTCCAGGCTGAACAACCCCAACTCTCTCAGCCTGTCCTCATAGGAGAGGTGCTCCAGCCCTCTGAGCAGCTTTGTGGCCCTCCTCTGGACTCGCTCCAACAGCTCCATGTCTCTCCTGTACTGGGGCCCCCAGAGGTGGACGCAGTACTCCAGGTGGGGTCTCACCAGAGCGGAGTAGAGGGGCAGGATCATCTCCCTCGACCTGCTGGTCACACTTCTTTTGATGAAGCCCAGGACACAGTTGGCTTTCTGGGCTGCAAGCGCACACTGCTGGCTCATGTTGAGCTTCTCATCAATCAACACCCCCAAGTCCTTCTCCTCGGGGCTGCTTTCAATCCATTCTCTGCCCAGCCTGTACTTGTGCTTGGGATTGCGCCGACCCACATGCAGGACCTTGCACTTGGCCTTGTTGAACCTCATGCAGATCACACGGGCCCACCTCTCCAGCCTGTCAAGGTCCCTCTGGATGGCATCCCTTCCCTCCAGCGTGTTGACCACACCACACAGCTTGGTGTTGTTGGCAAACTTGCTGAGGGTGCACTCGATCTCACTGTCCATGTCACCAACAAAGATGTTAAACAGTGCCGGTCCCAGTACCAATCCCCAAGGAACGCCACTCGTCACTACAATGTGGGTAGTTTCTGAAGAAAAGCGTACAAGCTTCTGTAAATTGTGAATCTATGTCATAGAACTATAGACTGATAGATAGTTCAGGTTGGAAGGGACCTCTGGAAGTCTCTAGTCCAGCCACCTGCTCAAGGAGGGTTGGCTATGGGCTTGGTCCAGACTGCTCAGTCAGGTCTTGAAAACCTCAGGAAATTTTCCTGTATTATATATTGCTGTGCAATTCTGCTATTACTATGAGGCTACGTATTGACAGCACGTGGCAAAGATCTATAGCCAAAGAAACTGAGAGTATCAATCAGTAGAGGTAGAACATTATTCTTCTCAGCCTGAATCCAATCACAAGGTGAGACAGTAATTATAATGGGTGCAGCCAGGAACATACTCAACATATTCTTGTTCTTCAGAGTAGGAAAATTAAAGGAATTGGCAACCTTATGACCCAGCACTCTCACTGCGTGGCCCCATGACCTCCCTAACCCTCACTTGCTTCCAATGTATCATCAGCCTAACACTTTACTACTTCATGTCTTAAGCCATAATAAATGCTTAGTGTGTTCATAGCTGTCGTGGTTTAACCCCGGCCAGCAACTAAGCCCCACGCAGCTGCTCGCTCACTTCCCCCTGGTGGGATGGGGGAGAGAATCAGAAGGGTAAAAGTGAGAAAACTCATGGATTGAGATAAAGACAGTTTAAAAGCTAGAGCAAGAGCTGCACACAGAAACAAAGCAAAACAAGGAATTCATTCACCACTTCCCACGGGCAGGCAGGTGTTCAGCCATCTCCAGGAAAGCAGGGCTCCATCATACATAATGGTTATTTGAGAAGACAAACACCACCATTCCCAATGCCCCCCCTTCCTTCCTCTTCCTCCAGGCCCTTGTATGCTGAGCATGACGTCACAGGGTATGGAATGTCCCTTTGGTCAGTTGGGGTCAGCTGTCCCAGCTGTGTCCCCTCCCAGCTTCTTGTGCACCCCCAGCCTACTCACTGGTGGGGTGGGGTGAGAAGCAGAAGAGGCCTTGGCTCTGTGTAAGCACTGCTCAGCAGTAACTAAAACATCCCTGTGTTATCAACGCTGTTTTCAGCACAAATCCAAAACACAGCCCCATACTAGCTACTATGAAGAAAATTAACTCTGTCCCAGCCAAAACCTGCACGATAGCCTTAAATGAAAGCACCATGGAAATGCAGTACTACTGATACACTTTGGGGCAGAGACTAATTTCATAATGAAATAAAAACATAGCCATAATATCAAGAAAAACCTGAAAGAAAGCAGAGAGGGAAACAGACACATTCTTCTGCCTTGGTGGCCTGGCCTGTCTTCATTTGCAAGTCACGTAACTTAGCAGGTGTGTATTTGACTCCACTTTATAGGATATGCCCTAGCAACAAAATAATTTTCTTTATTAAATGATGAGAATTTATGTTTCTCTACAAAATGCTTCAACAACATAAACCATCAGCTCAGAGAATATGTGACCAGGATAACTAACACCTTCCTCTTTCATCTTTATAATAACTTTAAAGGTCTCTCCTGCAGCTCTTAACAAAGTAGGAAAGGGCCATATGGCTTTCCCCTAATTTCTTTAGCATTTCTCAGTGGATATTTATGAAGATTATGAACAGGTAACTGGGAGGCAGTTGGCATATTCAAAAAATGCTACACTTTTCCACCAAAAGAGAGAAACAGCCAGGGTATACAGTGCAAAAGCCTTTCTTTCTCCTCCTTCTGTGTTCAGACCATTAGGCAAGTAGTCAGATACCAGCCTGGTATGTGTCACATAAAAACAACTGGGCAGCAGTGAGTGTTTAGGAGTCAGCTAGTGATAAAGTGTAGAGGTGAAATCATGTACTTTACTCAAGAAAATCTACCTTTGAGAAGACATTTAATTTCTTTCTTTTCAGTGGTCCTGCTGGACATTTTCAGCTATCAGTACTTTAGCTTTTATGAAGTCTTTCATCCCAAAAGATCTTCAAAGGCATATCCAGCTGCACAAATACCTTCATCTTTGCTTGGTATGAGGTTCTGTGATTATTAAATGATATGTACAAATGATGTGACTGCTCAAGGCAGGAAGTGGTATCCTGTAATAATTACTACCAGAATTTGATCAGGCAGTTTAATTTTTCTTCAAAAGTTTAGATATTCTCTTTCCAGTGTCTTCAAAAGGAGCTTTTAACTGTTGCCTTATTAACAAAGTAACCTATCAAACTCCTTCTTCTGACTTTGACTTTAACAGGTTGAAATAGACAGACAATAAACATGGATTTAATTCTTTTTACTGATGTAGCTTTCTTTAACCCAGTTAAACAGCTGGTCAGACAAAAAGGCAGCATGGTAAGTATTTATTCTCTTGTAGGAGAACCCAGTTTCTGTCTGGATCTCGATTCAGGGACCTCAGTGACTCTCCAGCCAGGTGGATCAGACAGCTCAGAGTACCCAAACAATAGCTAATAGACACCTCCAGTATCTGTGAGATAAGTCAGCTGGGCATCTCATGTCATATTATCTGCCCGGTTGATATCCAAGTGATCAAGCTCTATATTACTGCTTGGGATGTAGTGTCTTTTTCTAGTAACTCAGTAATCAAGCCTTTTACCTAAATAATATCTTCTGATTGCATGTATGTATGTATTTTATGTGTGTCTTAAAATCATTGTGCTGTTTCTAAAAGTCCCAGCTAGCCCTCCTGTACATCTTTAGTCAAAACATCTGCATACCAGCACACTGAGATACCTAAACCAGATAGAAAGGGCTTAACAATGTTCCTAAAACTTATTCCACATTGCATTTTTTAGACTTAAATTCTGATAATCAGAACATTTGCTGTCATTATGTAAATACTGTAATGAATATTCATTTATATGCAAATTAGTACAGCCATCATTTGTGTTAGAGTTCTACATTTCTACACTTCTAACATGGATATGTATCATGTCACTGATTTTGCAAACTAAAACCATTTGTTACATTTTATTCTTGGTAATGATGCAGGACTAAAAAGTTTGTGAGGAAGCTAGCGCATAGATCATCAATAATACTGCTGTACTCAAAAAGTAGAGTTTTTTTCCAGTTAGTAGCATGCAGGCAAGCACCAGCCTATCAGATCTCAGACTTAGTTTTAAAGCAAAGCATTTTTGTGTTTGTCAGATGAGCAGATTTAATTTCTAATACAGAAAGGCAACAAATATAGAACTCCAAGACATTTTATGACATTTTTTTCATGAATGGATGCTGAAAGGGAATATTTTACAAGCATCTGATGTATCATAATATTTCTCATTTTACTGACTTATAGACAAATGGCAAATATTTTACTGTTTAGAAGAGTATCAGTCCTCAGCATCCCTAGCAACTTTTTCTCCATTTGTTTTAAGCAGAGTTCCTACACTCAGAATGTCACTCATGGGTTCTGAGTTGTGATTCCCAAAACAATAAGCAAAGCAGTGCCAGAAATACCAGACGTTACACTGTGAACCCACAGGTCATTGGTTTTCACCCAAGGCACTCAAAAGTCTAACTTTTCTGCTCTGCTAGAGAGTATGAAGAAAAGGAGTAAATCTGCAACAGAGGCCAGGAGTCTTCGCAATAGGGTCCCTAAAACATGGGTGATTGTGTTAGGAACATAATTATTCTTTTAATGGTTATAAAGTAATTACATATCTAATTTTGTCTGAATGTAGATTAATTCACTCTGCTGAGATCCACGAGAAGGGAGAGATCCCTGGAGTTCCTTAAAACCTGTTGGAAGAATTTTAATTGCAAAAGATGATGTAGATATGTTTCTTCCTACAGAATAAATAAAATAATGAAAAGTTACTAGCAATTTCCATGCTCATTTAGAAGGATACCAAATGTTTGCCCCAAGAGAGTCACTTTGGTGTGCACAAATGCAAAAACATTACAAGTTTGTCTAAGCAGGTTGTACTGGGTGCGTGGAAAGCCAAAAATACGAGTGTCAAATATCCTAATAAACAAGATGGAGATGCTGGAAAAAAAGAAAGAATCTGTTTTTATGAGCAGTACAACCCAAATGTGCATGCTTGAGAAGTTAAAATGATAATCCAGATTAGGCAGTCCCATCTTTAAATCGACTATAATCCATAATTACCAGTTGTCTCAGTATTTCAGTAAATTAGAATAAATATTTCATCATAGATACATCTATCTCTAGCAGTGAAGTCCATAACATTTGACATGGAAAGTAAGAAGAAAGTTAAAAAAAAATTTTTTTTCCACTTGCACAGTTAACCTCCAGTGTACTTTTTAAGGATTTTCACAGGGCCAGCAAATATTTTAAGAGGAGAAAAGTAGTCAACACGTATTTCATTTCTTAAATTAAATCAATGCTTTCCTTTCTTAAATGAATCTGGGAAATCCCCTGAAAGAGAAATCAGACACTTTGACAGCACATTTTTAAAGACCTGAGCTATTTCATTTGAAGACCAGTGTGTTGCAAGTAATCAGATCTCCAGTGTGTAGGGTACAGGTCGAGCAGCAAAAGAATTTCCAGAGCCTTGTACAGAATATTAACTTGTTGTGGGTTAAGTGAGAGAAATTTCATCTCTTGCATTTTCCTTGTGCTTTGTTTCTAGATGGCCTGCTAGGACAATGATCACACAAAGCTATTCCTGTCCTGGACAGGGGAAGAATGACAGGTAGGTCTTTTCTATTGCGTAAGAAGAAAATGGTTTCCCTCTGCAGTGGCAGCTACCTTCCTTCTCTCTTTAAAAAAAAAAAAAAATAGCGTTGGCTGGGATTTCCCATGCGTAAGAGTGCATAGAAAAGGAGTTGCTATTTCTAAAATATTTCGAGTAGTTCTTCAGACATCCAAGTAACAAAAAAGATGCTCAATTTGTTAATAATCTCTTTCTAATTGGATACTCAATTTGCAACACTGGAGTTGCACAAAACCTGTATAAATGAAACTGCAATTAACCTTTAGTTCTGAGCATTTTTTTCTTCTACCCAACATGGGTCAGTTACCATAGAGATTGTACCTACGTGATCTGCAGATGTGACTCAAAAACGGCTGGAGTCTCCATCTCAGCCACAGCTCAGTATGGCACCAGGATAATTAAAAATCTGTTAAAAAGGAAATGAAAGTTCATCTGAAACACTAAGGAAAAAAAAAAAAGAAAGAAAAGAAAAAAAAACAGTTAAAAAGGAAATTGCTGTGGGGGAAAGGACTTTGAAACTCTGGGAAAAAAAGACTCCTTTCATCAAGACAAGATGCCCTGGCCAGACCCCGAGAGTCTCCTCTGGAGGTCAACACTCTGTGAAGGTTTGGCGTCTCATGTGGTTCAGAGCCCAGCTCAGAGCAGGGTCTGGTCCATTCACCAGCTGAACTCAAAGGGTTCGGTGCTTTATAGCTGAACCGCGCACCAACGCCACACGCTTACACCATAGAGCAACTGATTCCAACTGCCTCTGAGTATAGCTCTCTGTAACTGTCCAAGGAGTACACTGAAACACTAAAATAACTGTTCTAGTCAATGCTTTATGAAGAATGTATTAAAATTAGTTGGCAGGAGAGATGATCCTTTCCGGATGAGAGTTTCTCAAGGGCTTTTCACCAGCTTCCAGAAAAGCCTGGAAAAGAGCAAAAACACTGTGGGGGTGTGCTGTAAGGAATCAAAGAGAAAGGAGGCTTCAGGGTTTTGATTAGCCTCCTAATTTTAGGTAGGATTGCATTTTGGTTACCCTTCCAAAATTATCTCTATAAGCATTCATATGATACACTTGCCACAGAATTTGTACAATGCCTTCTAAATGGAATAGCTTTGTGCACATGTTCTTTTAGGCATCATCTGAGAGGCTTCGTTAAAAGTTCTTTCTCCAATGTCTTCAAAAGGAAATTTGGCTGCACAGTGTTCATCTTTACGGCATGAATATTTCATTGAAATGGTAACCTGGGCTTCAGAGTGAGTGAAGAGTGCGCAAAGTGCTTGGAAAACACACGTGGTCTTTTCCTCTGCAAAAGAAATTAAAAGTAGTGTCTGTGCCCCACAGACTGGACCGTGTAGTTAGTGCATTGCCACATTTTTATTGAAATCATTGTCATAAACTTCATGTAGCATCTCTCATGTTAACATGTCACAAAAAGCTTTATAGACTGAAGAACACCTAGAGAATTAAACAAATCATGCTAACAGTAATAGAAGCAAGTCAATCAAATATTTATGGAGCCCTGTAGAAAATCTGTACGAGTGGATAATGCTACTTGGTATGTACACAGTGTCTTTTGCCTGATGGTTGCAACTTTGTACGGACTGGGAAACTGAGGCAAGGATGCCTTATTCCTTTCACCCCAAAATAACTCAGAAATACAATCTACATTACCTGATACAGCCAGTGCTTCTAACCAAGGTATTGCATTGCCTTTAAGTTAAAGCAGAAGGGAGGAGAAAAAAAGAGCTGAAAAGATAAAAGCACAGAAAAGCAGGGGATTTTCATCTGAAATATGAACAAAGGTATTGAATCAATTACATAGAGAGGCACGAAGCAGAATCTTGGAGAAAAAGCCTGATGTATCTGGCTTTCTTGGGGAGAAGATGAGAAAACAGTGTACCAGAATCCCAGAAATCCAGAAATGTCAGTTGGTGTCTTGAGGAGCAGGAGTCAGTGGGGCATCCCTGCGACAGCCTGTAACTACTCAGGTGATGTGCTCTGAACCAGCAGTTACAGACACCCAGAAAGCCATGTGGAAAGGGCTGATTACACGGAGCCCAGTGCATCCTTCCTGGGTTTTATTTCTGAGATTATGGTGATACCACTTATTTTGAATTACTGTTTGTACAGTACTTGGGCAATGTAAATCACTGTTTCTTTCTAAGTCACATGCATTATTAATGCTGTCATCCTCGTGAAACTAAACATCTTTATTCTACTGGGCGAAGTGTGTAGAAATTAATGACCAAAATAGAGTAGCATTTCTGTAACAGAACAACACGGTTCTTCTTCTCTTTGAAATGAGGCCAGGAAGTAATCCCAGATGGAGCTGAAGTACATGACATGGGAGGCTGAATATCGCTTCTGCTACCATGCTATGTCTGTGTGCAAGAGAGGCAGAAAGTGCCATTACCTCCACTTGTGCATGAAATCCTATTCAGAATGTTTCAGTGATACGGATAGGAAGGGTAAACCTGCCACCTGGGATTGCTTAATGAACATTGTAATTAGCAGCACCAATTAACTAATTGTTAACCTGTCAGGAGATAGTATGGAAGCAGCCAGCCTGCCTGGCCATGTTGCCTGGAATGGTGTTTTAAAGCTAGGGAGTCCTGCAGCATATTAGGGGTCCTTTAGCTCACGGTTTGAAACTGATGGCTTGGTATTTTTCCTAATGCATCTATCTTAAATGGAGTACCAGCACTGCCTTGAAAAATGTCCAACACAGCAATCAGAAATTACCACTTTGCCAACCCTGACAACACTTCTGCTCCAGTAGAGTTTTTTCTTCCTATATCCTACATTCCCCCAGGGGAAACAAAACAAAACTTGAAGGAAATTGAGATCCTAAGGGGCAAAGCTTCAGATGGGGAAGAAATTTTAGAAAGACCAGTCCAGGCAGAGGTTCAGGGAAATCCTGTACCCTAAAAGTGATGATGGCTTTTAGGAGCAACAGGATGAAAGACAGTTCCAAACCAGCTGGTATGAAATTATAATCCTGCCCTAGGTGCACAGGAGGAAGCGCTGATCCACAGGTCACCCGTGAAACCCATGGAAGAGCCTGCAGACTCTGACTCCAGTGGTAACAGACTAACTGCAGGATGGCAACAGCAGCATTCTCCTGGAGAAACTGGCTGCTCAGGGCTTGGAAGGGCGCACTCTTTGCTGGGTAAAAAACTGGCTGGATGGCCGGGCCCAAAGAGTTGTGGTGAATTTTATCACCCTCTACATCTCCCTGAAAGGAGGTTGTAGGGAGATGGGTGTTGGTCTCTTTTTCTAAGCAACAAGCAATAAGACTCCACCAAAAGAGTTGCCAAGCACTGGAACGGGCTGCCCAGGGACGTGGTTGAGTCACCATCCCTGGAGGTATTTAAAAGAGGTGTAGATGTGATGCTTAGGGACATGGTTTAGTGGTTGGACTTGGCAGTGCTAGGTTAACAGTTGGACTTGATGATCTTAAAGGTTTTTTCCAACCTAAACGATTCTATGATTCTATGGCGATGAACACCCACTGCTGCCCTGCCACTAAGCCCAGCCTGCTCCTTGGGACCTTCTGCAGCCCCTCGAGTCCAGGGGAATCTCCTAGGCCCTCTGATCTTTGTTGCTTCTTAGACCAAAGTCCAAATTTTATAAATGCATTGTAAATGTAAATGCTTGTCAACGTTCTTGTAACAGATGGGTTTACTTTAACTACAGCTAAGCACAAGCAAATTTTGCAGTAGCAACTGCCATAATGTGTAGTAATCTGGACTTTTGCCATGAAGGAATTAAAGGAAACAGCACTTGATGAGAAAATCACTGGGGCTTCCACCTTACTTCCTTCAGATTTTTAGCAAAACATAGATTTATTTCTGAATCAATAAATCATAACATGCTGGTTGAAATAAGGAAATACAGTACTACTAGCTAGAATTAAATCCTTTTTCATTTTTCTGCAGTTCCTAAGCATTTCTTCCTTAAATTTCACTTAGGCATACACAAGTCACTCAATGAGTGGAACCGTGGTCCTCCACAGCTTTTTAGTCCACAGCCACCCCCACTGCTCTACTAATCTCTTCACAGCAGTCTCCAGTGCTCCGGGCACCACATCCCTCCCAGAGCGCTGTCAGCTTTAGCTGTTTGGATGTCTCTGTCTGAAAGCGTTGTGTTTGTTTAAATGCCAATAGTCCCTCAGCACTTCCGTGAGGTATTCCAATGTTTTTGGAATCCCTGTATTCATGTCACATAAAAAAAATAAAATCCAACTTGTCTCCAAAAACACTTACACGCAGGAAGATGTATAACATTGCGAAGCAAAGAAAAGCAAAGAAAATTTAAAATGCAGTCTATAATGTTAATTACAGTCTCTCAACCAGCTTATTTAGATTATTTCTAAGTTACTAACGTTATGCAATGGAATGGACTAACATTAAGTTTAAATTTGGCAGACATTCAGTAGTACAGAGGACTAAAATCACCGTTCCAGAATGTTCAATATATTTTGATATGCTGAATCTAGTTCTAATTACATGGCGGTGATATTTGTAGTCTGCAGAATTCAGTGTAGCATACAGAAACCTGAGCTGGCTTTAAAAAAAACTACCTTAGGTACCAAAAATAGCTTAGCTATGGCAACACAGGTCTCCATTCAGGTTAATTTACACTTTACCCAGGCAATCCTTGCTGCAATAGGATCATTCTTCCTGATGCAGCAAAAAGAAAAAAAAAACAAACCCACCACAAAACTTGAAATTTGCAGTCACAGAAATGAGGAAAATAGGGCCAGAGCGAGCTAGAACAAAATGCACATTGGAGAGTTCTGACTGGGCAGGATTTTGTCTCTGAAGTGATGGAGTGGGGAGTATTTATTACCCTCAATGGCACTAGCAATGGCGTACAGCCCAGCTCCAGCAGCGGCAGCCTGCCGGCTTTCCAGGGCTCTTTGCCTTTGCAAAGTAAGGCAATAACGGGACATGCCCTGTGCCACTGCCCCTCTGGCTCGCCTTACCCTCTGGTTCCTGATCTGCCTCCTGTATCTATTTAAAACTATTCCAGGTTCTTTGTACTACACCACAGTCTGACCATCGCGCAGTCTTATCCAAAGTTTGACTTAGTGTGCTTCTGGCTCATTCAGCACCAGACATTCTTGTTGTTACTGCCAACAAGACTCACTGAACATATATGATGTTTGCATTGAATCATCAAAACAAGCTGACACTAGCCAATTCCCTTGCTGGCAGTTTCATTGGAGATTTCTATTTCTGAGGAGGCCATATGGCATGAATAGACCCTCTCCTTCAGCAGGGGCTCTTCTAGGCACCCTGGCAGGCTACTTCCTCTGATTGCTTCAAGCTCTGCTGTACCTACACTGATAAACTGAGAATCTGAGTCTTCAGGGATATCTAAAAAGCTAGCGCCTTCAATTAGCATCAAATTTTGTCAAAGTACTATATATAGATGCCTTTTGTTTGACTTGTTCTTAGGCGTAAGATGACATCAATAAGTTTTACAGAGTTTAGAATTCTCTTATCTACCCTTCAGTATCACTATATGTCCTATATTTGAAATTTCTATTAGAGAATGCACATCATGATGTTATCTGATTTTTATCCCACAATAACAATAAAACAAAAATCCAGACCACCTATCTGTGTGTCAAGAGCACATCATTACTTATCTTTTCTATTTTTCAGTGTAAGACTGAGATTCTTTCATTGCCTAAAGTACTTTTTGCAGCTTATCTAGCTTCAAATGTGCTTTGAAATACAAACCTACGGTTTCACAATAATGACTCTTTCACATCTTCTGATCACTTTTGGGAAATCAAAACTGAAAAGCATATTTGAATGGCAACTTCAGGTCATGTGTCCATGCAGTTAAATTCTTAGCTGGGACTTCACGAGGTATGAACAGCACAGGAAAGACAGAGGAGCTGCTTCATGTTGTAAGATGTACTTGGAGGACAAGAAAATAGGAAATGGCATAACACACTTATTCAAGGCTAAATCGTTTGATAAGAAAGAGGCTGTAAGAAGGAGAAGCAGAAAAGTTTAATACAAAAGGTTACGAAGTGAGAGAAATTTTTCAAAGTTTTCCTTTGCATTCTGAGCACCTCAGATCAACACTAAGTATCATCTCAGACAATGGAAATTTTTATTCCTCATTCATACTTAGAAAAGGCAAGCAGACACATTTCATTTGCCCAGGATTGCACAACTAATGACAAAGGCAGAAGAAGAACCCAACAAAGAATCCATAGCAAAGTCATCAAGTGTGAAGGAGCTAGGGGCAGAATTTCCTGGTATTGTATTCACTAGGTCTCTCTCCATTTGTTCCAAAACCTCTTCCATTTCCTGAAAACATCCGCTGCTTGCTGGGAAGCAGGAAAAAGTAAACTTGAGATTATTGAGATGTTTCAGATGAACATTTAGTGGGGTTCATACAATTAGAGTGGGATTCTACTGAAAATATTTCCAGATATTCTAATTGCAAGTTGTCACAGCTCAGATAATAGATGATGAGTGTTGATTAAATAAAATGGATATGTAAGTACTGAACAACTTCAGGTGTCGAGCCCTTATACTTCCATTCATGGCTTGTATAAAAAAAAAAAATTAAAAAAAAAATAAAAAAATTGCATTTTTAAGTGGAAAAATGAATGGCACCCTTTGTAACTAACCTCCTCATTAAGTTTTCCTCTTTCTTCCTTTGGGCTTCCCAGTACACGAGATTATGCTAAGTTACACTTACAGTGTAGGGTAGTTGAACAGTCTGTATTTTCAGCTTCTTCCCCGGGAACTGTCAAGGTCAATCTACTAATCAGTTCATTTTTCTCAGAGATCCACAAGGGTTGATTACTCCAAGGGCAACACTAATTAATATTCAGGGTTGAAATATAAGACAGTTAAGCTTGATGCTAATTAAAACTGGAGACTTTCATCCCCAGAAGCCCACAATGAAGTCAGTTTTAGTGTTAGAATGTGTTTTGCACCACCTGGGTTTTTTTCCCTTTTACTATTTCAGAAAATTTTTCTGGAATCAAATGTGCCAGACTTTTTCTCTGTCCAGTGTAATGGTCTGAGACACATTTGGTTAGCTTTAAAAATCTCTGCTAGTATTTCAAAAGTCATCAGACACCTTACACATCTTTTTCTTCATGCAGTCTGGAGGGACATTTGTGAACATCCAGCAAACTCCACATCTTAAAGCATTCACAACACACAGTCTGCTTCCTCTTGCAGCTTCGTCCTTCACAAGAGATCTTAGTGGGCACGAATGAGTTTGGAGGATCAGAGAACTTTTCTTTGGCCTCACCCAAGCAAAGCTGGTTATGATATCCCCGATACACATACAAAGTTCACTGAAGACCTCTACTAAACCCTATAAAATCAGTGTGAAGACCACCACCTATTTAAATGGACTTCAGATTATACCTTACAAAGATATGAAAAATTGAATTTTTATATGTCCCTAATGTATATTCATATTTTCAGATATCTTTACCTTATGGAGTTCCTGCCATTCCTCATTTACCCCCAGATACATAGAATAATTACTCTCGATACACTTCAGGAACTATCAATAGCCTATTAACTTGTCATTTCCAGATCTATACACAGGGCGCTGCATCACCCTCTGTGTCACTGACATTTGATGTCCTGCTATTTGCTTGATAGGGCCAGGGTCTCTGAGGGACAAAGGATTGGAAGTAATGTGCTGCACCCATTAAAATTAATTGCATGCAAACATTAGAAACCAGCCACCCATTTCAGCCATGAAATATGGATAAGGATTTGCTGAAAGCCATTTATATTAAATTACTTTTATGATAATATTTAACTTTTTGGTATTAAATATTTAGTGCCCTTGTGCTTCCCCAATGTGATGAACCTTCAAGCTCCCATATTTTTGACAGAACTGCAGAAAGTGGTTCATTAGTACCTTCCACACTTGTCTTTGAACCTACAAGGTGATTCTTAAGAGCAGGGATAGACAAGCCAAAGCCATGAGCACTTGCATGATGCAGCACTGGACCAAGTGCCAACCAGTTCGGATTAGGGTAGGGCATACATTCTTTGTACGCACTGCATCCTTCCTCACAAGATCTCAAAGGACATCACTAACTTGTATTAAGTTACCCTCCACAGCCTATATAAAAGGCAGCTAATATCTCCTGTGTCTGTGATGGTAGGGTTTTGTCACCAAGTGAACCCTTTCCTGATACTGCGTCAGCAATGGACAGGCACAGTGCCCAGTCCTGCCCACCCCAGATGCACGCTCAGTCCCAGGGTTGGGTTGCAGTCCCTGACGGTACTTGTGTGTCTGTAGTAGTACATCCACAGTCACTCCCAGGGGTCTTGCCGAGAGCTCACTGAGGGGATTTGCCATCCTTTGGGGCATCAGAGAAATCTGTGGCCAAATGTAGAACATCAAACACCAGAGACCAGCTCCAGTCTCACTTCCATGTTACAGCCAAGAAGAAACCAAGAAAAAGCTTGGTGCTACAACAGCAGCACCATTTAGCTTAACTGGGAGCTCTTACTATAGTAGAGTCAGGATTTGGCCCCTTTTAAAAAAAAAAACTTTTCCCTCGTTTTTTTTCCTTTATGTTCCACAGTAATTCAAAGGGAAAAAACATCAAAAGCAATTCTTGACTCCACTTCTCTTCCTAATTTAAGTAAACTTGGTGTTGACTTGACCTTCCTAGTTAGTTAACATGGGAGCTCTCTGTGTACCAGCTGCCTCTGCTAATATGATGATCAAAACCAATAGCTCAGATGATGTTGCACTAACAGCAAAAGAGATGTTTCAGCTGCTCGTAAGGGAAAGACTAGAGTGGGATCAGCATTTATGGTGTTGAAATATTGGCCTCTGAACAGCCTGGAGTGATAATATGATACACAGAAAAGCACCCAGCTGCTGGTTGTGAACAGAATCTCAAGTGAAAGACCATGCAAATAAACCCCAGCTTATCACTGGCAGTATCAAAGATTATAGAAGGCACACTCACCGTGCTACACAAAGCTGCTCAGTCCTGGGGGTGCAGAGGAATTAGCCACAGGAATATTAACTGACTGGGGAAGCTGACAGTACTTGCCCTCTTGCCAAAGAAGTGTATTGGACTAGGTAGCTGAAAAGCTGGCCAGAGCAGTTTAATCATGCCTGTGGCAAATATTTCATATCTTTAATAGACATCTATGCTTAGTTCACATTTAATTTCACTTAAATGAGAAACTACTGTACAGTGTTGAAATACTGAATTAATATTTATGGGAGTTTACTTAGCATTAATAGCAAGCAACTGTGTGGAGTATATGTCTTGTGAACATAATCTGGGGCTGCAAAATTAGACGTGAAATCAGACTCAGCCTGGGCAAAGCCAGCTCAGAGTTGCGTCCATCTATTTTGTGTCTTTGAGTCAAGTAAAGACAGAACACCTCCAGCCATATAGCACAAGGAGGCTGAAAGCTCCCCTTCAGTCTCAAAGAGAAGCCGCCTCCATTGCTTGAATCAGAATCATTAGTTCCTCTCCCATCCACTCACACTAAAATGAACTGTCAGGTTTCTTCTTCTGCTCTCCAAAGTAAGGAAAAGCTGAGTATATCTGTAATGAGCACTGCAGTACCTTTTCGGAAGTATCCAGCATGTTTCTTCATTTGCTCAAGTGCTTCAAGGAGAGTTTAGACTACACATAAAGATCAGTCACTGACAGCAATAATCAGAGGAGCAGCTCTGTTTCTCTTGCCTTATTCAACCAAAGCTCATGGATGAAAAACAGGTGCTTGAAGTTGAATTAAAGCAAGTTAGGCCAACTGGCAGAGTGTGCTGCTCATGGAGTTCACAGTTATGGTGCAGGCACCTTAGGCTACTGATATAAAAGCCCATTTGGTCAATGCTGTGCATAGATAGAGTTCCTCAGCCTCTGATGGCAAACTCACAGTGCTTTGTAGGAAAATCCAGCTAGTGAAGAAAGCTACAGTACATTAGCTCAGCTACAGGGGTTATGGCAAATGCACCTACCAGTCTTCAGCTCTGTACATGAGCTTCCCAGAGGACATGGAATTAAGTTCTTAGTCTTGGTCTCTGTCCTCAACATGTTCAATGGCTTGAGGCCAAAATAAGCTAGAAGCTAGGCACCCAGAAAATGAGAAACACACACATGCTGTGTTTGAAAAAACTGGTTTAAATGACTTGCCAACTCCATAATAGATATCTCCTACAAAGATTTTTTTCAGAATAGAAGAAGGAATGAAGTAAGCATAACATTTACTTCTGTAATATGTCAGGCAGCTGCCAATTCATAAGAACTTCCTTTTCTTTCTGACACTCTTTGTCTTATTAACTGAACATTGTTTAACATCTCCAACACACAACAAAGGCATCTCACATGAAACGATTTCATGCCACGTGTAAGCCTGATGCAGTCCACAAGCAGGGCCCATGCTGTGCTGTGAATGAGAGTCCATGAGAAAAGGTATGCCATTGCATGATCAAAGAGTACACTGTGAAGCGTAAAAGGACAGCTAAGATTTCAAGGGCAAGTTTAGTCACATCTACATTTCTTGCTGGGGCTCAGACCCTGTCATCCAAGCTGTCCTACTTATATTGCCAGACAGTGTAGTGACTTAGAGTGAAAAGGTGAGCAAACACAACACAACATGGAAATCAACTAGTTTGGGCTTGAGTGCCACCTAGGCCCCTGTGCTAATATAAAAACATAACCTTTCTTAATACATCATTTACTACTCTTTGGCTAGTAGAATTCACAGGGTTAATGTTCTTCCTGTTTTGTGTAAAGTCTCAAGCTTTTCTCAAAAAATATTACCCAAGAGTGTCAGCTGAAAAGCAAGTTCTCACAGATTTCTGTGGAGGCAAGGCCAGATCCTATGTGAGAATGATGATCCATCAAGCCTGCCAATCTGCTCCTAAGGACCTTGACCCAATCTATAAAATCATAACTCTCTTCTCCTACTTGAAGAGGTACCTCTTCAAGCATCACTTTGCACAGGATAGAGAGCTGTAAAAACCCTGTTTAAGTTGTTTAAAAATTATCTTTGAGGCATACAAACTCTGCGTGCTGCTGGTGGGCAGGATCAGAGGCTCCTGCTTCTCCCGTCTTCCATCCCCTACAGTTTCCTTTGCACCTTCTCTGGGGTATGTCAGTGCGTTCATAGAGCAGAGAGCAGAAAATGGCGTAGGGCCTTGGGGATCTACAAATTCTTACCACAGAAATAGCAGGTAATAATTATGTCTCTGCACTCACTGGGGCAACTGAGTCCAAGGGCAATTATCCATAGAGGAAAAAGGTAGTACTTTCCCTGGCCATGTAAAGAGTTTTGTGTTATAGTGACAGCACATTAAAAATATTTAGGAGAGGCCGTTTGTACAAAATCAGAGTGTTTCATCTTTCCGTCCAGCAGTGTGGGCCTGGGTGTTGAGCCGCCTTTCAGCTTGCTGCTGGTGAGAGATAGCGATCCTCGTGCCCTGGGCCTCATCCTCAGAACCTTTCATGTTATGGCCAGCTGTTCTGAGCAGGCTTTGCCAGATCCTCGCAGCTTCTTCACTCCGCTAGTGCGTACTATTTCCTCACTGGATGAGTGCAAGGGTGCTGTTCTAGTCCAGTGTCAGGCTGAGAGCAAACGATCCAGTGTATGCCCAGCGCTCGCAAAAGCACAACCTTTGCTTGTAACATAGCAAGGAACTTTGGCTGTAAGTGGCATGTCTTGGCAGATTAAACCCCAGTCATTGGAGGCTAGTGACATTTTGCCTGCCACTGTGTACAGATGCTCACTTGTTACAAGTATGTGTTGCGCTTGTCTCATGCTTTGTAACAATCAACCCTTTGCTTGGATTCAGGTGAAATGGTCTGAAAGGGACAAAGGTTCGTGGTGTGGGAGCAGCAGCTTAAGAAGTGGTTTTGATGTCTGCCCAAACAGCCATTAGAGGCAAAAGAACTGCCAATCCGGAGCTGGCAGAGTGTTTTGAGCGCTTTGAGTGCACACGACTGCGTGATGGAAGTGACAATCAGATGGTGCCCCAGTCATCTTTTCTCATTGGAAAAAGCTTAAATGCACAGTCATTCTCTAGGAGATAAATCTATTCTAGGGAAAAAGGTTTTGTTTGAGAACTTGAGGAGGGTACTGAAAAAGCCAAAACATATTTTAAAGAAATTGTTCGTAACCAGTGCTTGTATTAGAAATCTCTAGGGGAAAAATGAAGCATATCGGGAAAGTGGAAGGCATTAAATGCATAGACATGAGTTTAAACCTCTGTTGGAAGAATAAAACAAACATTTGAAGAGTTTCACACCTGATATAATTCCATCTTTTCATGAAATCTAACCCCTAAATCATGTTCGTTATCCCAGTCTCCAGAAATGGGTGAGAAAGAATTTTAATTCTCAAAATAAAATGATGCTTTCTAATCAGCTTACAAAACTTTCAGACCCTAATGTTCTGGGTACTACCATTTTAATTTTTCTAGAACAACCCATAATTTGACTTGATTATCCCCAAAGGCTATTTCTTGAGATAATCTCATCAAACCAGGGCCTTCTAAAACTATTTCGGTTCTTCTGTTGACTCTGGCAAGGTGTTCCTGGAACTGCTGCCATCTCCACCGAGCTCATCCAGTTGTCACTGTGGGGTCCTCTCGAGAGTATGGCAAAGGAACAGATGCCCACACGCATCCTTTATCTGTCTGAGGGAAGAGCTATGCTGCTATAGGCACAGCTGTGGATGGAGCATACAGCAGCAGGGATGGGCATGTTCTGACTTGATTTAATACTGCATTTTGCTGGGCAGAAAAATATCCCAGTGTATAAATGTCTTTGGCAGAACCTCACCCTGCAATGTCAATCCTCCCTTCCATCCCCCTGCATCTCAAACAGCTGTGGTGCTCTCTCCAGTGTTACTCTAATGCCAAAATGTTTGCTCATATCACAGAGATTTTAAGGATACAAGCAAGTGTGTGTTTGTGTGCGCACGCATGCAATGGTTTTTGGTATATCATATATATATATATAAAAAAGGATCCAGAATGTCTGCAAGAACCGGTGAATTACTCACCTTTAAAGAAAAAAATACCTGCCAGAAATTCTCCTCTTTAACACTCCACAGATCTCTCCTTCCCATCCCATGTCAGCAAAATGTGCTTAATGGATCATACAGAACCTTTGCAGAATAGCAGCTGCTCATTTTACAGATTCGTTAAATTAAAGGCCAGATTCAATGGGCTATGGGTCTGCTAGTGCCAGACACGAATTGCTCCGAAAGGACATGCTAGATCTGGGCTGTTCTGTGATCTTTGTTTTCCCAGACCACAGGCCAAGAACTCAAGTTAAATGACCAGCCATGGCAGTAGTGAAATAAGATTTTGTCAAAATTAATAGAGAAGGTGCCACACTTATGAGCTGAGCTCAATAATATACATTTAATGGTTCCAAGCAATAGCCCAGTTTAGAAAAAAAAGTCCACATTTATTCAGCAAAGGACTTGTAGTTGTATTATTGCTAGTGGATTTTGAAAAAATAAACATTGTCAAAGATTGCCTGAGCCTCTCACTGTTGAGCTGGGTTCTTAGCCATATAAGTCAAGGTGAAGTATTAATGATCTTCATCCAAGAAAGCACTCAATCACATCCCTAACTTTGGTATTATAACTGGAATCTATTGCACAGCTCAAATGCTTAAAGGTAGACACATGTCTAAGTACTTTCCTGCCTAAATCCTTCAAATGAAGAGCTAATATTTATAAACAGGAGACAAGCTGAATAAAAGCAGAAAGTGATCCAGACCAGGCAAAAATGGAGACTAGTGAATGCAATTGCAAAGTGTTTCCAATTAAAGGATAAAGTAGAAAGAGACTAAAGGGATGCAAGACAAAGCTCTAGAGATAGACATTAGATGTTGTACATGAATTGCAATACTGAGTAACAATGCAGCAAAAGGATAGCTTTCCCCAAACGCTTGGACACAATATTGCTGCTGAGGAAATTAATTGAATTAGATTAATAAGAATATGAAAGTCCCCTTTGCAAACAGAACTGCTCACATACACACAAATGCAATTATTTTGTGTTTAACTGACAGGAGAAATTTGTGTGTGAAATTAGCAAGGAGAAGAACTATTGTAAAACAAATAGCATGGGAAAGCGCTAACTGCACAGTCAATGCGGCAAAGATCCTGCGTTCTGTCTATGACTCAAGGAATGAAATAGAAAAGTTAAGAGCTCACACCATGAGCTCCCAGCAGCGTGACTGTTTATGTGCAACAAAAGGACTAAATAAATACAAGGAAATGGGGAAAAAAAAGTTCCATCAGCAATTTTTAACTATATGTTTTCTAAAGAAATAACCTCTCGTGGAGCTTTAGCTCCACTTACTGGCTGTAAATTAAAGTCCTTACATATACTCAAAGGAGAGCTCTCAAATAATTTTTACTTCCTTCAGTCTGATCTCCCTCACTGTCCAGCTGAGCCACCCTGTCTGACCTTGGTGCAGCATAAATCAGAGGCACAGCAGTCAGCAAGAGTCAGTGAGGTCCACATGACCAGCCACACCAGCATTCACCACATTCGTGGTGCTCTGAGCTCCCCTAGGCTACCTACTCCTACCAAGTGGGTCCACACCTGGCAAGGCAAAGAGCATACCTGTGTACGTAACATAGCAAAGGCAAGGCAGGGTGAATGCAACTGTGATTCGTGAAGCAGAGAGACCACATACCAGCCCTCATACAGTTGCAAGACATGAGTATTTATCTGCAGGAAACAGTGGCCCTGTCACCTCAGCACAGCCAGTGTCTTTTTAAATGTACTACAAAAGGGTGCATGCCTCATGTCAAGGAACAATGGAGACACTGCTGTGCTTATCTGGCTTGGCTCCTCCTCAGCATCACAACTGGATTTGCAGACTGAATTACCTTAATTCTCCTCAGTCTTACCATGGAACACCTATATAGCATGTCAGCACAGACACTTAGGAAGAACCAGAAGTGCCAGACATAAGATGAGCTACAGTGGCCAAAAGTGGGTAAGGAAACAGCTGGAAGTCAGAATTACTCATACACAAAGCCCAGTGGCAGACCCTTAATGGGAACAGGTACAACAGTACCTGTAGATAGCTGATCAGAGAAGAGCAGGGTAGCCTGAACTTATGGAATGTCCTGTGAGGAGCACCTAAGGACTTTGGGCTTGTCTAGTTTGAAGAAGAGGAGGCTGAGGGGTGACCTTATTGCTCTCTGCAGCTTCCTGAGGAGGCGAAGTGGAGAGGGGGATGCTGATCTCGTTTCCCTGGGATCCAGCGATAGGACGTGTGGGAATGCTTCAAAGCTGCACCAGGGGAGGTTTAGACTGGACATCAGGAAGCACTTCTTTACCAAGAGGGTGGTCAAACACTGGAACAGGCTTCCTAGAGAGGTGGTTGATGCCCCAAGCCTGTCAGTGTTTAAGAGGTATTTGGACAATGCCCTTAACAACATGCTTTAACATTTGCTCAGCCCTGAAGTAGTCAGGCAGTTGGATTAGATGATCCCTTCCAACTTAAATATTCTATTCTATTCGATTCGATTCGATTCCATTCCATTCCATTCCATTCCATTCCATTAATATTCTGTTCTATTCCAGCAATATTCAAGGGATCCCAGCAGTTACGCATTCAGGCACAGGGAAGCACACAAGATCCAAAGAGCTAGAGAGAAACTCACCAGCAGAAAGACGACAAATCCTTTCCAAACTAGGGAGAACAGCACATGCTGTCAGTGGCCCATGTAAGGGCATTGCACTACCCTAATTAAGCCTGAAGAGCAAATGGCAAAAATTCCACTACAGAGCCAGAAAGCAATAAAAGCAATACAAGGTGGACTCAGAAAGCCATGGGATAACTGCCAAAAAACCCACACCCTCATGATACCTGTAACATCAGACCATCCTCAAGAATGGAAAGAAAATTCTTAGTTAACCTCCTGTTCTTCAGTAATGTATATTCTATATTATAGTTGATAATTTTCACAAACTTTTTCTGACCTTCAGTAGGGTGAAACAGGCTAGGGATTTCCTTACACATTTCCTAGCCATGCCCCAGTTCTCGTGGGAGGAATCCAGTGTGAATTAACCACCTGCTGTTCCTGCTCACAGTCACATACTTCACCCAAGCGCCTGACGCCCATCGCAATCTGACAGGCTGTCATGGTACGTGCAGGCAGTGGGTAAAAGGCAGAAGCACAGGTGGTAGAAAACACTGTTGCTGTGATCACTGTGAGTCTGCAGGGAGTCAAAGCTACCTCTTGACCTGCTCATTTGAGGTAAAAAACGTTGCAGCACAACTATACTAGCAAAGCAGTCATCTTTAGGTCAGAGTGAATTGAACCCATCGTGACCTCATTTCTGCTCATTTTTCTAGTGTAGAAAAGCCCAAAGGCATAATGCAAAAAGTCACTTGTATTAAGAGGGACTACCTTAGAAAGGTTGCCTCTTCATTTAATCATACATTTCAGTTATTGCTCAATTAACATACCTCATGCATTTTCATCCCTCTATTACAGCTGCAGTATCTTTAGACCTGGAGCTGTACGGCTCTGTGCCAGGCATTTACTGTTATCTGCTCAGATAGGTAAATCATTTGCTTTAGTGCAGACTGTCAGCATGTATCCTTTCAAAGCAGAGGATAATTTCTGTGGTCTTTTGTGAGGAAGTGTGCCAGGTTTGTAATACAGTGAGAGCACCCTCGTTTCTCCTCAGTTCCCTATCTGCACAGGGGTTGGAGGTATGCCAGGTTGTGTACAGGTTCAGGACCCAAGATGACAGCACAGGATCCCCATCTCTTGCTCATCAGGAGCTTTGATCTCTAAACACTAGATAGCACCTAACTTCTCTGTCATGTCCATGAATAAGATGTCCAGCGCAACACTTTGGAAGTTCAGAAAGAATGATCAAGAATTTCACAAGGAGACTGTTTTAAAGATCAAATTATCTCTGAGCACAGGGAGATTTTATTCATTTATACAACAGCTTGTCATCATGACTGTATTGCACCATACATTAGAGTGCACACATGCAAAGAGCTACCCAGGCAGTACAGCCCAGCACAGGTCCAGAGAGAATTAGCTACAACTCATACAGAGCTTCTTGCTAAGCTGATCATGCTGCTTTCAGGACAAAAACTAGTATCTCCCAGCAGAGCTACTGCCCTACCTATACATACCAACCTACTTAGTGGTCATGCAGAGACCTCGGTCCAGTGTGCCATTGCAGTGTAGATGAGCTTTGTGTTGCTTATGACCCCAATGAAAAGCATTTGTAAGCATGGCAAGTGAGTCACTGCTTTTGTCCAAAGTGAACTCTGGAAGCACAGACTGTTTTTACTGCATCTCTCTTTTGCTCCTCCAGATGAAGCTCATCCGTCACTTCATGTTCAGACTTTACTAGTTTATACACAGTACAACTACTGCCCTAGTTGCTTGTCACTGTAAGTGGCTGAATCTTAAAAGTGGTGTTACAGAAAAGATGAACTGGGTTCAAAACAGGAATATTGTGTGTCCATCCTTTGGGACATGACCTTCCAAATCCATAGGGAAGAAAGTGCATATTAAATAATGGATGCACACTGGTATAAAACTACAAACAGCTATCATGTTCAGGCTTAAGAGGCTGTTTGACTCAGTTGATGAAGTGGAGACATTGCTGTCCTGGTGAATGAGAGACCGAGTTCATGCTCCCATGGCTCCATATGCAGAGCTCAAGGTCTATGTCTTACTTCATTTTCCAGTATGGAGCACAGAGGTTTTATGCTAGCTATCTCCACAGGGAAGAATCATTCCCAACAAAAGCCATGAGAAAAAACACAATCACAAAAGCTCTTCTAATAGAAATATATAGCCATAAAGGACAAGGAGAAAAAAAAACTTTGAAACTGAAAAACGCTTTGCTTGCCTAGAAACATTTACCCATTTAATATAAAGCCTCAGGAAGGAAATGCAATAATTTACAATATTATCACTGAACTGCTGTATTATCTAAACTATACATTAAAAAGTCACCCTGCTGCAAGACAAAATACCATTAACTTCCTGATCTTTAGAGCAGCCAAGTCCTTCAAGGGATACTTAATATCAAAGCATAGCATATCTCACTTCTTTCAGCTGAAACGGCTCTGTACAAAGTATAAAAGAAACACAGGCCTTACTTCTATTAAGCATGAAAGCTGAAGACTACAACAGAAATTTTTGATCCTCCCATACCTCTGAAATGGAATAACTACACAGAAGCAGAACAACTTCATCAAGAAATTGTCCATCAATTTTCAGTTGGAATATGATTTTTGTTTTTCCTTTTTTCCCCCTTCCTTCTCTATACATTCCTTCTGGTGTTTCAGATAAAGTTAACAGTGATGAAAATGCACCTACTAGCCAGAAAAAGCCTCATCAATAAATGGATATGGGGTTCCCTAGGTGAAAATGAGTGGAATAGACTGCGGGATACATAGTTCACAACTTGTGTGCAATTATTTAGAGTGGGATTCTTGTTCAGAAATTGAGCTCAACATCTTTGTATTGCTTAAGTCATACAAAGAGTATTAAAATGGTGTAGAGGCCTTGAGCCGGCCAAGTGTACAGCTGTTCATACTAAGTAATGAGCCTTGTCTAAAATCAAATGATCCATTATGCTTATGGCAAATTCAGATGACATTGGTGAAGATTAAGGGATTAAAAATCAATATAACATTCAATTGTAGTTTTGAAAGTACTTCTTACCAGCTTCTGAGTCTGATATTCTTGAAAGACAGTGGGGGAATAGTAGGCACACTATCAGGAGTCACAATCCATTTCTACTTGCCGAGTGTGGAAACAAAAATGCCTACTGCAAAATAGCGGCAGCAGTATTGGAATATCTCTTCAAGAACAGGTAAAGATCAAAGGATTATGGGAGAAGGTCTACATCTCATCTTCCCTCCAAAAGATGTATTCCCTTACAGGTGGAAACGAGTGAAGGGGACAGACGTCTGAGTCCACCTCCTCCTCACCATGGGATTTACCACCTGCTCCCCCACCCCAGCATCATGGGCAGCACCAGTGCTTTACCCACCAGACACGCTTCTCCTTCCAAACAAGGTGCTGCACATAAATAGATGGAGGAAATAGAATTTAGTATGAATTTGGGGTCACTGTTGCATGAGGATTGCTCAAAAATATAATGATTTATGAAAGGATACTGATTTTCTCTTTTTTATTATTATTACTAGTGTGGAAAAGATGGTGGGATGTAGAGAAAATGACCCAGAACAGGGAAAGGAGAAGTCTGAGCATGTAACTTCACTATTCATTTTAAAAAGGTCTTTAAAAACACTAGATGTGTAGACAATTTGGACTTCCAAGAAATTAAATGCCAGTATAGGGTGCTGTTGTGCACTGGATTATTTTATGCTCCAGATATCCGTAAATGTCCCCTTGTGTTTAAGGGAGCTTAACTAACACAATATTTAGACACCTGAGAGGTCTATAAATCACAAGCACATAAGGTAATCCCCTAGCATACATGTCAGATGGTCCGTGTTATAAACTGACTGAAACCTTAGATCAAATTTGCAAACATAGCACTGTTTTCATGGACTACCCCTCTCCGGCATGATACTAAGGGATATTCATTAAAACCAGTGATGCAGTTTGAGTAAAGGGAATAATACAGAGGTAGTTCAAAAGGAGGACTCAAATAGCTCAGAAGCTGGTGTAAAGCACGAATGGGCCATCTTTGTATCCCACCTGTCAGTGCCGTTGGCAGCCGTCTTGAGACAGCCACACTGCAGCACCAGGAGTGGTGTCAGCTAAATGCGACGGCTCTTTTCTTTCTCAATTCTTAGCCGTGCTTACAGTTACTGTGTAGCTCTCGCTCCTGCGGGCTGAGATCTGACAGCCCAAAAAAAAAAGGCTATTGGATGAAGTTCGCTTTTCTCTCTGCTTAAGTCTCAGCTAATTCTTCGGCTGTGTCCATTGCAACTTGAGTGGTACCTAAAACTTGCAGTGGTGGTCTGCAAAAGAATAAATTTCACTCTGGTTCTGTATAGTTTACAGTGGCTGATTTTACCATTCATCTGAGGAATCTTTAATAGAAATATTAATACTGGAAATATAAATATTGGTATGAATGACATATGAATGGAAATGCGGGTATATGAAAGCAGCAGGAAAAAATGTCAGAACGAGGGTTGAAGGACTGGTGTGCATTAATTGCTATGGAACACCACATCTGTGATTTTATGCAAATGAGCAAAAAAAAGGAAGAAAAAAATCACTTAAAGTGAAGGTGGAGAACAGTGCTGGAGCCATAAAATGCTCAGATAAGGAAAAAAGTGAAATTCATGAGTTTTACCTAAAACCTATATGGGGCAAGCAAAAATATGAGGCAACAGGTCCAACCATCATGAACTCCACATAAAGGCATGTGTATTTCTTAAATTCCTCATTTTTAATTACGATAACATACCACTGCAGAAAAAATTCAGAATTACTCTGTATATATTTACCTCCTTCTTCATAAGTCATTTTCTCCATCCCTTTATCATCTGGCCTCATTCTAGTTTATCAGCATCCTCTCTTTCTGGGATGTCAAACAGTGAAAGAAATATTTCCAGAGTTCCTTCTGTTCGCACCCTCTTCAAAAATTGTGCCTTCTGATCTCCTTGGATAGTTGCTGTTAGTTGTCTGAGTCTCATAACAAGCACGTAAGCAGTTTACAGCACGTGGGGCAGAGGGCTTTGGTTGCAGGTCTGATGTTTCTTTTTTAAAAAGGTGTTAAGAGAAGAGTCAATAGGTCCTTGAAGCTGCTTAAAGCCTGTTGCATAGCCTCTGGAGTGACAGGCATTTCTCCACTAGAAATATTTCAACACCAGAGACAGACCTAGGACCGGTCCTGCTCTTTGCAGCATTTGCTCCAATAGCAGTAGCAGGAGACTTTGGCTCCTGCGATGGGAGGATTTATGGGTGCTCTCCCTAGCCCTGCCACAAATCACTGTGAGGTTTTAGGTGAGCTGCTGACAGGATCAAAGTACAGAGCAGACACCCATCCTAAGGATAGACACTGATAGCCAGACTGCACGGCCTGCAATAACGCCCGGCTCAACCTTGTCAGAATGAAACGTGTGATGTACAGCTTCTACCCATGGCAAGTTTGAAATAACCACAGTCGGTCCAAGAAGTCTTCCTTTCACTCACACAGCAGTACCTAAGTCCTAAATCCAAGTCACAGCTGAGTGAAAGAGAAGGCACTACACATGATAGTTACACTGACTACCTGGCAGGGACAGTTTGTTATCGTGCCTCTTGTGACTGCAGCAGCAGCAAACAGGTCATTCTCACTTCAGTCTGATCTCAACAGACTAGCAGCCAGCTGCCGAGAAGGCGGAGGCAGGAGAAGCACTCTGTTTCCCAGCCTCATGCTCACTAGGAGAAGAAACAGTTGAAGTATGCAGGAACAAATGCGTACACGTTGCACACGGGCAATTCTCAGCTCATTCCTTTGCTGTCTTTGTCTAGCCCTGGCACAGTTAAAAATTAGGTCCCCTTAAAACAATCAAGTAACAGAAGACATTCTCTAAGTTTCTCTTAAGGATGTAATTGAAGACAGAGTGGGTTTGGCTGCCACATGAAACAAGATTCATGTAGGAAAGGAGCTACATACCCCATGAAATGTCACATTATTCTGGCCCGTGAAGGAGGCCACTTACCAACTTAATGAAAGATCAGGAGGAAAGCGATGGGTCAGGAGCAAGACAGAGCATGAAGAGTAAAACAGGAGAGATTAAATAGAATGAGAAAGTACAACTGAGCACTCTTAAATCCACCACCACGTAACATTACATACTCAAACTGATCGATTGAACATAATGTTGCAACACTAATGCAGAAACAAGAGAGGTAACTTGGCCATTTCACTATCCACGGCTATTGCAGTTAATCAAGTTTCAACATTGTGGTTTTCTTTCCTTTTTGTTCCACCCCAGACTAAACCAATGCAGAGACAGGGTGTTCCTGCAAAGCAGCAGGGGCCAGAGAAGCAGATGGGGACAGGCCTGTTCCTCGCTAGTCCTGATACGCTCTTTACAACATCATTTCCTGTGCTTTGCCTTGTGCTGTTAAAATTCCTGCAGGCAAGGGAGAGAGGATGGCTTGTAATACAAGCACAGCATGTAAGCTGTGACTTTTGTCTTTATTTCTAGCCCAGGTCCCTGCGTCATAGAATATGTGTTAATTCTCAAAGCAAGAAGATATTCCTCAGCTGCTTCAACAGTCACATTTTTAAAAAATAAATCTTCTGTTTCTTCCAGCAGCTCGCATCTTCAGTCTCTCTTTAGATTTCTATATTATTCTTATTATTGTTCAAATCAAGGCAGCCGATTTACTGGCACCATAAACTGGAAGACTGACAGAGAGACTCGCGCAGAGGATGCATTTCATATGTTCCACCGTGCCTGGGCTGGACTGACAGCATCCTCCCAGAAGTAAGAGCTGTTTTTCTTGCTTTTGTCAGACCTTTTTCAGTGCAAGGTTATACACAGTTACACACACCGTCCCGTTGGAGCAGCTCTCATGAGGAAAGCCCATACTGAATACCATGGCATGCTTTCTGCAGCAATTACCCAGCTGATGCTGTTTCCACGTCTCTGCAGATTTTTGATGACACTAACAGAATGGTAAATCAAACAGAACTACCTTCGATTCTGATGCATTAGAAGCATGGTTGTTACGCAGCCTAAGCTCACTCTTTTTGTACACTTGAAGACAGCATCTCCTATTTTATTCTGGGATATGCAACAGAAGGAAGAACACCAGATGATTTGCCAAATGGAGAGGAATTTTACTGTGCCAAGTGCTATCTGGAGTTTACTCACAGACACATACGCCCATATCACAAACTATCTCACTGCAATATTTTTCCACTAAAACTAAAAATGGTGCAAGATGCATTATTGTGCATTTCTTCATAGATTACAAGCTTCCTGTGTACTCCTACGCCTTTGTATTGGTTATATGTGCCCTGCTGCTTTTGAAATGCATGTTGGTACATCAGAACCTGGCCACTATCTGTCAGCAGTGAAAGTGTTAATGCGTCAGATACAATAAAGTTTCATGAAAAATAGCACCCCCACCTGCTAAGGCTTATTCCTTAGCAGGCAGATAATGCTTTTCTTATCATATTGACCAAAGTCCTCTGAGTTCTGTTACAGTTCTGCTGATTTTTTACACCACATCCCAGCACCAGGTGTTCACATGCAGTGGGCACCCCTGTGTCCTGCAAACAAAGAGCATTTGCAGGTCTGTAAGTATATTAGAAATGGCTGGGCTTTCAAAGCTGGGCTTGTTCAAATACATAGTCCATCTTGTAATTGACTGTCAGTTTGATTTACAGTGGCAGTTGTGATGGGTTTGGAGATTTCAATCCAAAAGGCTCTCTGAAATAAATGAGGGGAAAAGTCAATCCAGTGAGGCAACTCGATTTGTTAATATCATCAAAGAACAGGGAATGGTTTAGGCAACACATCAGCCCCAAACAAAATGCACTCAGGACAGAAGCAGCCCAGACAGAGGCACTTTATAAAACAAATCACAACAGCTGTAAAAATTATAGAAGCAGATGAAGGAATGAAGGTCAGAAAGGGAAAATAATGAAATCAGTCTAATCACAAGCAAAGCAGGGAATGAACAACAACATTTAAGATCTGAAGATTTTGACCTTTCAAATGCTTTGAGTCATTTGTGGAAAAAGCTTCATAAGAATCCAAATCATATATTATGGGCTTGAATTGGTGACACTGTGCATCTTCTAGTCAATCACAGTTTGCTTCAGAAACATTGTGCTTGACCATTTAATTTTTTTTAAATCCTGACTCTGGTTAAACATTAGGAAAGGAGGGAAAGGGAAAGGGAAGAAGATGCTGATGGAGACCTCCATGTTCCTGAGTTGGTCTCTAGAACAGCAGACCCTCAGCTTCACTCCCAAGGCTCTGAACACCTTGCATTTTGCAGCCATTGCCTTTCCATTTTTAAAGTGAATAGAGACACTCCAGATGCAGTAAGGTTATACAAAACTGAGAGGACTAAGGGAAAATGTATTTTGCACCTATTGCAAGAGCTTCTCAGCAGCTGGAAAATGTTAACACCTTGTTTTCCAGTCACAACTCTGTCAAGTCTCACTCCTGCGTTTAAGCTAATTTTCTTTGTTTAGACTAACACATCTGAGATTTTCACTGAAGTAGAATCATTCATGGACATTTTTGGCTTTGTTCAGATGTAATAAACAGCAGTAAAAAGTATAGCAAAGCTGACTCCAAAATCTATCACATATTTTACACAGAAACTTATGTATTAAAATAGGACAGTTTTTGAAGGAGTCCCAACAAATTAATATGTGAATTATGATCTTGATTCTTCACATAGACCCAACTGACTGATTTGGAAGGTTTATTGCTTTGCCACAGGGATCCTCACATCTTCTACTTCTGATTTCCGTGCTTTGCTGTTAGACTACAAGAACTCAATAAATCAAACAATTAGCCACATCAGCAAGCAGCTGCTTGGTAATAATACTTTATGCATGCCAGTTTTGAACTTGACATTGCAAACTGCAAGTGCTGTGGCCTGTCTTTAGGTGTACCAATCCTGTTGGTCAGGCAGGTTAACCCCTTCGGTAACTGATGCATGCACAGACAGACATTTGGTTCAAAATCAAAAGTTTCTCCAAAGTGAACTACAGAATAAGTCTCCATTTATTAGCACTGCAACAAAATCATCTCTGTCCTCTTGCCACTGAAGAACAAGGACTTTTGAATGCCTGATTCTAGTCAGCAAGGGGACCATATACACATGCTCAATATCCAGTCCAAAGTCCCATTCCTAGTGCTGCAATTCCCCTCTTCCCTTGTATAGCTAAGGCACTCTTCTTCATTCCTTGAGAAGGTTTAATTATTTCTGGATCTAAAACACTTTTTCTCCATTGGGAAATTATGTCCATATTGTTTTCAGTGACAATGTTTACCTAAAAGTTCTCTTTTTTTCAGCTAAAGAGGAGTACATTTTTTAAAGAATATTATTCTGTTCCAATTTCTGTTGAAAAAATATTTTACCTTAGAAAATCAGAGGAAAACATAAACCAAAAACTGTGTGAAAATATGTTTCAAATAAACTGATATACGAAAAAACAGATGGTGCTTTTGATTGACCTCAATTCTCCTTCTTTACATCAACTTCACTCCTGTTTTCCTCATCTTCAGAGCTTAGTGCAAGTTCGTACAAGATGCATCACCATTCTCCTTCCATGACTTCCTATCTTCTTGGCCTCATCGTTGAAAACTCTCTTACCTTTCCATTCACATGCATCTCCTAATCTCATATGGATACCTCTTTCCTGTTTCCCACTACTCACAGAGTGCCTTTCAATCCAGACGAAAAGCAATTTTCTAGTTTTAGGGCTCTACCACAGCTACTCCAAATATATCAGCTACAACTGCGCTTCTTGTTACACAAAACCAGATCCATTAACCAGACATTTTCTTATGATTCCCTTGACTTAATTCATTGAATTTTTTCTTTGGATATTATCACTTACCTGGCAAAAACCTATGGGATCTCATTAAAATTGCTTTCTTTTGCCCTTCTCCCAGAAGAGAATGTAGGACAACTATATTAATTAAAATACAGATAGATCCCAAAGTCTCAACAACATTCCCCATGAGGAACATGCTCATAAAATTCCATCCATTCACATTCCCCAGGATCTGGGCTGTCTGTAGCCCTCTTGGGGTTGTTGGCTGGGAACTCTGTCTGAGGGAAGGGAGGAACTGCTGCAGCTGCATAATGCAACTGAGATAAATTGTTTAGCACATTTCCATATACAAATGGCTTTATTAAAGTCATTTAAATAGGGCCAGAGATGCTGAGGTTCAAATTGGAAGACTTTGAAAACAATCTGAAATGAGCATACACCACACATGGTATCATCAGTGTGTTGTGATCAGGGACTTGACTAGATTAAAACAGGAAGAAGCAGGTGCTTCCTCCAAAGCTGAAATAAAATTAAAAAAAATTAAAAAAAAAAATTGAGAAAGAATAAAACATAAAATAGCTGGAGTTCCCCGAAAGATGAGAAGCAGCAAGAGAAAGCCTCTCTGGGAAAGCTTTCTTTCCAGGTTTCTGAACAGTTCTGAAGACTGCTTTTTAACACAGAACTCCGCTCCCCAGGAAACTCCACTCCTCAGGACTGTCAAACCCACAGCCTGGCTAGCAAAGTGCAGTTGCTTGGAAAGCAAGTTTCATTCTGATTCTGAAAGAAGTGGCAATTGTTTCTACCTTGTCCATGCTCTGTTCAAAAATGCGAAGACAATGTCTTAGACTGAGAAAAGCTCCTGTGAAAGTGAAGGATTTCAAAGTATAGCAAGGGAAGAAAATGTAAGAAGGAAGAGATGGCCAAAGCCAGCTTTCCACAGAGTACTGGGAGCCTTGGAAATAAACTTGGAAAGGACATTCCCTAAGTTAGGTAGCATTTGCATGCTGAGATTTGTATAGATAAAATCAGCCTTTGAGTTCTGTATCTCCTTTGGATCCATCTGCCTCTTGACTGCTACATCTAAGTTCTACTTTGAAGCTGGTATTTTACATGCTGAAAGGAACGTGAGAAGAGATACAAACTAATGCATATTCTCAGTAGGTTCCTGTGAACATAAAGAAGGAAGGACTGAGGGCCAGAGACTGGCTCAGTGTTCAGGAACAAATCCAAAATTATGCCATTGGCTTCAGAATGCCTATTCCAGTTTTTGCTGCTGTAACTGAGAGCAGAATCCAGCTTTATTTAGCACTGGTCACATTTTCTTTATTGTAAATGTGTGTGACAATTCTGGGTGGTCCAGCATCTTCAGACAGAGTGTCTGCCTGCACCATGGGATTCCTGTTCTTGGGACAGAAAACTAAATATTATCTGAGGTTTCTGAAGCATCAGTGTTCATATGCTATCCCTCTACGGGAGTCTTGCTCTCCAGCTGAGGTCAGACTTCCTCTTTCACAAATAAATGTGAGCCAGCAACCTGTTTTCTCACCTTCTGCGCAACCTCTCTTCTGGTAATCTGTGTAAAGTACAGTAGGAAACCCAAAATGAGAGGGCAATGCTAAAAACAGACTAACAAAGCAAAGTTCTCCTGTGGAGGCTTTAAGAGAAAGCACCAGGAAACTGGGCAAGTTATAAATGCTACAAGGTTCTGTCTCGAGCAGAGAAGGGAAGGAACATGGCCAGGATGCACGGCATACCTCACTCCAGAGCTAGATTCACTCTAAAATGCCTGAGAGAACTTGGAGTTGCACAGTGGCCATGTTGCTCCCTAGCCAGATGTCCCATAGCACAGCCCTTGCTCTGTCAGTGTGTACATGCTGCTCTGCTACCCCGTTGTCTACCACGAGGGGACTTCTGTAACATATGGGAGATGCATACCTGGAGCATCCTCTGGGTAGGAAGTTGTTGGAGAGAGCAGGGGAAAAACATCTGTATCTGCCGCTCAGAAACAAATTACCAGGTGCTTGCTTGATTTCAGAGCTAGCATAAGATTTACCTTTTTTTTTTTTTTTTTTGCCTAGCTGCTGAAAAACATTCTTATTCCTCTTATAAAAGAGGGTGGAGCTTATTCAGCTCTCATGAAAATCCATTGATTCATGTTAGAGATAAATTTGCCCCTCAGGACTCAAAAGTAAGCAGTCAAAGCATTCTGGCATGCAAGGAATTGCACCTGCTCCTAAAATCCTTCCTGGGGTAGAGCGTATTCTTCTCACCCACGCAACTAGCAAGCTCTGCTAGCTGGTACAGAGTAGGAAGCAGAACAATATCTCTGCGTCTCCTCCCTCTCACCTTGCTATTTTCCAATCACTGTCCCACGTGACCGTATGAGAGCTGCCTGTGGAGTGCTGCTTAGTCCTTCCCAGATCCATAAAACAGGAAGGCAATCTCCTATCCTTCCCCCCACACGCTTCCCCCAGCCCCAGTCACTTGCCTGAACACCACCAGAAAAACTTACCTATAGACAAAAATCTTAGAGGTCCTCCCAGCTGACAGGGGCTGTGGAAACATAACATGAATCTTAATGGCCTCCTGTTGGCAGTGTCTGGGATCATCCTTGCCTGCCCGCAAGCATTTATTGAGGTCAGTAAAACCACTCTGACATTTATGTGTTGTTTGCAGAAGGAAAAGGGTGGGTAAAAGACTTAAATTGGAGGCTGAGTCTCCTTTTTGTCAGGAGCTATTTGAAGAGTGCTATTTGAAGAGTCAGACTAGATTTAGCGAGGCGGTTCAGGAGGGATCAATGGAGCTTTATTTCATATAGTCCCAACTTGAGGAGCAGGATTGCTTTACCTGAAGTTGCTCTCGAGCTGTTTCTGAGCAGAATACGTGTGTATTTTATGCAACTTGCCACCATCTTCTCTCCTTAAAACCCTTTAGCTGATGTCTCAAAATATCAACCTTTGAGGATGCACTATTTGACTTTTACAAGATGACCTCTTTGATGCATCAGGGTACACAAAGAAGCCTGATAGTTGCAAAAAGCTCAAAGCAACAGTATTAAGTAAGCACAAAAGCCAGGGTTTTCTTTGACATATAAATAAAAACTAAAAAATTTGCAGGGAGAAGTTCCCATCTTTGTCTCCCAAGCAGTCCAAGCAATGGCAGCCTTCATCAAATCACCAATACTGGGGACAACACTCTGCCATTTTGGACTGTGACTGAAGGGTGGTGCAATCAGGTCAGCAGACAAGAGCACCTAGTTCGGCCATGGCAGGGGCAGCTCTGCCAGGCTGCTCTGCACCTCGCTGAGGCCCAAGCACCTTGCAGAATAAGCCCCCTCCAGACTCTTCTGCTTGTCCTTTTGAACACGTCAGAGGGGTTATGCCAAACCAGCCCAGCCTCCTCACCTCATTGGTGAGGTTCGGCAGCTTTCCTTGGCCCAAAGCAAGGAAAAGGAGGCAAACCAGGTCACTGCTGAGGAGTCACGTGTGCTTCATCCCTCCTTCCCAAAGGCCCAGAGTGCAGGAACCAGGATGTAAGACCTAGGTCCTCTGCTCTGGTGCACACAAATTCTCTGAAAGTAACAGCTGGGTTTTTACCAAGGACCTGTAAAAGCCTTTTAACTAACATGAGGCTTAAGAGATTAACTCGTTGCTGAGACCAGACTGTGATTCTCCTGATTCAGCAGTACTCACTCAATGTGCCTGAAAGTGCTTATAAATTTCATCACTCAGAGCCTACGTGGATGACAGATGGAGAGAGACAAAGTGGTGATGACAGGGGTGGAGGGTGCTGTATTTCCTTTCCTTTTTTGTTCCTTAGTCAAACAAATGGCAGCCAAATAACACCCTCCAAACTCCCCCATCTCTGCAAGTTAGTGGTGGCTACAAGATGTAACTTTCATTAGTTCAATGGTTTGCAATGTAACTGAAGGCTCAGCTGGTATTTTTCATGTGGAATGAGGCAAGACAATGTAATCGGAAGGCTGGGTGGCTGTATGATGCCTATTTCTTATTTCTCTGATTGTACCTGAGAGTTAAGTGTGAAATTTTGCATTAAAAAATGTTATGTCATAGTAACAACCCAATAAACCTGACTGTGGAGCTTTTAAAGAAGCAGAAAGCAATGAACTCTTAGTACTCACTTGTAGGAGTATTTCAAGTGGTCCTTTTAATTAGATTTTATTCTTGACCACTTTTTCCAATAAATAAATTTTGTACTGGTAAAAAAAAAACAGAGCAAGAATCTTGGAACCTAAAATCCGCTAACCAAAGAATAACTGTAGCACATGCAGCAGCAATACAGTCTCTCCATCTTTCATTATTATTGCCACCTTCTTTCTCTTGGTGCCAAAGAAGCAGCAAAGCAACCTGTATCCTTTCTTTGGGCCATATATATCTTCATCCAGGTCTTTGGGTGTGGAGCAAGAAAAACCAGGTTTGCTCCTAGGTTACCTCTCTTTAATGCACTGGTTTTAATCCATGGTTCAGCTCTGCTGGCCTGTTGTATGTCCCCTTTATTCTGTGTCAAAAACACTTGCCGTAGGTGCCCAAAATAGCTCCATATGCCTTTTTTCCTATTCTTCTTGGTTGTTACATTCTTCCAGCATCTTCTTCTGTATCTACACATCTATTATAATTGACCCTGTCATTTTCTACATTTTATTCACTGTGAACACATCCATCATACAGTTATGGCAATTGTGTCTCTTCTTATCCAACAGCTGCATCTCACCCCAGCAATGTCTGCATTTTGCAATCTGCATCTATGAAAATACAATAGTAATGGACTATAGCAAATATTCTGTTGCTACCCATAGTGGTTCTCATTTTCTGTCCTTCAACGCGTTTTCTGCTCCTGAAAAAAATTATTTTCTTTGCCAACTTGGAAGCTAAAACTTTTTGCTATTTTTTATGGTGGTTTTTTGCTTAGCTCAGTAATGGTCTGTTGTTATTGTCCAGAAGGGAGCCCCAGGTGGGATCTAGGCCTGAGACATCAGCTGTTTAAACAAGTGGAACGGCTGTCATTAATCTTTGCTTCTGGAGCTCATAACAGGAAAATGGAGCAAGCAGGGAACTGGTTCTCAATAAAAGAAGCGTCCTTCAGCCTTGCACAGTTTCATGTCCAGCCACTAATCAATATATATTGTTCCCATAGATCACAGTAGTAGCAGGTGAGAAATTGCTTGGACTAGAGGCTTGTGCAGAGTGGACATGTGAGGATTTCCCATGCACACTACAGACAAATCAATCTTCTAGAATAAGACTCAAAAGGAGTATCAGGAAAAGGCAAGAGCTGACACCATGGATGTTTGGGAACAGACCCTTTGGGGGTAATATTTGAGACAGGAAGAAAGTCTGGTTCTTGTCATAAGGCTTTTCTTGTGCTTCAAAGATCAATACAAATATGTTAGAAGATATGTCTTTGCGAAAATACTGGTAGCTGAGAGCTAACCGAAAAGTGTTACCTGCCTGCACACCAGGCCCTCCTTGTCTTAATGCCTTATTCTCGCTTGTGTCTCTAACACCTGCATCCTCCGGTCCACACAGGCCGTATTTCTCTATATTGCTTCTTTGATCTGACTGCCTCACTCTTGCCCCTTTCTCCTCTCCACCGAATCTCTCTTTGCCACACCGGGGCTGTATTCATCAGTAAAAAGTGATTCTTCTCACACAGGAAAATTCCTGAGTGCTATAAGCTGATCCAGCCTCCCTTCTGCACTCTTGAACTGGCAAAGCAGTTGCTACAAGTATAATTTACAAGAGCCCATGAGCGTGGCCCCCAGATGCAGGAGGCCCTTAGATATAGGAATGTAATCTTCAGATTACAGCTGTCTGAGTCCACAGAGCGGAGTTCAGTCTGGCTGAGGCATCACACTGAAATTTGACAGCAAGTCAGAAGATCCCATCATGCTCCTGGTTCTGTGCTAACAGCAACCAAAACTCTGAAGTTTCAGAACTATGTTTCTTACTGGAGGCTTTGGCTACAAGTAAATCAGTTTTTCTTCAGGAACAAAGTAAGACATCAACAACATTTAACTGGCTCTGGTGATAAAACTCTGTGCAAAGGCTGCTATTACATGGCTCGTTACAATCTTATTTCTTTCCACTGCAGGACAGCAGGGCATGTTAGTTCTGGCATACACTGGATTGAGCACCTCTGAAGGAATGGTTTAATGGGCCTGACAGCTGTCTTTTGTGTTAAGAACAGAGGGTACCTTAAAGTGGGCGGTGATGGAGAATAGAAAGGTTTTAACGGCTGAGAATTTGCCCAGGAGGTAATACAGCCCCTGTGTTTTCAGGTGCTGTGCAGGAGAGGTTACAGCAAGAGGCGTTTCAATTCCCAGAAGGAAGAAAGCACTTCTGGTTATATTACCAAGACAAATAGTGCAGTGAAATCAGTTCTGAGACAAGAATTGGTCCCAAAAGATTGACTGAGTAAATTTTCAATACAATTCAATTCATATGCTCCTTTGGTACTTTCTATTTTTTCCTCATAAGCAGGTGGTAGGCAGTGCAGAATGTGGCAAGCTCTTTTATATGATTGATGGTTTAGATTCTTCAATTAAAAGCATGTTTTCAGGTTTGAGCAAATCTCTGTGATGAGGGAGAAGGAAGAGCTCTGCATGTGTAAAGAAGAAAGTCATATTTTGTTTGTCTATTAGCACCTCTGCTCTTGTTTTAATTTTGTCATTACCTGACCAAGGGGATAAGGCACCACAGCACACTGCTGTTGGCTGGAAGTGTGATACCCAGCTCCTTTCCAGCACAGTGTCCGCACCACCCTGCCAAGGACATGGGGAAATCGAGCGTGAGCTGGGAGTTTTGCCATTGCCGATTGAGACTGGGTGCCATCGTCACACAAGGACTGAACGCGCTGTTGTTCTTGATGCCTTCTGTCACCCATCTTATCATTCTCTAAGGGCCTGGCTAGGGAGGGATGAACTCAGGGAAGCTGTGTGTCACTACGGGTCTGAGCGTTTTGAAAAAGTGAAAAAAAGAAAAAGATAATTTCTGCTCTGGGACATTATCATCCAGTTCCCTTTTTCTCCTTGAGAACACTGGAAATGCCCACTGTTTGTGTAGCTCCTCTTCCAAGCTGAGCAATGCCCTGCTTTGGTTTGGCAGATCTGGGGTCACAATCCCCCCTCGTGTCCCTGCTGGCTGCCGGGGCTGTGCATGGGGGCTAAGCAGGGACTGCCGGGCTGCTTCTGAGCACTGGGGCTTCAGGCACATGCTGTTTGGTTTTTACAGATTTTCTAATGAGCACTGAGACCAGACACCTTGGATTGCTGTGCTGCTGAAGAGAGCCTGGCTCTGGACAGTGGTTTTGAAAAGGACATTTCACCTTTTTTTGCTGAATGAAAATGACTCACTGAGGATGACATGCAGTGAATAGTCAGATTCCCTGCAATTCTTAAGATAACTAAACTTGCTTATCCTATAAATGGTAGCCTGTAACATGTCCTCATCACATTTTTTTAATGGGATTCAGTATCTTTAGTACTTGGATATTTCTTTTGTCCTCTCAGAAATAAGATTTTGACTGATTCTTTTTATAAATGGCCTTTTATTATTGTTGCTATTATTATGATTGCTGAGAGTGATAACAAGCAAGTTTTTTCTTTTGTTTTCACTAATTTATTGCAAATTACACTAAGGAGCATCCTATTGAATGGCCAATATCTTCACTGCCTAAACAATCCTGGGATGAAAAATGCCTGTTGTCTGCTGGCTGTGAGAAAAGCAGACTTGTGTAACCATGTTGCTATTAGCTGTATTCTGAGCTGGGAATTCACTGACAGTTATTTGCAAGGTACCAAAACAACATTGTAAATTGGCTTGGCTCCAGCTGTACTTTGGAAGGAGTGCATAAACAGTGGATATCATTCAAACCCGCCACACATTTCAGAGACGTGTTTTTTTTTTAAATTTGGGATACAAAGCTATGTTAATGCATCTATATGGCGTCTGGACTACAGGTGTTACTTCAGTTAGCGGTCATGTTCTGTTAATCTAAGGGATGTTCCTACGAAACAGCCTCTCACTAGCTAAATCTGAGTTATCATCTGGAGGTGCCTCTCTTTCTTTCCCTTGATGATAGATATCTTGGTATGTCTTGATCCCCAGTGGAAGTACTTCAACATCTCAGACTAGATGGAATGAAGCCAGTTGTGTGCACCTCCACGGCGAGCTGTGGAAATTGGTGCAATCCTGATGTGGTCAGAGAGATTAAGACTGTGCAATTTTTAGCAAGATTGCTAAAGTGGGCAGCATACATTGGGCTGGATCCATAATTTGGGATGCAGAAAATATTCCCATTGGCACAAACATTCTCTCTGGTTCAGAGGTGGCTTGGCCCTCCTGTGTTAACTTTAAACATATTTAGAGAACAAAACAGGTGAGCAGTCCTTTATATGGACTTCTGTGGTGTTTGGGGCAGGAAGGTGTTTTAATCAGCACAGGCTATCATGGAGTATAAGCCACATTGTTGTATCATCTCCACCACTCCCAGCCCCTTGCAGGTTGACGGATTGCTTCTCAGAAAGGTTCCTCGTGGCCATAGGCTGTGTTGTGGGGTGATAAGCCTGGCCTTTCCCTATTCTGTTGTCTGCAGTGACTTAGGTCTGAAATGTATATGCCCAAACCTTACCTGAGTTTCCCTTTATGGCAGCAAAGATAAAACCTGAGACATGCAGCAAGGATGTAGCATTAAATTATTTTGACAGAGCTAAGATTACTTGCCCAGAGTGTCAGTCAGGAGAAAGCAAGAAGACAGCATGAGAAGTACCCTGATAAGGCAGCCAAGACTGGAGTCCAGAGAAGTGTCTTTTGAGGTGGAAATGCAGCAGCCTGGGCATAGAGCTTTTTAGAAGAGGCAGCCCTGGTAGCACCTGCAATGCTCTGCCTTGAATCCTGCAATACTCTGAGAGCCCCTGCCTTTTGAATGTCTATGGCTGTTGAAGATAAGCAGGACACGAGCAATGGTAATTAGCATTTCCCTATCTTTTGTATGCAGTCACTCAGTTCCCAGTACCATGGCACATACAACCTAAAACATTACTGTTTAAGAATGACTAAATCAACTTTTATCTGGATTTCCATATGTTTCTTATAAATATTCATGTATTTAGTTTCACAACACAGCTATAAGGTACAGAAGTATTATTACTACCATGTTGTGAATAAGGAGCATTTCAGGAGATGCAATTTTATGCCTGCAGTTTAGATCACATAGATGTCTAACTCCCTTATTACTCCTCCAAAACAGGGATTTAAGCACCTAAATGACATAAACTGACAGCACAAAGTATTACTCCTCTGAAGGGACAGGCTAACGCACCAAAATCTCACCCTAAGTGATGCTCTACATCAGATCAGAAATGCATGCAGTATGGAAAATGGGGTTTGCATAATCTTAAGTTCTCGTGCTATTTCTAAGCCAAAAGACCGTCTTTTATGTGTACTGTTGTTCCAGCCTAAACTGTGAGACTGTATCTCGCTTGTTTAAAAGAGTTTAGTGAAGTAGCAAGTGAAAAAGTTCTGCTTAATATGTGTGGTTTAAGTTCTACCTGCATAACTTCACTAAATATTTTCAAAAAAGGAGGATGTGGGACAGATATTTGGGGTTTTATACAAATAACTTCACCAAGCACGAGTCCTTACTATAGCCTGTGAAATTGTTAGCTGCTCACAACCCTCATCATCAACTCCAGGCACAGCATCATAGCCAGCCATGGCTTCTGTCCTGGTTTCAGCTGGAATAGAGTTAATTTTCTTCCTAGTAGCTGGCATAGTGCTGTGTTTGGGATTTACTATGAAGATAACGTTGATAACGTACTAATGTTTTAGTTGTTGCTAAGCAGTGTTTACAATTAAGTCAAGGACTTTTCAGCTTCCCAGCGAGGAGGCATGAGCCTTCTGCAAGAGGTGCACAAGAATCTGGGAGGGGGCACAGACAAGACAGCTGACCCAAACTGGCCAAAGGGATATTCCATACCATATGGTATGATGTCATGCTCAGTATATAAGCTGGGGGAAGTTGGCCCGGGAAGGTTAGGGTTCAGGAACTAGCTGGGCATCAGTCAGCAGGTGGTGAGCAATTGTGCTGTGCATCACTTGTTTTGTATATTCTTTTATCATCATCATCATCTTCTTCATCATCATCACCATCATCATCATCTTCCTTTTGTTTCTGTGGTGGGTTGACCCCGGCTGGAGGCCAGGTGCCCACCAGAGCCGCTCTCTCACTCCCCTCATTCACTAAACAGGGGAGAAAAGGCATAACGAAACGCTTGTGGGTCGAGATAAGGACAGGGAGAGATCACTCACTAATTGTTGTCACGAGCAAAACAGACCGAACTTAGAGAGGGAATTCATCTAATTTATTACTAGGTAAAACAGAGTAGAGGAATGAGAAAATAAAATCAACCCTTAAAACACTTCCCCCCACCCCTCCCATCTTCCCGGGCTCAACTTCACTCCCGGCTTCAACCTTCCCCCCCCTCAGCGGCACAGGGGGACGGGGAATGGGGGTTACAGTCAGTTCAGCACACGGTGTTTCTGCCACCTCTTCATCCTCAGGGGAAGGACTCCTCTCATCGTTCCCCTGCTCCAGCATGGAGTCCCTCTCACGGGGTGCAGACCTTCAGGAGCAAACTGCTCCAGCGTGGGGTCCCCCACGGGGTCACAAGTCCTGCCAGCAAACCTGCCCTGGCGTGGGCTCCCCTCTTCACGGGTCCACCGGTCTGGCCAGGAACTTGCTCCAGCGTGGGCTTCCCACAGGCCACAGCCTCCTTCAGGTGCCTCCACCTGCTCCGGCGTGGGGTCCTCCACGGGCTGCAGGTGGAATCTCTACACCCCCTCATCCTTCCTCCATGGGCTGCAGGGGGACAGCCTGCTTCACCATGGTCTTCACCAGGGGCTGCAGGGGGATCTCTGCTCCGGCGCCTGGAGCACCTCCTCCCCCTCCTTCTGCACTGACCTTGGTGTCTGCAGAGTTTCTTACATCTTCTCACTCCTCTCTCCGGCTGCAAAAGCTCCCTCTAACTTGTTTTTCTACTTCTTAAATATGTTATCACAGAGGCGCTGATTGGCTTGGCCTTGGCCAGCGGCAGGCCTGTCTTGGAGCCGGCTGGCATTGGCTCTATCAGACACAGGGGGAGCTTCTAGCAGCTTCTCACAGAAGCCACCCCTGTAGCTCCCCCGCTACCAAAACCTTGCCACGCAAACCCAACACAGTTTCCTATTAAACTGTTTTTGTCTCAACCAACGTGTTTGGGGTTTTTTCCGATTTTCTCCCCCATTCCACTGGGTGGCGGGAGTGAGCAAACGGCTGTGGGGTTGGATTAGCTGCCCACCGGGTTGAACCCTGACAGCTCCTGACTGTTCACTTGCAAAATCTATGTCATGCCTTCAGTGCCTTGATGATCAGTAGTTTCTTTGCCCTTCCCTGGGTGGATGAAGGTGTGGAACTAAGGAGCTATGAATATTTTTCACCTGTTCTTAAAGTTAGAACCCCAGTTCATAGCATTGCCACTAAAATAACTAATTAGATTTGTCGTTAATTCTAGTTCTTTTTAATGCATTACCACAGAGGCTGTAAGAACCAAGGGAACAGAAACATTGGAAGCTACTTCTCACACATCAGTGAAATAATAAAACACTAAGAACTGAAAGAGGAACGTGAGCTTAAAAAAAACAAATTACATCTGGAAATTTTATTTATGTATCTAAACTAATTATTGCAAGTTCCACCTCGGTAGCACTTCAGGTTTTCATTACAAGATCTAATTGGACTTATATGTGCTGTAAAAGTTTTTTATCTTTTAATTGGTAGCAGAAATCAAAGCAGAGAGAATGAGAGACAAACTTGGTATTTGTTCCATAAACTCATCTTCTGGCTTCATTTGCATTTACATGGCTCTTTGGAGCCACTCACAGCACAGGCTTGTATTAGCATGCCAAAAGAGAATCTGCTCCTGGTCCTTCAGTTCAGTGCTTCAGAAATTCATCAGAGTCGTTCAGCCAGTCAGATCTTAATTACCAAAGGATGCTACTTCAATTCAGCCCACAGTATCCTGCCCTTCCTCAAGCCTCTCTGGAACATGTTTGGAAAAAAGACAAGTAGCAGCTGTTGTGCCATTTTACTGCACTGTCCATGTCAGAGCTGCAAGATTACTTTCCCAAGGGTGAGTGAGTCCTTGGAATAGCTCATCTGACTTAAGTTTGTGGGTCTGGACCATAGCCCTTTTAAACTTCACCCAACCTGGTAGCATGAACATTTTTGTTTGATTCTGCCTTAAATGTAGCCAAGCTGAAACAGATCCTTCAGACCCCATGGATGTGAGGAATGAGAATGACTGAATTCTGTCTGCACTGTCCAGTGCTGTTTTGTGCATTGACCACCACTAATGCTCTCACAGCAGACACCAAAACCAGAAGCTGTTCTAATTGGCCCAAGTTAAAAAGGAAAGATATACAAAAATATACAAAAGTTAAAAGCCCATCATAACCTCATCCCCACCACCACTTTTCACAGTACCATCTAAGAGTCACTGGAGCTGAAACCACTGTGAATAAGGGTGAGTGAAATATCTCTTGAACTGCTGTGGAGACACTTCTAGAGTCAGTGATGAGGAAATGGATTCCTCCAGTTCAGTGAACCAATAATAGCTGGATTCATTAATACTGAAGTAGCAGTAGCAGCAACAGGGGGATATAACCCACCACCACCTTAGGACCATGATGTGCAAGAGCTGGCTAGATGCTCGTGCAACTGACACACAGCACAGCAAGACAAACGGTGGGTAGAGATGGCCTACATGGTAACAGCTCCAAGACTAGAGGTGGTAATGAAATGGCGGGCAGCTTTAGGGCCCCGGTGGTGAGACCAGCAAGAGACCACACGTTGGTGACACCAAAATATCTCCTCATAAAAGCCAGACAGCATTCTTCCTCTGAGCTCAAGGTGAACTAGCCCGGGCGCATCCCCTACACTGGCACTGGCCACCCAGCCTGGGAGAAAGGTTATACGTGTCACAAGTGTAACACCTCCCATCCTCTCTGTTTGAAACTGTGAAAGTTCCCAGTCCACCGTTCTGGTTCTCCAGCAAAAACAGAGTAGATTTTTTCTAAATTTGCAAATACAAATAACTGGCAAGCTGCATTCATACCACAGATGGAAGCAGAGAGGGTGCAGGAATGTTGTTTTCAGAGGCTGTTGACCTCCTTGCTTTCACCTTGCTCTGTCACCTTGCAGTGCTTCACTTTGCCAGGTAGAGAAAGGAAACCACAACATTTACACATAGATTTCCAGATGGCAGAAGGCCAAAATGTCATTGTTCAGTTGCTCTGGGAACCGTCAGAGAAAGTGATTCAGGAAAGACAAAAGGTGATGCTGATCCCAATGATACCATCATTTTCTCTCTGTGATGGTCCTGGGATGTGTCCTCCATCGAAACAACATCCTGCTTCCCATGGTGTTTGGACATAAAATGAGTATTAAGGAGGAAGTCTTTCAGAGAGATGCTTTATTTCTTTTTCTCTGGCTCATTCTAACTCTCGCTGTCTCCTTGAAATGGCCCAAGGGGTTCAACAGTAGATCCTTCCCTTTCTTTTCCAGATATTAATTAAAGACCTCAATCTTCAATGCATTTATTATAATAAAATAGCCATGCAGTGTAAAGCAATCTAATTTTCCCTATTCCACAGAGGCCAACAAAAGGCCTCACTTTGGGGCCTTAATATAATGAAAGAGCTGAAGAGTTATTTAGAGACACGCTGAAGATTCACGTGTTTGAGTGGGTCACGGGTGCTTTATTACACCCACATCATTACAAAAAAAAATGCTTATTCTGTGATGAGTTCCAGGGTGACAGAAAGCAGTCAGAGCATGCTTATAAAAGCACTTGTAAGAGCAGCCAACATCTCGTAGAAAGTATGTGCAGTCCTGTCTCTAAATTATTAGTTTCTCCCAGCTAAACAGCTGCAGAACTGTTTGTGGCCCGTGATACAGATGGGCCACAGAGCAGCACATTTCTTCCTGAATCAAATGGTACTGCACTGTACCAGGCCATATAAACGGACAGATGGGAGGAAAGGCTACAGCTTCTTTCTCATGGGTAGTATGCCCCAGTGGCAATGCTGAAAAGTAAATTTTTCTCTTACCTGGTATTTTTCCTATCTGAGAAAATAAGGATTTCTGAGATATGATGACCCTCACTCTACATTAGATGGTACACATGAAGAAAGCTGTCTGAAATAAAACTATTGGAGAGTGTCCAAAGGAGGGCAACGAAGATGGTGAAGGATCTAGAGAGGAAGATGTATGAGGAGAGGCTAAAGTCCCTTGGTTTGTTCAGCCTAGAGAAGAGGAGACTGAGGGGAGACCTCATCACGGCCTACAACTTCCTCACGAGGGGGAGCGAGGGGGCAGGCGCTGATCTCCTCCCTCTGGTGACCAGTGATAGAACCTGAGGGAACAGAATGAAGCTGCGACAAGGGAGGTTTAGGTTGGATATTAGGAAAAGGTTCTTCACCGAGAGGGTGGTCGGGCACTGGAACAGGTTCCCCAGGGAAATGGTCACAGCACTGAGCTTGACTGAGTTCAAGAAGCATCTGGATAACGCTCTGATTCGGCTGGTCCTGTGTGGAGCCAGGAGTTGGACTTGATGATCCTTATGGGTCCCTTCCAGCTCAGGATATTCTATGATTCTATGAAATGCCACATTTGCAGTTTGTACGTTACCAGATACTAGAAAATCCAACCACAATACACAAAACCATGGGAAACCAGACTTCATTAGTTCATTCGCTCTCAGAACTACATGTTTATTTACGATGGTAATTCTCCTGCAAAGAAGCTCGTCATTGCGTGAAAGTTCCCCTGCATTCATAATCCTCTGCCTGGAACATCCTAATCCTCTGTTTGCACAGGGGTGTCTATACTTTGAAGTGTTAAATTGTTGAAAGAGGACACTTCACAGACCAACAGCCCAAAAATGGCTTTGGAGCTTTGGTGCATCAAAATATACATGGGGGACTGATCTCCCTCTGCCTAGGTAATCATTTTACATGTGTGCAAAATGAACTTCAAGCTTTTCCATTCTGATTCAGTTGAGTTCTGACACCCTTTGTGGGTTAGTTTAAATGACAGCATAAGCGGCAAGACAACAGAAAATGAAGGGCTGTGATATGGATATGCCAGCTCAAAATGGATAAAGTAATAATAAAAAAGATTAGCATTGTGGCTTTCATGCCAGCAATCCTGATATAATTTACATACTCTACAGGAATCACAGGAAAACAGGGACATAGGCTTGGCAGGGACTGCCTAGGTCATTGAGTCCAGTCCTCTGCTATCGCAGGCAACAATGTCATATAATCCCTTTCATAAATCCTTTGACTTGCCAATGAAATGCAGTGAACACAGCGGAGAGCACTGCAGCTGTTCAGAAGAGTGCAGAAAAACCCACAGCCTGTTTACAATTAAAAATGCAATTGAAGTTATATAAACTTTTAATAGGGATGAACCCAAAACTTTGGTTTAGTTCATCTCTGACTCCACACTTCTCTGGCATCCAGGTGGGAAAGGGTTACGTGAGAATATCTGATACAAAAGATTCATGTTCCTCCTTCAGATATAAAGAAGGACTATGAGAACTGAGATTTGATTTGAGCACCAGCATCATCACAAAGTGCCCAGGGATCTTGAATAATCAAGACTGGTTGAAAATTCCCCTTTATATATCACTTGAGGTATATTCAAGATGACATTTGACTAGGTTGCCTGTTGGCTCCAGGAAAGGCTAAGCAAATCCAGGAGAGAGAACAGATCAGCTTAATTTCTGTTTTGCACAGGATATCAGAGGCATTCATCTATGACATGGAGAGTTCTGAGAAAACCACAGGTGTTTCCCGGAAACTTGGAAGTCTCTGTTCAATTTGTGATTCAGATATTTAATTTTGTCTTGCTCCTTTGCAAGTTACATATAAATAACCCATTGCTAGTTGAGTTGGCTGCCGGAAGGGCCAAATTCAATGGCAAGAGAAAAGGATTAGCTGGAATGGTTCACTGGGACCGATAAGACTAATGAGGAAACAGTCTGTATTGTGAACTTCTATAGAGTGCATGTCAAGCAGTTTAACCTTTTGCTGTTTCCTTGCCGGTGGCTGATATTTCTGTCTGTATCTTAATAGGAGAAGCATAGGTCTCTCTTTGAGAGCTCTTCATGCTCCAGACTGTATTATTAGCCAAACTATAAGTGTAAATTATCAAGACATTTGAACCCATGCCAGGAGCAGAAGCCCCAACTGTTTCCTAAGCTAGAGGGCTGCTCCCTGCTTGTTCCCTACAGGAGCAATTCTCAGTGCCGCATGGAACAAATGAGGAAGCGATGCACAGCTGCAGAGGATCTTCTTATCACGCTTGTTCAGTCTGGGCTGGGAAATGGCTGTTTTGGTCTGCATTAGGTAAAAGCTGAGAAGGTGTTTCAGTGGCTCCTTGTAGTCACAAACACAGAGTGGAAGGAGGAAAAAGTTTAGCCAGTCCGCGAACTTTGCCACACACTTTGCTCACCCTCAAATACCTTCACTTTTTGAAAAAAACAAAGTGGGAATTGAGGCCCAGCCACTGTGCCTCTCCCAAATTGTTGTGACATAACATGATGCCTGTAACACTGTTCTAAAGTTAATATTGCACTTTCACTGTGTATTGTACTCAGTTTTCCATTGTATGTGTAAAATTATATTGTAATTGCAGATTCCCATTATGAAAGGATATAATTATACTAGAGAACTGGTTGCTTGGGATTCTCTAAAGGATGCAGAGACAAAAGAGGCACTACATCAAGGAGCTGGTGCTCATTTGGAATGTGTTACAGGCAAGATGTTGGGGAGAGAGGAAAATGGTCAGTTTATAGATTTGAGGTACCATTCTGTCAGAGGTGTTAAAGATAACAAGAGGGTGTATATAATGAGCTCCTCTAGCCTCTGAGCATTGGAAAAGAGATGAGAGAAACAAAGAAGGAATGTGAGAGGTAAATTAAGAGTCAATGTATTGGCAGAAAATGGTAAGTGAACAACTTCTAGCCTGGTTTCAGCAGCTTTTACAGGGCAGATATGCCAAAGGAAATGATGGAACTGAAAATCTAGGGGAATAAAAGAAGGAAGAAAAGTGAAGTTTAGTGCTAAATTTATCTGGAGTGTTCCAGAAATGGCCTGGCTTACCAGGAAATTCCTTTTATACTTACTTTGCTCAAAAAATGTTGATATTTCTGTGTATATGTATGGCAATAATTTCTTGATATTTATACTCACTAGACTAAACTTTCCGCAATGCTCCTGTCTACTTCTGAAAGTTAAATTTTAGTGTTAAACTGGACAGATAGGTAACAGTTCCCCTGCATGTTTCCATGGCCCACACAAAATTGACGCAAACCAGTCATGCACAGAGTGTATGCTTTTAAGGGAGGTCAGGAAATTTAGAGGTGAAGAGCGCACAGGCAAGTATTTCTAAAGCAAAATAACCTGGTTTTTGCCAAACTGACTGCAGAAAGAATACCTGAGTGCAAATGCGCATGGCAAACTTTGGAAAGGCTTTGTCAGCAGGCAAGCCTATTAAATACTCACATTTCTTTAAGAAATCCTTAAAATATGTCTTTCTGTCCTTCAAAAGTTTTAAAAAGTTTTAAAAAGTTAAAAGTACTTTCTTAAAAGCCTTTTGCTGTAAGATTCTTTTGTTCTCACTTCCACTACTAATAAAGGCATCCCCTTTTCTGCACTGAAGTGTATTCATCACATATCCCACAAAAATCCTTTCACTCCCTGATACACATTATATGTATATTCCCTACACTTCCCTGTCACTTGCTGAGGTCCGTATTTTAATTAGTTCTTTCCCTTCGAAAAAGCAAGGAAACTCAACCATGTACAGTGTTCATAACAATGCCACAAAATCTTCACACTTTCACCACAGTGGGTGTAAGTAGTAAGTGAGTGTCCTATAACTTCTGTGTCTTGACAGAAAAACCCTGGAAATACCAGATGCTACCTGGCTTTCACTTTGATAAAGGAATTTTTAGATTGCTTGTTCCAGTAAGTGCTGTGCTGATTCTCTTGATCATTACAAATACCATCTATGTCTCACTCTCTGATGCCAGAACAGAATATGAAGGTGAGGAAATAAGTGCTATGGACCTCAGGCAGCACCCCTTGTCTCAGGGGCAGGCTGTGGTGAGGTGAGCAGGGACTGAGCAGCTGGCCAGCTGATGAGCTGAGAGGCACCGGTCCGATGAGTTGCTGTGGTCCCAGGGACACACAGACAGATGCGAAAGAGCGTCTCAAGCATAGTGCTTTAACATGCTAGAGAGAGGGCAGATAACCCACAGAGCACATACAAATGGACGCAGGGATGGGCCGCTCCATACACTGAGCAAATACCATGGCACAGCCCTGCCAAGAGGTTGCAAGGCTGATATTTCTTGAGCTTAAGAGCAGGGAAGGGATAATTTCTAAGAAGAGCAACAAGTAACAAAGCCAAACAAGGTGAGAAGGGAAAGAGAAGATGAGATAAGGCAAGGAGGTCTTCTAAAGGAGGTCCAAGCCAAAGCAACGTAAGTAAGCAAACCAACGCAGGGAGAAAAGGACTCTTATTTATAAAACTACGGAAAATGCTCAATACTGCCACATGTTGGAGAGTAGAGAGAATAAAAGAATGAGGGGTAAAAGAAACAGCGGCTAATTATGATGTACTTCTGTGTTGGGTTTGCGTGGCAAGGTTTTGGTGGCGGGGGGGCTACAGGGGTGGCTTCTGTGAGAAGCTGCTAGAAGCTCCCCCTGTGTCTGATAGAGCCAATGCCAGCCGGCTCCAAGACAGACCCGCTGCTGGCCAAGGCCAAGCCAATCAGCGCCTCTGTGATAACATATTTAAGAAGAAGAAAAACAGTTAGAGAGAGAGCTTTTGCAGCCGGAGAGAGGAGTGAGAAGATGTGAGAAACTCTGCAGACACCAAGGTCAGTGCAGATGGAGGGGGAGGAGGTGCTCCAGGTGCTGGAGCAGAGATCCCCCTGCAGCCCCTGGTGAAGACCATGGTGAAGCAGGCTGTCCCCCTGCAGCCCATGGAGGAAGGATGAGGGGGTGTAGAGATTCCACCTGCAGCCCGTGGAGGACCCCACGCCGGAGCAGGTGGAGGCACCTGAAGGAGGCTGCAGCCCATGGGAAGCCCACACTGGAGCAAGTTCCAGGCCGGACCGGTGGACCCATGGAGAGGGGAGCCCACGCCAGGGCAGGTTTGCTGGCAGGACTTGTGACCCCGTGGGGGACCCCACACTGGAGCAGTTTGCTCCTGAAGGTCTGCACCCCGTGAGAGGGACTCCATGCTGGAGCAGGGGAACAATGAGAGGAGTCCTCCCCCTGAGGGGGAAAGAGCAGCAGAGACAATGTGTGCTGAACTGACCGTAACCCCCATTCCCCGTCCCCCTGTGCCGCTGAGGGGGGGGAAGGTTGAAGCCGGGAGTGAAGTTGAGCCCGGGAAGATGGGAGGGGTGGGGGGAAGTGTTTTAAGGGTTGATTTTATTTTCTCATTCCTCTACTCTGTTTTACCTAGTAATAAATTAGATGAATTCCCTCTCTAAGTTCGGTCTGTTTTGCTCGTGACAACAATTAGTGAGTGATCTCTCCCTGTCCTTATCTCGACCCACAAGCGTTTCGTTATGCCTTTTCTCCCCTGTTTAGTGAATGAGGGGAGTGAGAGAGCGGCTCTGGTGGGCACCTGGCCTCCAGCCAGGGTCAACCCACCACAACTTCGTGCCTCTCCTAGTAGTTACAGCTGCAGCAGCAAATAACTTGAATAACTTGCTCCTCTTCCTCTGTCAGGAGAGAGGAATACTGACAAAATGCACTCAGGCAGTGAACAGTCCCCAGTGCCTTTCATGCAGACTAGCACAGTCTATCCATGGAAAAACCACCTCCCACATCAGTTATACCAAAGACACACTGTACTGTTCGGGAGGGAATGAGATGTCACTGTGGTCTCCGGCCATTCAGTCATCAGCTTCCCTATTCAGCACTCTCATAAATGCACTGGTTGTTACTAATAGGGATGGACTGAGAGAAATGACTCGTTTCTTTCCCAGCTTTCAGCCTATGCAGCAATGCTCACCTGTGTACGTAACACACAACTGCAGTCTGCTGACAGTTGTCCCAAGTCTACCTCCTGCTGGGCAGAGTTCATTTCTATCTGAAGTACAAGAGCAGAGCATATTGCAACTGTGGAAATGTCACCAAATTACAGCAAGGTGAGCATCTGCAAGGGAAAAAAGGCATGCTAGCCAGCAAGCATTGTCAAAGCATGTTAACAAATCCAGCTTATCTCACATGCCAGCTCTCCCCCGCCCCATTCCCATTCCCAATGAATAGATGCTAATTGAAAATTATGTTTTCAATGTGAAGCCTTTTTCTAATTTGGTCTTGTTTAGAAGCATTTAGGGATCCTATGGTTTGTTGTATTTCAAAGTGATTTGCATGAACTCCCCAGGGAAGCCAACAAAGGGCACTGTCAACATTTTGTTGGCTGACAGCAAGGGTTTCTACTCAGCACAGAATATTCATGTGCTCCAAGGAACATGGATTCTTGGGGTAAAGGAGACAGCTGCAGAGCTCCAGTGTAAAACATGTAGGAAAATGCTGTAATATCTATTCCTCTCCAGGTTTTTTGCAGTCCTCTAGCAATCCTAAATTCCCTGGTAGGCACAGGAGAACTCTATTGAGTATTTAAATAATTAAAAAATATTTTTAATAGGAAAGGTAGAATTACTGATGCAGTATAGTTAGACGTGCTCACAAAGATACTTTCTGGGCTTTTAGTTGCATGTACGTAATCACATTGCATACTCTAAACTCTTTTCATGGAATGCTATACACTACTGCACATTTATGACAAATGAGTATACAAAATACAAAACATTTTGTATTTACCCAACAGAATATGTATTCATGCACTCAGGCATGCATTACACACATGCCTATATATTTGGCACATGCATGATGCCAGACACATTCTATATGCACATATGTGTGCATTACGTTATACATGAGCATCTTTGCAGATCACACAAGGCGCAAGAACAGCCTGCAGCTTACAACATGCCCCTGCAGGATCTGCACGCAGCCAGCTCTGCCAATAAAGTTCAGATTGCTTATACCTTAACAAAACCGGTGTGGCTTACTACATCTTTCAATCTGTATGTATGCAATACGTGCCTGTATGTTTGTTTGCTTAATACAGTATGGTATCGAGGAGCAAAACATTAAGGAGTACAATGAAGTCTTCAGAAGACAATTTATTAAACAGAAAGCCCAGCTCCTATTTTTATGAGTTTTCAGATTGGCGTAAGACCTGGTCTACATGCAAAAGTTTAGCTGGCACAGCTAGGTTAAGAACATAACAAACTACCCCATTAATTGACATCCCCATGACAACAAAAGTCTTAGAGCTATGCCAGAAAAAAAAAAAACTCTTTGGCAGTCTAATTTCTCTAGTTCAAGAAATGGGAGAAGGAAAAAGAATATTTTGTTTCTTTTTTAGGGTAATTGGAGACAGACATTACCATCAAACTTTTTCCAATGTACTAAAGGCCTGAATCTACTTAGGATGATTTTGCTCATTAGAGTGGCTCAGCATGTTAGAAGGATACTATTTAATTCAAATCTAGTCGAGTTCCCAGCAGAACGGGACCAGCTACTTTGAGATCCTATATCAAACTATGATTTGGGGCACAGTAAGTGCTGCAGCCTGTGGTTTCCATAGCCATGTTTAGACAGCCTGCTACATCCCATAGTATTTCATCCAGATGGCAGGGACCTTTTATTATTAAGTGCTATTTTGAACATATATTCCAAGTATTCCAGCTATTCCATTCCCATTGACGGGATTTTTCTGAAGTACTTCTGGAGAACATTGCCAAAACCAGCTAAAAAACATCCTCAGATCTTCACAATTCTTCTCTCTCTTTTGTCACTGTCTAGCTCCTTCTGCATAGCCCGTGTCATTTTCACACTCTTATCAGCCAGCATAGATGAAAACAGTGCTCCATGCCATTGCAAATGCCATTGCAAATACACAGAAGCTGTGGAGAAGTTTTCACAGCTTGCTGCCTTGCGACTTTAGCACTGCCAATCTGCCACTGTGCTGCGGAGCAGCTCTCACATGGTTTTCGAAGCGGTGGCAACAGCTGTCTCACCAGCAGCAGCCTCAGGAGCCCTGGAAGGCACAGGACATCAGGCTGCTCTGCATGGGAGCTGGGTCAGCATCCATGGCTGAAATGCTGGTTCTGAATTTATCAAGCAAGAGGCAAGTGGTAGGGAAGGTCATGGGACAACCATCAGCATCTACTGAGTTTCCGGGTAAGACAGACCAAATTTTTGGATGTCTGTGCAGGGTTCAGCTCAAAGTCACTGCCATCTGCCCAAGCACCAGAGTTCCTGCGGGTAAGCATGCCATCCTTGTTTACCCCTTCTCAGGTGGTGCAGACAGATCAGACTTCTGTGCTGGAGGTGGGCAGTAGCACTAAAAAGGTAGTATCAGCAGATGTTACAAGGTTGGCCAATGTTCAGAGCTTGTTGAGGGCTTTGTACATACATGGTTGGGAGTCTGAAAAAAAGAAATGTTGGACGTCTATTCTCTCTTTCTCCTCCATGAGGTGTCAGAGGTTGTTAGTAGATGGGTACTATTGCCTAGGGCTGCAATACCTGGATGGGCACAATGGCAAACTCACTAATATGAATGCAGATGGTCTAGAAACAGTCCTGACTCTGATAATGCCAGGGACTCTCAAACTCATATTCAGCAAAACTGCTGATTTGTTCCTATCACCGTAACAGACATAAGTGTTGTTGCTATTCTCCCTGTAACTCTGGAGAGACTGCTCATCCTTTATGTGTGATTAAATCTTTTACTTGATAACATGCATGCTAGAAAGAAGTTGTTTAATTATTTGTAGGTAAAGGATAACATTAGAAAGCATCCAAGTGTCGAAAGGGGAAATGTGCTGCCTCATAGTAAGAGGAAATGCCGTGGAGCGCTACCTGCTATTGTTCGAAGCACTGAGTTTTGCCCAATGCTCGTGAGAACAAGGTGGAAATACGCCATGAGTGCTGGGAGGTCGCAGTGCACAATTCCTTCTCCAAAGTGACAGTTGCCTGGGACATGTACTCGAGGGTGCCTTATGTTCCTGCTTTTGGTGATTTTATACTTATGTTTGATTAAACTTGTGGCTGTGTTGCTTTCTTTGTGTAACATTCCATGAATATTGCTATGAATTTCAAGACTTTAACAAGGTATTGAGAGCAAATACTTTGGGGATGGTAGCACAAATATTTTATGTAGTTATTTGAAATATTTCACAAAACATTAGATGGGTATTTTGTATGGTCTGATTTGTGTGATTCCAGAGATATATCTTTTTTCAAGTTGTGGAAATACTTCACAGGAATGGCAGGGAATATTTCATGAAATATGCCATGAATATTCATATGAAATTGCATTAAAAGTTTCATGTCTAGCCACATTCCAATGTTTGGAAAGTATGTTTTATGGTTTTCCTTTTGAAAGTTTCCTGAAAATATTACTACCACTTTTCAATTATGCTCATGTTTAATTCAAAACATTTTCAAAAACAGTAACTTCCATTTTTAATGATTGTGTAGAAGTGAAAGGGTTTTTCAACAAGTACGAAAAGCAAACCCAGCCATTCCTTTAGTGATATACAGGCTAGAATGACGGGACAGAAAATCCCATAGTGAATCACAGCAGTTAATAGCACTGATGTATAATCACATGAATAGCAATGATTAAAAGACAAACAGGTACAGAAAGGGGTTGCCTCCCCAGTGCTCGTAAGGGAGAACTTCAGCATTGCAAGCACACTACCACTTCATCTCTAGCTCTTGTACCTGGAAGACCAAGACTTCTTCCTTGTCGGTATGACAGTCAGTCCTAGAGCTGCTGGTATTCCATTGCCCTTCCAGGGGGGTCCTATAAACTGTTGCAATTTTCATATCCTTATTATTCAACCTCCCCTTGCCCATTTTGTTACAACTTCCTAAAAATCCTCATCCCAGTCTGCCTTCCCAAGGGCCTCTGAACGTCTTCCTTGCCAGGAGCCTAGAAACTGGCCGAAAGTAAACAGTGGGTGCAGCTGGGCTACTGCTGTCCTGCTCCACTACAGTGACCATGAACTGGCAGCATGGAAATACAAATGCTTGCAGCCAGAATTCAGAGATTAAACTTGCCCTGAGTGAGCCCAGAGAAGCAGTGGACTCATGTTTAAATGTCCCGGGAGGCAGAAGGCATCATGGCATGGCAAGTCAATGATGACCATGCTAGCAGAGAGGCACAATGCATCTGAACTTCAGCCTGCAGAAAATGAACAACACAATCATTTTACATCTTTTCAAAAGGAGGATGGAGTACTTATTATCTGTCCCATTAATTTGCCCTAACCAGCATTGTATACAAGCGGAACTTTTCAACAAAAATAGAATAAACTCAGTATAAACCAGTCATCTGTCCCCTTCCATACATGCTTTTTGAGCTGAGCAATTTGTAGATGCTACGTGCGTTTTTTAAGTCTTCTTGCCAAATAATATATTTCACAGTCACATTTTTCTACCCTTCGAGATTTTTCCTCTCTATTTTTGCTGCGTGAATGGTCCACACAAACAAGAGATTGAAATTGACCCTGGCAAGGGCTGAGTTTTCAATCTTTACACAACCTTGCCTGTGTGGAAAGGCATACGGCATTCTGGGCTCCAAATAATAGTGCCAATTAACTATAGTTAACATGCAAGGCACAAATGCTTTGTCAGGGCTATCGTAGCTTCTGAACTATAGAACTGGGTGAGCACTGCTAACAGGTTCACAAATCATTTTAAAGGATACTTTAAAATTCCTACACACCGTAGCAGGGTAAACAGTAAGACAGGTACAATCAAACTGCTATTACACGTACAAAGGCAGCAACCTGAAAAAATTAGGAAAAAACCCCAACTTTATTTTTCTAACCTCATTTTCTGGCTGAATTTGGAGATATCACTTGGAACAGCCTAGGTGCAACGTTTTTTCAGACAGCCATGCAGCATGGTTCTCAATACTGCATGGAAATCATTTAATAAAGGCTCGGTATTGTTCTGTTTATGGGAGCAGATATCACTTGATTAGACACCGTCTCCTCTTTTCAGAGCGGGACGCTGGCAACGCCGGCGGGAGCCGCGGTGGGGGTGCCCGGCTGCATCTGCGGGGACAGAGCGCCGCCTGCTGCCGCTGCGGCTGCGGGCCCGGGCACCGACGCCTGGGTTGCGCTGCGGGGCCTGGGCTGTGGGGGCTGGGCTGCGCTGCGGGGCCTGGGCACTGGGGCCTGGGCTGCTCTGCGGGGCCTGGGCTGCACAGCAGGCTGCGGGGCCGGGGCTGCACAGCAGGCTGCGGGGCCTGGGCTGCGGGGGGGCCTGCGCCACTCGTCCACACACTAGAGCACAGGGACTGCCGTTCCTCTAGGGAAAAAACAGCAGGCAGCCTTGCCAGGGAGGAACTTTTGCAAGAAAATTAGGTGACACAGGAAGGAATCTGGGAGAAATCTGTGCATGGCTGAAGACAGCAGGTTAGAGCACTAGATCCTTACAGCCATGCAAGATACCTTTAATGTATGCCAATAAAAGGCTTTACATCTTTGAATATTTTTATGCATTCACTGCATTCCCCCATGATATCTAGACACCTTTTTCTGAAAAACACTAAGAAGTTTTTAAGATGGGTGGGGGATAATTCCCATATCCTTTCATTTGTAAAACTAAACTCTATTAGTGATTCAAGCCCAGTTCTACAGAGTGAGAAACAGAAAATTACCAGAATTCAGAGTCAATTGCTCATCTGGCATAAACCAACAAATGGACTCGATTTCAGACACTTTATTATCCACTGGGTATCTGGCACAGAGAAACCTTCCAGGTTGGGTACCTGAGGATTCATGTGATTAAACCACTGTTCCAGTGTGAAATTTTCATTAAGCGTGTCTTCTTCTGTCATGGTCCTAATGGAAGTCTATTATTGCCCCTGTCTACAGCTTCGTCTGAAGACCAGGGCAGCTGTGGGACAAGAATAGTAATTTTCTTTTCCTCTGAGGAAGAAAGCAAATTTCATTGATTTCACAAGGAAATTATTTTTCCTCTGGACAACCTGCTGAAAATTGTGCGGATATCTATAATGATTCCAGTGTACATGGATTAGTGGGCAGTGTGAGGAATGGAAGTCAAATGTATAATAACACTTTGTTATCAAATGATTCTGTAACTTACCACAGGGTTATCTCCATATGCATTGGTGTGAGGAGATTGAGACAAAAGAAGACAGGAAAATCCTGAGTGATGGCCAGATTAATCATATTTCATGAAACTAGGATGCTTGCGCTGCAGTGTTTGAAAAAGCTGTGTCATTCTCAAATGTGCATTTCAAGCTTTTGAGTTTCTAAATACACAGTTCCCAAAATATCCCAACTTTAACAAACCAAGAGATTCCTGACTAACTTTGAAAAATTATTTCAAACAATGTCTCCTAAACTTGTAACACCATCAGGTCTTCATTCATGTTCCCTCCATATTAATGCTAAAGACTACAGGTGATTAATTTTACACTGGTTCATTATAAAAAATATTTCATATATTTTCATATATATTTCATATAAGTGAAAACTAGAGACTGGAAAATGGAAATTGTAAGAAGAGAAAAAACAAAAAGAATTATTTAAAGGAAGTAGGTAAGGAAAAAAACAAAAGATGACAGATGCATGGAAGATCAAAGGACAGAAATAGAATGAACCTCAGAGAAAACATTTTCTTGATATGGCTCTGAATACCCCTTTTCATTTTGTGTGTTCTCTGTTAGAAAAATCATGAGCACAGCTCAATGTATCATTGCCAGAGAAGGTAAAAAAGTATAATTCCAAGGCATATAATACATGTTATGATACAACATATATAAATGTGATTAACACATATATACTTAGATATAACAAAATCTGTAATGTTATTACGGTATTTTGAAATTGCTTACCATCCCACTCCACCCATTAATCTCCCTGTAGTGCAGCCAAAGTCCAACAGTCGAGTTCACCAGTACCTCAAGGGCCTGTTCTGCTCCACCACGGAGCACCAGTCTTTCCCGGAAGGCACACAACCTGTCTCACACCCATTTTCATTCATGCCTATTTCTCTTTTTTTTTTTTCTCTCCACTTTTTTCTCCTCGGCTCTCTACATACAGTAATGTATAAATGCTACATATTTATCTGATTATCAGTGTTTGCTATAGAATGTAATCACACTTTAATAGTGTGCCGTTGAGGAAACAAGCAAGAAAAGGAGATAGTGAGGCATCTCCATCTATGTAAACATTTCAAGGGGGTTAAAAAGCAATTAGATGGGAGGTTCATCTTTTCTCCTTTCTGGCCAAGTTGTAAAAGCTTGCCATGGCAGTGCTGATAAAGATGATTATAAAGAGTTTTAAAATCTGCATTCAGATGCGATGCTGCCTGGAAGATGCTGGAGGGCAAGAGATTGACATCTCTTAATATCCGCCAGGCTGCCTGAGGAAGCTGCCCCTTCCTAGAAAATGAAAGGTTCAGGTAAGCAAGTCATGTGTGTAGCTCTTTCAATGCATTAAAAATATTTTTTCTCTAGTGTTACATTTTGTTCCCATTACTAAGATTAACCAGCATATTCTTTTAAGAAGATGACTTTGGGTAAATGCAATGGTCACAAGCACACCAAGGGTCGGGCCGTGGTTAGTTCTCTCCTGGATCTGACAGCAGCCGCAAGCTTCCGCACCCTTAGACCCGTCAGAGCACACCCACCTGTGGGCAGGCAAAGGCAGCAGGCCTCCATTCAAAGAGCGGGAGAAGGGTGACCGATGCGGTCACCGCTGTCACTTGCTGAAGCACTGCGAGAGCAGAGCAACAAGGAAAGGAAAGTAAATGATTGATGCCACTGTACATCCCTGCTGCGTGCAGGCTGCCTGCAGAGCTCTGGAGAGAGACCGGGGCTTCGAACACCTCTGAAAGCGCCCTTCGTCTTGCTGGAAAGGATATGAAAGAAAGGTCCGGTGTTTTGCTTAGCTCGGCCTCAGGCTGACATGAGGGGAATCCTCTTTCATTTTAAGTGCCTGTGAAATCAGCAGGATGCTAAAGCATCTTGAGATGAGGGGAAGACGCTGCTACAGCCTTTTAACTTTTGCCACAATTTATATTTAGGTCATTTGAGCCTAATGCGTCCTGCCTCCATTGACATTAGTTGCAGGTACTCCATTTTCTTATATGCTGGAAGCAGGGGGTATTTTCTTCTGTAAGAAAAGACAAAAGTCACCAAATCACGGGAAACCCGTCTGTTTCTTGCACCAGGAGCTCAGTGTACGAAGGCACTTCCCATGCGTCTTTTATAGCATTTGCGTATGAGAGACAAAAAGGGATACAGAAACGGCTAGCTGGGGGAAGACAGCCATCAGGGAAAGTAGGAGGGGTGTGAAGAAAAGCCCAGGGAAAAAAAAGCAAGGCTGCAAAACGTAAAGGACACGGCACGTCCCTGAGCACGCACACATCCCATAACACTTCTCTGACTGCAGGAAAAGCCGCTGCAGGAAAAGGCTGGAGGTTGAGGGCCAGGCGGATAAAAACCACCTAGTTTTGAAATATTTTTAACACCAGGCAGTTGTGAGGGTGCGTTGCGTTTTGCGCTACGATTACGAAAAACCAGATGCGCGGTGCCACGCAGGAGCCAGCGCTCCCGGTGACACTGAACTGCTGTTTGCCGTCACCTCAGCTCCACGGGCCTGCAACACAGCACGGGGGGAGCTCGACCGCCAGCCGGCTGGGGGCGCTGCGCCGGCGCCGGCACACGACCGCTCTGGGACTTCCGCCTCGTTGGCGCTGACGGCGGCGGCCTGAGCGGTAGCGGCGGCCTGAGCGGCGGCGGTGTTAGTGGTGGTCTCGGTTGCAGCGGCGGCTTCTGCCCCTTTCCCGCCGCACCATGCCCACCGTGGAGGAGCTCTACCGCAACTACGGGATCCTGGCGGACGCCACCGAGACGGCGGGCCAGGTGCGGCGTGGCTGCGGCCTGCAAGGCCTCGCTAGGCCTCGGGCTTGAGTAGCGCGGCGGAGCCTCCGCGGGGAGTTCCGGGCTAGGCGGGCTGAGACGGGGCGGGCGGTGGGCGAGCAGAACGGGACGCCGCCAGAGGGGCTGCTCGCCACGCCGGACAACCGGCTAGCTTCCGGGGCTGTTCTTGGTGTAGGTTTCCTCACGACCCGGACCGGGGACCGGGGGGTGGGTAGAGATGAGCTTCGCTCATGCGGTTCTGCAGGGACGGGAGCAGCTCTCGTCGCTTTTGCAACATCCTTCTTCCGTCTTGTCGGCAGTTCTCCTTTTAAGTGTGGCGTCGCGGATTTTAACTAGTTACTAGCTAGAGTCAGACTGTTTTTATGCATGGGGGCGGGGAGTTTTGCCTGGCGAATTCAGGCCTTGAAGACACCGGTAGTCATCCAGATCTGATCCAGCGCGCTTGCAGTTCCAGAGAGCTTCTGGCAGGCTCTCTTGGAGAAAAGTGAAGTCTTTTATGGTTCGATAACTGCCTATAGCGTTTTTTTAGGTTGTTTTCTTAAAGCAAGAATGGAAGGTCGATCCTCACAGCTAAAGGAGATTTTTACCGGTAAAATCTTGGCAAGATCTGCTGTTTGTTTATACCATTAGTTAATTTTTTTTTTTTAAAAAAAGGAGGATGACTTAGTATATTACAAATACAAAATATCGTGGTTAGTTAAAACTAGCTTTTGAATTGCATTAGGCTGTCGTGTTACTGAATGGCTACCTGAAAAATTAGCAGATACTTTTTTTTTTTTGTACGTAACTAGGAAAGTAGCTTTGTACATACCTAGTAGTGGATTTTAAACTAGGTACTAGTATGCAAGGTCATTTGGAAAGTTCTTTAAGAGAACAAATAATTGTTTGTGTGGGGTTTTTAAAAAAAAAAGTTGTATTTCTTTTTAAATCTGTTCACTTTGCTTGTGTAATTATGCCCTAGTGAAACAAAGCATCCTTGCAGACAGTCCAACAGAAACATCATCTCAGAGCCAACCAAAAAATGCAGCTAAAATGTTGGGAACTACAGGGAGACATGCAGAATAAAACATGCTATTACTGTGCCATTTTACAAATAAGTAGTCCATCATAATTTTGACTGTTGTGGGTAGCTTTTGTAAGATAGGAATGGCCATCTTAGGTAGAACAAATGGCAGTTAAGAAATGCAGCCTGTGACAGGGATCAATAGCAGATGTGTAAGAACCTCTGAGGGTAAGTATAGAGTGATGATTCCTGATATACTCTATCACCTTTGCCTCTCTACAGCTTGTGGGCTTCCAGAGCCAGAGATAGAGTCTTTGTAATTAGTATATATTGTTAGATTGTTCTTCAGAGAACTTTTCTAATGCTTTTTTTTAACAAATTTTATTTCTGGTATACAAATGTTCTGTGGCAAAATGTTCCATTACTTCATTAAACTTTGTGAAGGAGTTCTATCCTTTGAATTTGTCATTTCGTAATCTTACTTGATGTCTCAAATTTTTGCATTATTAGAAACCATGAGTTCCTTACTCATCACTTTTATCCCACTTATTACTTTATTATCTCTTAACAACCTTATGAATGTGATCTCTCACTACAAAATGTCATAGTCATCTCGTCTCAGAAAAGAAACTTTGAATGTGAGGACAAGAGCAAAGGGACAACCAGAAGTATGACATTAAGAGGAGCAATTTAAAAGACCAGAAGTATTAAGCTTGTAAAAGAGTGTTTCAGTTGAGTAAGGGGCTTAGGTATGATGATTCTACCTCATGACTAGAATGAAATTGAGAACTTGAAAAAAACCTATTAGGAAGCAGGTTTAAAATAAAGAGGAAGACAAACTTTTCTTCTTAGCACATCGTGAAACTTGTCACAGGACATTATAGAGTATGAATTGATTCAAGAACTAATCTAGAGAAATTAATGGATGATTGATTGATTAATTAACAGTTATTAAAAATAAAAGTCCGGACACTGTCTCTGGCTTAGGACATTCCTGTGTTACAGATTGAGAGGAAATGTGCAAAACTGAAGGATCACACTGCTTCTGCAGTTGCCTACTTTTTTTCTTGAGCATTCAGTGCTGCCAGGTACAGGGTAAAACAAACTTCTGCCTGAACCATATTTTACCTAATTGATAGGAGTAGTTAGCATGCAGTAATACAAATTCATGGAACGCAGGCTACTCTGTTTCATTGCTGTATGAATGCTTTTTTAATATGTATTAAGTTTAAGTAATTTGTTCCACCAAAAAAAAGTTGTTCTTGATGCGCAGCCTGAGAACCTGTGACTATAATAATGTGTATTTCCTTGTTTGTGCTGGCTCATTCCTGCCTTTGCTGTTGAGTGCACTGTGTTGGCACAGCTACAGAGCAAACCGGATGGGGATGTGCATCAGCTGAAAAGCAACCATTTTTTGTCCTTGGTTATTTTTCTGCCAGATCAGTGTCCCAATCCAGTTCAGAATCTGGCAACACAGAGAGCTGTCAACAAGGTATAGGGAGTCTTTAAGGAGCATTGGTACTGAATGTTAAAATACAGCTTACTTTAGAGGGAATTAATGCAGTGTACCGCTTTGTAAATTAGAATCTCTATTTGCTATGAGTGAATTTTTATGTGGAGTAGGGGTGATGATATATGTGGCTCTGGGAAATTTAATGTAAATAAAGCAGTGTCCTATGCTGCTGATGTTGCTGTTCAGAGTAGGATAAGTTGTCTAAAGCACTCTTTTTACAATCATGAGGAAAATCATAGAAAGTTCTGATTTCTGCTAGCATCCTAATAATGCTGACTTTTATTTTGCAAACACATGGTTAACCACAACAAAGACTTCAATTTATTGTAAAGTTTCAGTCCTGCAGGCACAAAATCAGAAACACCTGTGTGATTCTAATTGGAGCAGCTAGAAAATTTTCTACTCTGTTGCTGAAGTGTTTATTTCTATATTTGAACTGGTGATTTCTTTTTTTTTTCTTTTGCACCTAGTCTCTGTTAACAGATCTTTTAAGAACTATTTTTTATCTCAGATTAAGTTAGCTGCTTTAATAGGTGCCAAAGATGCACTGGTGATCCATTCCAGTGGCACAGTTGCTGGGAGAGGTAACCTCTACTTGAGAGACAATAAACAAGCAGACAGAAGGCAGAAACTCCTTGAAAAACTGCCCAAGTTCAGTGAAGGTGATCATGTAATTCTTTGAGTCTGCACTAATATAATCAGAAGTGGTGTGCAAGAGCTGTTAGCCTTAGGGCTGGCAGTTTGAACAGTAAGCACTTGAACAGACAGAGGAACGAGAATAACAGTAAAAAACAGTCAATAGAGGTAAATTTTACTAAATTGGCATGGTTATATTGGTCTAAGAGAAAAGCTTCATACAAAGAAATAAATTTGTATAATATAGTTCATTTAAATAGCTGAAGTGAATGGGAGAGAAAAAATCCTTTCTTTGTCTTGAGAATACCTCAAGATTTTTCTGTTTATGTATTCTGTTTTTCCTCTTTCAGCATAAGGATGCGTACCAGGCTATCTTGGATGGTGTAAAAGGAGGTGCCAAGGAGAAAAGACTTGCAGCCCAGTTTATTCCTAAGTTCTTCAAGCATTTTCCTGAGCTAGCTGACTCGGCTATCAATGCCCAGTTGGACCTCTGTGAGGATGAAGACGTTTCTGTAAGAATAAGAACCTTGTAGCAAGTTGATATGTTGAATTTCTTAATCCTTTTTTTTTTTTTTTCTTATAGACTGTCTTCGAGAGGGGAGGGTTGGTCTTTGGTTTTTGGAAAACTTAAGAATACTTAGTTCTATTCCTACAATACAATAATCTATTTTGTGAATAGAGGTACTGTTTGAATTTGTTTTTTCTCCAGTGCTGCTTAGATCTAAGAAAAATACACTATTTTCTTCATAAATACATCATAGTAGTTTCACAGCAAATAAGATGTTTGGACTGCCATAAAAGTCTGAAACTTGAATATCACTTTCTGAATATGATACTCATGTTAAAAGAATATGTGGTTATTTTCTCAAATTTGGCTGATTTTTCTGCCAAACTTTGGTAGTTGAATTGCCTGGGGTTTTTCGGTAATTACTTTAATTTTTAAAATTTTCTATTTCCACAATACTGACAATTTTGACAGATCCGGCGACAAGCAATCAAGGAATTGCCTCAGTTTGCCACTGGAGATAATCTTCCTCGGGTAGCAGACATACTGACCCAGCTTCTACAGTCAGGTAGGAGATATTGGTAGTTTCCTGGCTGAATGCCTTGTGGCACACCTAAAAATGTACACAACTTTGTTCTATAAAACATTTTATACTGATTGATAAGTTGTTACAAAGCAGTCTGTCCCCGTGCCATTCACGTCCTGCTTCTGCTCTTCCCCGCCCCCACCTTTATATTTCCTGTACAGTTATGCTGCTAATGCTGTTGAAAGGTCGCTAATTACCCTAATTTAAATTGAAAATCTTTCATTTAAATATAACTTTTTTTTCATTCAAATTCTCTGAAAGCATCCGTAGAAAAACAAGGGGTAAAAAAAGCAAAACAAAACCCCCTCCACTTACGGACTGCAGCAAATTGTCTTCTGAAAAAGAGTTACTGGATTTCTAATCCAGGTACTCAGGAAATTTAAAAATCCTGAAGGCATTTTCTTCCATACAGTGCATTTTTGGTACAAAATATTTAATTATAATTTGATATACAATATGTATTTTTTTAATCTCAGTTATAGAGTGCTAAATATTAGATGTTCAAATTTGTAGTAAAAATGCATGATTAAGTCTCTAGGCTTCTCAGAAGAGACTTTTTCTTCTTTGAGATTTATACATTGCTCCATTTAGTTCAAGAGGAAAATTGTTTCTCCCACCTAGAAATACTGTACATTACTTAAGAGTTTAAAAAGAAATAACTATTTGCTTTACTTGAATTTAGTAAAGGTCACCTTGTTTATTCAGCTGTTCCCTAAAATGACTAAATATATTGATTAATAACTTCCCTTCAAGTGTTCAGTCCTATTGAGTTTGTAATGTTAAAAGTTTTGGCAGGGAGGCTGAAGTGGCAAAAAGTTTTTTGCTTTGCTTCCAGCTTTCATAATAGGGGCTTTCTGCTTCCTCAGTCTAGTAGTCCTTAAAAATACAAGTTATGTTGTTTATAATTAGATGCTGAAGATAGAATGCTTCTTGTGTGATATCAGAAATCTTTTTTTTTTCTGCTCTTATGTTCGTATTTCAAGGATAAGCATATCAGATTTTTTTCTCTCTTCAGATGATTCTGCAGAATTCAATTTGGTGAACAATGCTTTGCTCAGTATATTTAAGATGGATGCTAAAGGTAAAGGGCACGTGTTTCTATAAATGCTTTTTGTCAATACCTCCCAGTCTCTAGTAAGATGAGAACAGGACTCAATTTTGTATCTTCTTAGTAGAATGCAAAAGTTAGAGAGAGACACTCATAGTATAATTTTACAAACGATACTGAAGTTTTCAATAATCATGGATCTAAATTATACAGACCAATAAAAGAATGTGGATTCTTATGTCAAGCTACATGAAAATTGTGGGGATTTAAAAGTTAATGTAGCAGTTATTTTAAAATGTGTCATGGAGTCTTACAAGAGGAAACTTCTTTCTTCTGCGTAGAGGGTTCAGCTCTTACCTTCAGAAATAATTTGTGTTACCTGATTTGTTCTCCATTCAGGGACTTTGGGAGGCTTATTCAGTCAAATTCTTCAGGGAGAGGATATTGTGAGAGAGCGAGCCATCAAGTTCCTGTCTACGAAACTGAAAACCCTGCCTGAGGAGGTGATGACAAAGGAGGTAGAAGAGTTCATACTGACTGAATCAAAGAAGGTGAGTGTCTTACTTCAGTACAAACTTAAGTAGCATTAAACCATCCCTTATCACTGGCATTGCTTTGGAGGTCTGTTTAAACCACGTGTATAGTTCAGCATTGTACAAATGTGATCTTCTAGATATCCTATTCTGCTACAATCCAAACTTTGCAGCTTTTTTTTTGTGGGAATGTTAAAATTAACGCTAGGCTCTTTTCATTTTGTAAGGGTGACTTTTATTTGAATCATAGAATCGTTCATGTTGGAAAGGGACTTTGGGAGATCAATGACCTCAGTGAATCATGCTCAGTTGAATTCAGATGAGATTTCTCTGTGCTTTGTGCAGTTGGGTTTTGAAAACCTCTAAGGATGGAGATTTCTTACACTGTCTGGGCAACCAGCTCCAATGGTTAATTGTCCTCAACATGATTTTTTTTATTATTTGTCCAGTTGGAACCTCCCAGTTCAGTTTTGTGTCATTGTCTCATTCTCACCCTGTCCACCTCAGTAAAGAACCTGACTTTTAGTCTTGGTGACTTGCTCTTAAGTATTAGAAGATTAGTGTTAGGTCATCTCACCCCCTTATGACTTTTTTTCCTTTAGGCTGAAAAAGCCCAGTGTCCTTATGTTCACCTCACAGGTCATGTGCTCTAGACACTGATCACCTTTTTGGCTGTGCTTTCTAAAGCTTATAAACAACTTCCTCATACAGGAGGGCCCAACACTGGGTACAGTATTCCAGATTTGCTCTAATGAAGGCATAGCAAAGGAGAAGCCTCCATCCCTTTGCTTCCCTCAGTCTTCTGACTATGCTGTTGTCACAGCCCAGGACACTGTTCATCACCCAAGGAATGCTGCTGACATTTATGTTTAGCCTGCTGTCCCCCAGAACCATCAAGGTCTTTTCAGCAGAGCAGTTCCCCAGCAAGTCAGTCCCCAACATGTGCTGATGCAGGGAAGTTGGTTCATCCCAGGTGCAGGACTTTGCATTTGTCTTTGTTGAATTTTGTGAGATTCCTGTGCATTCCCCAAGCTGAGAAAGGTACAAAAAGTATTAAAACAATCAGTAATGAGTAGATACTCATTTAATGTTTATTCTGCCTTAAGCATACGATTGTGTTAGATAAGAAATTTGTTCTTAAGGTTAGAGTTCAAGAAAAATAATGTTGCCTATGTGCAATTTGTTGGCAGTTACTTTAATTTGGAGGTGCGTACAATTATACTGCACGTTTTCATGTGTTCCTTTAAACTTATGTTTTTAAATAACTGGAAGCTAAATTTAAATGCTAAATATTTGCACATTTTACTTTTTCAAATCAAGTAGGTTTGACTGGGAGGTTTGCAAATTACCACCATAGAAATACGTTTTCTGGTGTTCTCCTAAGGTACTGGAAGATGTGACGGGCGAGGAATTTGTTCTATTCATGAAAATATTGTCTGGATTAAAAAGCTTACAGACAGTAAGTGGGAGGCAACAACTAGTAGAGCTGGTAGCCGAACAAGCTGACCTGGAACAAACATTCAATCCATCTGATCCAGATTGTGTGGACAGACTTCTACAGTGTACTCGCCAGGCAGTGCCACTCTTCTCAGTATGTATTTATTTGCTTTGTATGAGGAATATTGTGGAAAGTTAACGGCTGTAGCTTCTCTTTGCTGTTCTCGATTATGTTAGAATGACAGCATATCAATACTTTTCCACCTTCAGCTTCTAATGTATTAAAATGTTGGAAAACATCCTTAAAGCCTCTGAATACAAAGAGCTTCTGTGTTAATCTCTGCTTTTTGACATTTTCTTCCAAATTTAAGATGTTACAGATTGACAAGATTCTCACATTAGGCTCATACATGTAGGAGTTTGATTATTTCAAGTCTACTGCCAGGCAATTGCAGCACCTGAAGGCCTATTCTTGGGTTACAGGCAATCTTTTCAGCCCTTGTTGCAGGCAGCCTCTGAGTTTAAGCTACCTGGGAAGGGTCTCTGTGTTTTAGGAGTTAGAGGGAAGTTTAATAAAGCTTTAAGGTGTAGCTGTGTGGTGGGCATTTATAACGGTGGTGGAATGATGGGGTAGAAACATTTCACTGTTTCAAACTCAGAGTAGCCCGAGTAATGTGTGGTGTTTTTTGCAGAAAAATGTTCATTCCACAAAATTCGTTACTTACTTCTGTGAGCATGTTCTGCCAAACCTCAGTTCTTTGACTACTCCAGTGGAGGGTCTTGATATCCAGTTAGAGGTAAGCCAAAGCTAAAATGTCTTTCAAATTGTAAAAAATAAGCACCTTAGATGAAGACAGCTATTTTAAAAGTTGCAAACTCTTTTCTTCAATGGTTTTCAGTTCTTGGCTTGGCGGAAAACTAGCTACGCTAGAAAAAAATATATTTGCTGTATTGAGCATGACTGAGCAATGCCTTTTAAAGCATGTGTCATTTGTCTTGAGCTTTTGAAGCAAGGCTAGAATAAGTAGATCGGTGTAATCATTTTTGTATTACTGTCAAATTTTTTTAAGCACATAGCATTTACTGAAATGATTGTTGCATGGCTTGTGCTAATTTAGCCTCCTAAGGGAGTGGCTTAATGTCTGTAATTTTCCTTACGTTAATCAGTGATGCAGCTTCAGTTAGATCTCTGTGAATCTCACATTGAAGGTGAGCTGTGCAGCAGAGGCGGGAGGCAAAAGTTTGTGTACTTGTTGGCTAACGATGCTTGTTGGGATTAGACTCACAAAGCTGTGTTTTTCTGTTTGAGGACGTGAAAAACAGACTAAATGTGTTCCTCCCTGTTTTCTTTCCCAATATTTGGGAGAGGTTTAATTGTAATAGCTGGCCTCTACTGTGCCAGCCAAAATGATGTGATAATCACTTTTAGGTTGAAAGTTAAGCCTTTGTACTTTTCAGTTAACACACAAAAACCTGGCTATCCTTATGTGTAGGTTTTGAAGCTTCTTGCTGAAATGAGTTCGTTTTGTGGCGATATGGAAAAACTTGAATCAAATTTGAAGAAACTGTTTGATAAATTACTGGTAAGGCTAATTCAACTTTTACTCATGTAAAACACGTTTTTTAAAAAAGTTTGTATCAAAACAAGTTATTTTTATCTATTAATCTGTTTATGCTTTTTCTAAAGTAGCTATTTCAAAGATAGCTCTGTCCATCATGTAAGGTCAATTTTGCAATTCAAAGTCTTTGTAGATACAGAGCGCTGTTACCTGCATAATGCTTTTAATCCAGTAAACTGGTGGGTTTATTCTTTTTACAGGAGAGACTCATGTTGATCTCATTAAAGGCTGTATCGGCACTGACAATTTTAAGCAAATTCAGCGCTGTTTCAGAAGCATTGGGTGCAGTACATTGTTGCTTCCTATGGTAGCAGTGCTACAATAATATTTCCTCTGAGTCAGAGGTGTCAAGTGACATATAAGTGTAGGCAAACCACCTGCAGCAGGACTTCATGCAGTGGTTCATCACGTTAGTATAGGGATGGGGGATACTTCTTAAGTTGTCAGCATAAATAAACCTTCTAGTTCAAACACTGCAAAAGAACAGTCAACCTGTGTAAATGGGTCTTATGCATTTGTTTTTCCTTTCTGTTCCTTAGGAGTATATGCCCCTTCCTCCAGAAGAAGCAGAGAACGGGGAAAATGCTGGCAGTGAAGAGCCTAAGTTGCAGTTCAGTTATGTGGAGTGTTTATTGTATAGCTTCCATCAGCTGGGTCGTAAACTTCCAGACTTCCTCACAGCCAAGCTGAATGCAGAGAAATTGAAAGACTTTAAAATCAGGTAATCATTTAGAGGCAAGTATTAGAGTTCTGTGAGAAAGTGTGAAGTATTATAGCCTGGATGCTAAAGAAGCACAAATCAGATTGATAGAAGACTTATTTTGAGCATTTTTCCTAAAGGGGGTAAAAAACCAGATTACAGCTTCCTGTTGTTTATGCTTTTATTTCATGGGAATATGTAAAATTTATTAATAGATTGCTTTTAAATTTCTTAGGCTACAGTATTTTGCTCGAGGGTTGCAGGTGTACATTCGACAACTTCGTCTAGCCCTTCAAGGGAAAACAGGAGAAGCCTTGAAAACAGAAGAGGTAAGTATTTGTCAGGAATTCCTATTTTTCTAATTGAGCCTGCCGAAATAACCATTGGTACACGTTAATGGGCTGCAGTCTGTTGTAAGCATGCAAATAGATTAAGGGAATAATACTGCTAACATCTATTGCAACTGTATCTTACCTGATGCTGCATTTTGCAAGCCAGGATGATCTTTTAGTTTCTACTGTTAGCTACTCTCTGCATCCACGTGTATTTGGCTTAACTGTGCTCTGCATTTTGTTTTGAAGCGAAAATTTTCATATATCGGGGGAAAAATGTTATAGCGGGAAGTACACTGGAAGCAACTAGTTAGTATAAAACTGCAAGAAGCCTAAAAATAGTTGTAATGAAAACTCAGAAGTGTACGCATCTTTCAGTATTACTATTGATAGACCAATTCACTAGAAAAAGCAGTCAGTTTAATGTTACGACTTCATCAAATGTGGTTGGCATAATTTAAAGCTACTAGAATAGGTGTTCAGTGGTGTTTCTTTTTTTTTTACAGAACAAGATTAAAGTGGTTGCCTTGAAAATAACCAATAACATTAATGTTTTAATCAAGGTAAGTCCTCACATTATGAAGAAGTAAATTCATATAGTAGAATAACCTATGCAGAAAAAAGGAATAGATTTGAACTAAGTTGTATTGTGTTATTAAGTTAGTTGTAGCCAGCGCAGGGTTGCTGCCCACTTTACTGTTTCTGAATAGACATGGATCTGCCATTTATGCAAGCTGCTTAGCCTTTGCTGCTTCTGCTGTTAGGATAGGGAGTTGAGGCCCTTTTTTTGCAGCACTAGTTGCTCGCAGGAGCAGAAGACCTTGCTTTAGGGATCTTGATTCTGGCCAAGCCTTTTTCCTTGTCGTTTCCCTTTCCTGCAGTGACAGGGAGGGATAAGGAATAGTTTGAAGAGGCACAAGGAGGCGTTAAGGAGGGAGGAGGCAAAGCAAGCTGCTATACAGAACCTTTTTCTCCAGAGAGTCTAGGAGAGATGGGCTGCAGAAAGAGACTTCCACCCAGAGCCCTTGAAACCATTCTGATTTCTTCTAACCACCTTTTCTTCTCCTCCCTCGCTTCCATTCTCACCCTCAATCACTATGATAAACCAAAAATTTTGCCCACAGTATTGAGAAGCCTATCTTTTATCATCATAGCAGGGACATCAGCTGTCTGCCTGCAGGAGCCACTGTAGTTCATTATAAGATGCTTAATGTGCTTAGGAAGAGAGAAAGCATTTTATGTCAGTGTAAGACACTGTTCTGTTACAAACGTCATTTGAATTTCCTAATAAAGTGTATGGGCAAAGGCAGCCAGATAAGGCAGTTAGCTACCTCCACCTTCTGTCTCTGCCATGGGACTTCAAAAAGGTTTTAAAATTGTTAGAAAGTAACTGTTATTCTAGAGTCTGAGCAGGTAGCTAAAATTTTGAAGTGCAATCAGCATGAATTTAACTGTAGAATAAACTGTCCAATTTTGCCTCCACAGGATCTCTTCCACATTCCTCCTTCTTATAAAAGTACAGTTACACTGTCCTGGAAACCAGTACAGAAGGCAGATGCAAGGTAAGAGTTTTTCATAAAAAAAAATAAAACGCTGTTAATTTTTGCTGTTTACAAAATAAACATCCCCAGCAATGTATACATAATATACACAGCACATGAGCTGAAAGTTTCACAATCAAAAGTAACACCCATCCTGGTAGTAATTCAGGCTGTGGAGTGATAAGCTTAGCCTTGCTTTAGGGATACGATAGAACGAATCAACTGAAGAATAGCTTACTTCCTCTTTTGAAGTATTGTACAGGGCATCTTCATTAGCTGCTGCTAGCTTCCAGCAGTTAATCTTTGAGGCTGAACTGCTATTCCTGTACTTGTCACCACAGGGGTGTAATGATCTGTTTTTGTTTTCTTCTGTCAGTCAAAAAAGAGCAAGTGAAGATACAACCTCAAGTTCACCCCCAAAGAAAGCTTCAGCAGGACCAAAAAGGGATGCCAGGCAAATATATAATCCTCCCAGTGGAAAATACAGCAGTAACCTGGGTAGCTTTTCTTACGGTAAGTTAGGCAGCTTGGAAAAACTTTTTCTAGTGACAGTCGTGCTTTGGGGCAAGGGGGACAAACAAATTAAGCCAACTTACCATGACATTCTTGGAAGATCAAATTGTACTGTCCCCAGTTTTTGTGCATTTCTTTCTAGCCGTTGGTCTATTACAGTGTTCAAGTGTTACCAGCCTATAAACTATATGTCATTTACAAGTTAGTTTTAGTAGTGTTTCAATAGATAGAGTTAGTAATTGGACTGTTGTGTTCTCTATTATGGCACACAGCACTTGCACCCCAAATTTCCCATTGGACAGACCAGTTTCTGCACGCGGCAGAGCTGGACAACCTCCTGTCATACGACTGGACCTGTGCTGAATTCCTATTACAGCCACTGCTGATGTTGCAGACCTGATCCAGAACTTCTGGGAATTGCCAGGTTCACTGTGCATACATACAGCTATGTCCTCATGCTCGTAGAGTGATTCTGTCACTCTGCAAGTCATATTTTTGGGTAAAATGTGAGAGCAGTTGCAGACTGGATGAATAGGCCCAGCAACAGCAGCAACCCGTTCTTGTTATCCTCCCTGTAGGCCTGTTGGTCCTACCTCTGTCAAGTAAACAGCCAGCTATGACAAATTATTGCCCATGCCCATAGGTTGAAAAACTGATATAAAGCACTGTCTTTATGTATAAAATAAAGAGAAAAGATAAAATCTTATGGAAATTTCTTATTGCAGACTTCAGGTGATGCACCTGTGTCTTTTAAGATAAGCTTGTAGTCCTACAGTTCTAAAAATTAGGAAGTTTTCAACCAAAAATGTTTTATTGCTTGCTGCTGTTTCTTGTTAGTGAGATGCTTAGGCCTCTGATCAGCTTTTGATTTCTGTACTCTTTAAAATAAGCTCACAGTTCTCTTTGTAGATTAATACGACCTGTATTTTAAGACTGGACATGAAGAGAAAGCATGGAAGGGGAATGAGAGTTTGATATATTTTCAAACAAATCCAAAGAAACTTTAACAAAATATTTTGTGAGGTTTTTTGCTGTGATCAGATTTGTTCTTAACAAAGGGAAAAATTTTCTACAGTGCACAAATAGTTTGTGCGGTATCCATCTATGTCTAAGATTTTTAATTGGATATACTTAATGTACCAGCCCAGCAAAAAAACTGAAGTATGCTGGTGATAAGGATAGAAAAGGACAGATAGACGGACAAAGTTGTGGGTTTCCATCATTTTATAAAATCACTAGGAGCAGGTCAGACAAACACCTCAAGATTGACAGGGTGTCATTGGACAGAAGGATGAGCTCGGTAGCCTCATGAAGTCGTTTACAGACCAGTTTTCAATTCTGTGATAATGGATTGGCCCAAATATAGTTCTAAAATAATGGGACCGTTAGATAGCATAGTATGCAGAAAGACTTAAGTTTAGTTCAGAGCAGCTAGTTCTCCTGATCCTCCTTTTACAATTAGTGAGGTCCATTGTCGATCAAAGCATAATTCAGAGACTTAAGTCAGCCCTCAGGACCTCCAGTTATTGGTATTTAGTTGTAATCTATATGCAGCATAAAACCTGTATTCAAAGTTTCGACTTTTATTTCAGAGCAAAGAGGTGGTTTCCGGGGTGGACGAGGAAGAGGCTGGGGAGGACGTGGCAATCGTAGCCGAGGAAGAATCTACTGAGTAGACTGCTAAATCTTCCATAGCCCTGAAGGGCTACAGTGAAAGTGCTACTCAGCAAGTTTGCTTGGAGTATCGTTTCCTTCAAGGACTGCCTTCCACTAAGACTGACTTAAATGTTCTTTATACCTTTGTATGTATGATCTACTTTTCTAACGGACTACAACTTGTCCATAGTGAAACTACAACTGTATTTTTGGATGCTTACAGTCGGCAGTTTTGGGTTCTTATTTTTGAAGTGTCTTCAGGATTTATTCAAAATTGGAAAAGAGCATAGATGTTTTATCAAAAGCTACATCTCAACAGTTTGTATATTAACCTAAAAATCAGCTACTGCATAACTGAAATTATATAATTGAGTTTATGTATTAAGTAATGGGCAGGAAAGGCATGACAACAGATACACGTCAGATAAGCTTAGCAGCTGAAGTAATCCTTTCCTCATCTGTAACTATATTTTGCAATATGTGGAGAAGAGTACCATTGTTAAATTCGCTTTGATTTACTTTTTTGAATGGAATTGAATGAGGTACATGCTGGTTTTTTAAAGTTTGCAACATGGATGAAAATTTATTTTGCTTGTAGCATGAAGCAGTCCTTTTACTTAGAGATGTGGAGAATGTGGTGGTTTTTGGTTTGCACATCTTACTCTTCTCCGTGCATTGTAATGCAAAAGTGATGTGTTGCAAATGAATTTTTAATGTTTAATATGAATATGTGCATATAGTTACGCCGTGAAATTTCAGTAAATGAACAGGAAAAACAAAACAATAAATGACTAGAATTCTTCCAGGAATGGGTGAAGACTGATGCAGTGATTAAGCTTCATAGGCTGGAGCCAGACGGTAGCAGTGCCTGGCTCTTTTCTATGTTTTGCAGATTTCTGGGTTAGTTGGCACTTGAGGGTTGGTTGTTTGGGGTTTTTTTTTTTTTTTGTTTTGTGGGTTGGGTTTTTTTGTTGGTTTGGTTTGTTTTGGGTTTTTTTTTTACCAATACAGTTGCATTTAAAAATATATAAATAAAATTGTATTTTGGGTAACATTGAAAAATTCCGGCTATGTAGTCCAATTCAGGTGGAAAAGTTAACAATTCCATGCTATTTTTTGCCATAGCAACTTGGGATTCTTATTTACTGGTGTACACCAAGGAAATACAATGTAAGAGCACAATGCTTTTTTTTTTTTTTATTCTCATCACTCAAAATTTTTACTTCTCAGGTCATTCAACATTGTAAAGGAATTAGCATATAGTAAAAAGAAGTTGTGACAGAGGAAAAGAATTTTAATAAGTGTTCTGGGGCGTGTTCATGTAAAATAGCTTAGACTTTAGAAGAATGAAGATTATTTCTTATCCTCCTTTTTTTGTCCAGCCATTTGATATCCACAAACACAGACAAATGCCTGACAGTGATTTCCCCACCTAGTTCCATTTGTATTTGCTTGTGAATCTGACTCAGGTGTATTCATTAACACTCTTTGATACTTATCACTATCATCAGAAGGCCAGAATACGAAACTATGTCAAAGTTAGGGACATTGTTGATGCTAAATTATAAGTCTATTTTTGCTTAACTCTGGAGCAGCAGGCAGCAAACTTCGGACATTCCAGGACATGTGAGCTGTCTTTGTATTTCTGATTACACGCCAGCTGCTAAACTCAGATTTGTCATTAAAACCAACAAACTTGGCAAAGAGCTTTCAAGGACAAATTTGTGAGATCAAAATGTCACTCTGAAAATAGGCGCTAGATGGGTAATAAGCTTCCATTGGGAAAAAAAATAGACATTTTGCACTTGTGGCTATAATTTGTGTTTTGAGGAGATTTAAAAATGTAATCTCAAAGCCTAAACATAGCTTGGATTTAGACTAGTAACTAGGTACTAGCAGCTTATTTTCTCACTAAATTTTGAGTGAGTTGTCTTTACAGGACTCCTGTTTTTCAGAGGTGATGTGCAAAGTTCTTGTGGCCTCAGTAGTAGTTAGATTATCTCCCTCTCCCCCCAGTTTCATATTTAATTTTAATGCAGTGAGTTCTTGTGGAGACACCTGTTTACCATCTTGTTGAATTGTAAATGTTCCCTTATGCTTTTGGAATAAATTCATTTTGTAATTTTGTTTGGCTCATTGTTTCACAGTTACTCTGCAACATTTTGTGTTGGCTTAGTAAAAGGGACTGTGGTACCTTTTTATTTTAGTGACTTACTCTTTAGATGGCTATAGATGTATTGAGCTGTTTGCCACTGAGGAATGTATCTTGAAACAGCTCATGCAGTCTTGCTAACTGTTAAGTAATTCAACTTTTAAATGTAAAGTTTTGGATAGGAATTTAAATATTCAGCAAAAGCTGCATGTCATACACCTTATTTGGGAATTACTGTGTGAAAAGGAGTCATTCATTGTCTTATTCAACCTCCTCGATGTTGACAGTGCAATAAAATTTGTTAGTATCTATGATAGAGCAAGAGTGGCTTGGTGTAGCAGCCTAGGTTTTTTGGTGAAGTCTCTAACAGGCCCCACATGAAAACTGGCGGTGGTAAGGAACTATAACACTTGTGGGAATATGTTCTGTATCCTGAGAGAAACTATATCCCCTGCATTAGTTTAACCACTGTCACACCATTTGTAAATTTTTTTCTTGTTTTCTGTTTAATGGGTTTGAGTTAGTGGCAGATGTTAGTGTCTAACGGCTCTGGGAAGTCTGGAGTCCCCAAGACACAGAATGTTTGCAGCTTGCAAAATTAAAGAGTCAAACAGACCAAAGTTTGAATGTGGCAGCTTTTAGATCTCCCTCAGGACTGAGGAACAGGCAGCCACTGCTGGGTTGGTATTTACCGTTAATGGAACAGGAAAGGAAAAGTTTACATTTTTTCTGTATAACTGAAAAGCATTAGAAGCAAAAGAGAGTGATGTGTTGTTCAGAGCTACCTTCAGCCGGCTCTTCAGTGAAGTGGCATTAACTGTGGGTAGCTGCAGGTACAGTTCGGTTTGATGGGGGCAGAAGCCCCTCTCCCCGAGCAGTCACGGCAAACGTTTCAGCATGCGCAAGACAGAATTAAAAAAAAAACCAAAACGAAAAAAAAAAAGCCAACCGCCTTCAGCGCGGTGCCGCACACCGCTCGTCGGCATTTAAAAGTCAGTCACGAGCTCCGGACAGCGGCTTTGCCGTTCCCGGTGGCTGCCTGAAGTGCAGAAAGGCTCAGTTAACCGGACTCGGCTTTCCCGGCCGGGCTGGACGCGTGCGGAGCAGTGGATACGCGCGGCTGCAGCACGGAGCCCCTACCCGCACCTCGGCTCTTGGCGCGGGCGGTGCCGCCACGATCCGACCTCCTTTGCCTTGCAGCTGCCTTGACGGCTACTGCAGGGGGGGCGGGTGCGCAGCTCCGGCCGGTACGCTCCCGGCGCCGTCTGAGGTAGCGACCCGGGGCTACCCGGTTTGCCGGCGGGGAAACCGAGGCTGCGCCAGGCCTTGCTCCTGCCCCCGGCCCTCCGGAGGGGCGGCACCGCCCCGCAGTGGGACGCACCGCCCGCTCGGTCTTCCCCCTCCCAAAATGGCGGCGGGGGCGGTTCCGGTTCCGGGTGGTGCGGGCAGGCCGGGATTGAGGAAGATGGCGGCGGCAGGAGCGTCCGGGCGGGGCGGGCTGGGTCGGGCGTGGGTCTTCTCTGGCTGGGCCCTGGGCCTGTGCTCCCTGCTGGCCTCGGGGACGCGGCCCGCCGCTGCCACCACCCACTGGGTGGTCACCGAGGATGGGAAGATCCAGCAGCAGGTGAGGCGCCCGGCGGGCGCGCGTAGCTGCCTACCGCCGCCTGCCCCGGCGGTCGCGGCCCGCTGCAGCGGCAGGGGGAGGCCCTGCCCGCGTCGCCGTTCACCTGCCTGCCCCGGCCTGCCCCGAGCTGAAGCGGGGGTCTGTTGGCTCGGTGCGAAGCCCTGCCTGTCCGAAACCCGCTACAGCTAGCCAGCCCGGCGGCGGTGGCGGACGGTCCCGGCATGGGGGTCTCCCGCAGCGAGCAGACGTTGCTCGCCAAACGTGGCTTGAAGTTGCCGGAGCCGCGGGGTCAGGGGGCGGGGAGGAACGATCGGTGGGTCCAAGCGAGCCGAGGGCAGATTTTAACGGGAAACGTGCCTCGAGCAGCGGTGGTTCGTGCTTACCTGCAGCCTTAGGCCGTGCTGCTGAGTAAGCACGAACTCGGGGTCCTGCTTGGGTCGTGAAAGCAGCAGGACCGACCCTCGCCCGCAACGCTCGCCGTGACCTTCCCGCGGCGTTAGGGGCTCCCAGCGCCGGCGGTGGCCGCGCTGCCCTTCGCCGTGCGGCTGATGCCGTCCCGGAGCGCCCCGCGGGCTCCTTAGCCGTGGCTGGCGCAGCCCGAGTTATGAATGAGTTTGCGATTTTTCCCCATCCCCGCCGCCCCCGCCCCGGCTGCTTTCCGTTCCTTCGGGAAGTAAGAAAGATAAACGGCGGGGTGGCCGCTTGGTGCGGAAGCACGCACCTGCCCTGTCCTGCGGGGTTTGTGGCTTTAGTCAAAGCGTTTTATTTTGATACCAGGCTGTGCCTCACGTTCACTAAGCGGCTGAAAGAGTCGATATGTATTTCATGTTTGCGCTTTTACTTTGTTCCCTCTTTGTTGCAAGAGGAACAGCGCCAGAAACCCACTTTCATGTCAGATGTGCTTTGCTTTTAAGCAGAACTGCCAGATCGGTTTCCTTCTGGAGTGAAAGAGTTAATCTCTGTAGCAAGCAGTGTGGCTTTTCCCCCATAAAAGTGTCTGTTAACATCACCTTCCTTTTGTGAGAATTTTTTGTGGGGTCTCCTGTCAGAAAGCATTAGGTTCCTCAGACAGGTGGAACTGGCTTTCTCTGCAGGAAGCCCTGCTGTCTTTATGGTTCTCAGGCACTTCAGCTGTCTGTGAGGATCCAGGCACTCTCTCACCCTGGTTAATCATAAATTAATGAATGACAACACTTCCAGTGCTATCTCACCTCCTATTCCTTACTTTGTATAACGAGGAAGTGGTGAGAGTATATGATAATGGTCTGAAAGCATCTCTGTGTGTAGATTAATTGTATATTATCAAATTTGGGTGAAGTGTTGATTATTGCATGAAAAGCAGCTATGACTTGAAAAAATCTAATGAGCTAAAATGGCTTGAAAATTTGATTAGCTAAATTCAGCACTGATGTTAAGAAATGGATTTTTATGATGTCAGTTAACTGATGGTACAGGTAGAAACTTTCACTGTACCATTGCTATGCAGTGAGGTATTCCATTATAGTTGCCAATGCTTTCTAAGCAGGGGCGTTCCCATGTTCCATGTATAAAGTACTCAAGGTCTGTAGCAGAGGTGATAAAATAGTATCTGTGGAATAACTTATCTTACCTGTACAGTCAAAATTAATCCATCTGTTTCCAGCAAGGAAACTCAAATTATAAATATGGTATTACCTGGAATATGAGGAGCTGAATTCTTCATAGCTGGGATGTAGTGCTGCTACTTGTCCAGTGAGTTTTTTGTAGTAAGGTGTATTTCAGCAGCTGTTACTGTCGTTTCCCTGGCTCTTGAGAAAATGATACTTAAATTTGTGGTTATTGCAATTGCCATCCCTGCAGAGCACCTCTGAATTTCATTTTTTCCACTTATTTGTATTTTGGGGAATGAGAAGAGTGGGCATTTTCTAGAGTGAACTTGAATGTAGTTTTAAATGCCAAAATGTAATTGTGGTTCAAAACTAACAGATAATCTCCATTGTCCAGCAATAGGAAGGAATTGTCATTGTCCTGCTCCATGCCACACTGGTGCAGCCCCACCTCAAGTACTGTGTGCAGTTGTGGGCACCTCAGTATGAGAAGGACATCAAACTATTAGAGTGTGTCCAGAGGAGGGCGACCAAGATGTTGAAAGCTCTCGAGGGCAAGACTTATGAGGAGCAACTAAGGTCACTTGGCTTGTTCAGCTTGGGGAAGAGGAGGCTGAGGGGTGACCTCATTGCAGGCTACACCTTCCTCAAGGGAGGCAGCAGAGGGGGAGGTGCTCATTTCCTCTCTCTGGTGACCAGCGATAGGGCACGAGGGAATGAAATGAAGCTGCATCAGGAGAAGTTCAGAATAGACATTAGGAAAAGGCTCTTCACTGAGAGCGTGGTCAGATGCTGGAACAGGCTCCCAGGGAAGTGGCCATGGTCCAGGCCTCTCAGAGTTCAAGCAGCATCGAGATGACACTCTTGGTCATATGGTTTAGTTTTAGCTAGTCCTGGGAGAGGCAGAGAGTTGGACTTTATGATCCTTATGGGTCCCTTCCAGCTTGAGATATTCTATGATTTATTGGCAATGGGATGCTTTAGAATTGATTTATCAGTTCATTGGTAGAACCACAATATTCCAAAATATTTGAGCTATCAGTCTCCTAATACCAAGACCCAAGTACTTATTAGCCTAAAATTTCGCTGCACAGCATCTCTTTGCTTTAATTTTTCAGAATATTCTTCATTAAGTTGATATTTATCATGAGAACTTGTACTTTTGCCAGTACACTTTCTGCCCAGCTATTTTTATTTTGTGCATTTTCAGTGGTGCTCCTGTCCATGTTGGTCTCGTAAACTCTTTGGCTGTGCAGTTTCTTGTGTTTCTCTGCAGTGTCTGGCATTTCAGCTTCTCAGTGTATGTAGAGCATTGCCTGTCATCTTACCAGCTTCTCTGCTGGTTCTAATTGATCTTGTTCTGTAGAAAAATATTGTCACATCAGGTTTTTCCATAGTACTCTAGACTCCTCCTTTTGAATGTCCAAGTATCGATCCATTGTGCTAGTTCTTGCTGCTTGCAGAGCAGCCTGAGTTTGAATTTGGAAGCACCTTACCTACTAGAAGACAGCTGTGTAAGTCAAGGCTCAAATAAGCTTCAGCTGCTGCTGGTTCGGACGCAATAACCTGAATAGGGTCACAGAGTAATGCTGCCTGCCCTACAGCTCAAAGCAGGGCCAACTAGATCCAGTTGCTGAGGGGCCTGCCTGGCTAAGTTGTGCATCCAGGGCTGGGGATTTGACCTTGCTGGGCACCTGGTCTAGTGGTCAACTGCTTTCAGTATGAATTTTTTTTCATCTTCTCTAATCAGAATTTCTCATGTAGCAACAGATGCATCTCACTGTCACACCTCAAGAAGAGTCTGGCTCAGTCTTCTCTGTACCCTGCCTTTAGGAAGCTGAAAACAGCAGTGATGTCCCCCTGCAGCTGAGCCAGCCTGCTTCTCTCAGCTGCTCTGTGGGTTATGTGCTCCGGGCCCCTCACCACCTCAAATGGGCTTTGCTGGCCTCGAAACTGGTGATTGAAGGCTGAAGCAGGTGCATTTTCACGGGTACCTGGCCGAGGGGGATAATCACTCCCCTCATCCTGCTGGCTCCAGCCTTGCAGCTGCAGCCCAGGGTGCAGTTGGTGGCCTCAGCTGCAAGGGCACGCTGCTGGCTCATCACCAGCTTTTCCCCACCAGAGCCCAAACATCCTTTTCTGCAAAGCTGGTTTCTGTTCAGCCCCAGCTGGGTTTGCGGCTGCCATTGTTGGCTTCACGAGGCCTCTGTCAGCCTGTTTCTCCAGATCTCTAATCGCAACCCTGCCCTCCACCATGGCCACCCCTGCCTCCTGTTTGCAGAGGGCACAAAGCTTGTTGAGGTTCGGGTTTTTTGTTGTTTTTTTTTTTTTCCCTTGTTCTTACTGAAGACATTAAACAGTGCTGGCTCTGGTATTGATCCCCAAGGGATGCTGCTGGTGACCAGCCACTGTTGGACTTTGCACTGCTGATCGCACCCCTTCCAGCACAGCAGTCACTAACTGGAACTTAGCCACTGGAAGTGGCTAATACTGTCTGGTGGCTAAGAGTAGTGCTATTAATTAGCATTTATGTTACTTAATTTTAGAAATATTAGCATTCTCAGTCTGAAACACGTTCTTAAAGATTGTCACCTTCTTACAGAGTTTTTTTTTACAGGCTTAAACTTCACATGGACTACCTCAGTTTATCTGAATGAATCAATAATAATTAAGATGTGGGCAAAACTTAAGGGATAGTAAGACCCAGACATTTACCCTGCTAAATGAGCTACTAGCTGTGGGTGTCCAGATAAGCACCAGTGACAAGTGACTGCCCTGCAGCTTTTAGTTTGCTAATGTGAACCTTGTCTTTCTTGTTACCAACATGCACTATGGATGAGGAGCTGAAAGCAGAAGTTACAGATCCTGGCTCATATACAAAATATAATAGTTGTAATCTGTTTGAGGGAAGAAGGGTAAGAGTATTTTATATGATTGCCCTAAAATCTCCAGTTGCTGTTTCTTCTTATAGTGCAGCAAGGGTGTAAGCCTTTACTCTGAGATTACATTCACGTGAGATTGATTTTCCTGTGGCATAAGACAGCTATAAGTACCCTGACTGAGAGTTGTGCTGGAGTTCTTAGTGGTATAACAACCTGGCAGGGTTGGCAAAATTAAGGCAAACTGAACAATTTTCCATATATCAGCAAGATCTCATCTAGTAAATGGGAGTGCTTGCTAAGCAGGCCCTGCTGTTCCCGTTTCCAGTGAGCATTTCTGAATGATGAAATAAATTAATTCCCAGCAGTGCATGTAACATTTCATTGTCTCAGTACACCATCAAGAGAAAAGCCATCAAGCTGGATCTGTTGCTCTGGTAGCCTGTTTTCAGGTCAAATACATCATTCTCTGCATCAGTTCATATTCTTCTTTTGGTCTGAGTCCACCTTCAAATGTGTGTTCCTGCAAAGCCAGGGACTGAGTAATCGTCTCTCGTTAATGAGATTATATCTGCTCAGTGCACACGTTTATAAGCCTTCTCATTTCACAACTCACGGTATAAAGTTCAGGCTAATATATAAATGATTTTAGATGGTGCTTGTCTGCCAGTAGGGAAACTAGCCACTCTACAGAAATACTAGTGTACCTCAAGAGAAGAGAGAAACTTGGCATACAAAGACGACAAACAAGTGACAGAGATTAAATGGAGTACAGAAAGCAGTTTCAGCAGTCATTCATGACTTTACTGGTGAGGACCAGATGCTGTCATCTCTGAGACCTGACATATCAGAGCTGAAGTGGGGTCTTTCTAAAGATCCCTAGATGGAGGCGATGAAAGCAGAGCAAGCTGTCAGGGACTCAAAGGACTGCCTTTATGTGGACTAGTATAAATGTTGAAAAAATTTGTTCTGAGTAACTAAACTAAAAGAAGCAAAGAAGCCTCCCAGCCAGATGGTGCAAGGCAGGACTGGGGAAGTATTGCCAGGAGCAGAGAGCCTCTGGCAAGGAATCTGACTTGGCAAAAAGTTGTTTTGTTTTTAATGCACCGTAGTGTGTTTAGAAGTTTGTTAGAGATCATCTGGAGAAAAGAGTGAACAAGCAATGCTGGTTAGCCAGTTCGGGGCTAAAGAAGACTAGCCCCTCAATAAACGTGACATCTGAATTTCATGCAGTGCTGTGGTGCGCTTAATTCTGGCTTAGTACAAGTAAAGAGAGGAGGCTTAACAGTTGTTTTGTTTGGTTGCAGATTTATATGTGAGCATGCCTCAAGTTGCAGCAAGGCAAGTTTGAATCTGAATGCTTTAGTGAATGGCTGAGACGCCTAACGTCCTTGTCCCGATGGTGTGCTGCTGACCTAGAACCGCACTTCACCAGCATTGCCCGTTCACAGGGGAGCACAGCCTTGTCTTTCTGTATCGCTGTGAAGATCATGGCTAGATCCGAATTTGATAAAAATAGGCCTTGCGGTAGCCTGTATGTGGAGTGCAGTCAGAAATGCAAATTTTTTTGTTCTTTGGGGCAGTGGTAAAGGAGAAGTAGCTTTCACTATTCTCAATTTCACAGTGAAAAATTTGCATTTGAGGTGGAGGAGATAAGAGGCAGATCCGAAGGGCTGCTGAAATACAGCTGTTGGTGCCCATGCCCCTCACGCCTGCAACAGTCTAGCAGGTAACCTTATGCCAGGTTTTGACTGCTAACAGAAAAGCTTTAATACAAAAATGTCTGGATTTAGGCCAGCATAGTAATATACACTGAGGTGGTTCAGTCTGTATTCCAGAAGGCCCCAGCAGTGGCTCTGACCATGTGTAGGCACCGCGTCCTGCTCGCTCCTCCACACCTGGTGTTTCCATACAGCCTTTGTCCTTGGGGCACAGTGTGGCTCCCAGGTCCCGTTTCTCTTAGCATCCTCACGCTTCAATTTCCTGGCCTCTCGTCCTGTTTTCTGTCATTTTTAAAATAAGGATAGGACAACCTGACGAAGATGATACGAATCAACTGTTCAAAACTGCTTATTCTGTGATGAAAGCCGTGCTTGGTGCGTGGCATGCCTTCCCCATACTGTGAGCTTCACAGCAAAAGGGTAGCCTGTAAGTCACCCAAGCACATGTTTGCGTGAAGGCCCTATCAAAGCCCAAAAGAACCAAGTCAGCAAGACTCCGAAATCCACTGTTATTTCATGTAGCTGAACTTGTTGGGGGTTTTGTTTGGTCAGTTTGGGGTTTTTTTACGTTTCAAGCTGAATCCTTACCTGTTACTAACCGATTAGGAAATGAGAACCATGGTATAAAGCGCCTGCCCTAAAAATACATCATTGGATAAAGTAATTTCCCTTAAAATTTAACCAGAAAAAACTAATGAGTTGTCTGCTGTTCATTTGCTGAAGAAATTACTGCTCAGTGTTAACCTTTTTTAGGTATTTTGTGAGACTAATTAGTATTTTTCCTTTTCTGTAGTTTCAATATTAGAACACTTAATATTTTTAGGATTTGGCAGTGAGAAGGCAGCAGGAACCAGTCTGCCTTTATGAAAACAAATACTTGTTTATTATAGATGTATATGAATGATCTCTCAATCTCTTGTTTTGATTCAACGGAGTGTATGGCTGGCATCTGTTTTGCTGCTGTAGAAAATAAACCTTAGCTAGAATATACGCATTGGAAATTTGTTTTGTACCCTTAATTATGACCAACAGCACATTGCAGACAAGTGGTGTTACAAATAAAGTCTTGTTTTCCTTTGATGTATTTAGATCTGCTATCTACAATATTCATAGCCAGTGTGCTCTCTGGAAGTGATCTCAGTTGAGCAGACCTATTCAGTAATACTGAAACTTTGTTAGGTTTTATGTTTGAAGTGGTACAAGTGATTAAAATTTCTGTTTTCCCTGTAGTGCAGCGACTCTTAATAATATCCAAACACCTAATGCTGTTTGTTAACAGATTCTGCAGCTGTAAGCTTTTAAATGGCTTAGTAGTTATTATAAAAACTCAACGTCATTTTTCTGTGTGAATTTTTTAGTGACATCCCTTGGAACAAGTATCTTCTGATGCTCCCAGCTCATCGTTTCTATAAGCCAAAGCATATATTTTCCAGTTTCATAGCTTGTCTTGCACTGAAACCTATACAGATTTTTTTGCGGCTTTTTCAGAACTGCCATGGTAGCATCACATTGGAGTGTAGGGTATCTCAAGACAGCAAGAATATACCAAAAGGTGAGCATGAGTTTTTAGATCCTTTGCTCCCACTTGAGACTGCGAGGAGTTCCAGCCTGTATGAGTAGGAATTGCCTTCATTTTGCAAGTACAGTGACAAAAGATCCACAATCTATAAAACAAGTATGAGGAGTCCATTTTGCTGTACACCATCATTTGATGTAGTATCTTTTCCAGCTTCTTTCTGTCATAATCTGCCTTCTGCATGTAGTAGAAAGCTTTTAGGACATGGAGAGGCACTAACAGCTGCTTTGATTTTGGTGCTCTTGTGCCTCAGTTAACAGTGGGATTTCCACATTACTTTAAAAAAAACCTTACTAAAAATAGTTGACTGAGGCATTCATTGACCCTCATCTTAAAAAATTTACTTCCTGGTGCAATATAACTGGATCATGAGGAAAAAAATACACTGGAAGGTTTGGCAAAACTTACCAGTCTAATTATTCAGAGACTTTGATATATGCAGGTAACACTGGAGACGCTCTAAAACTTCAGGGTTTGATTCAACTCTGATGTCTTTTTTTTTTGTTACACAAATTCTGTGTGTTTCTTGCTGAATCAGGTTCTTGGTGTACTTTGTGACAGTGAATAAATTTGGACTGTGCTTTACAAAGAAACTTTCACCTTTGGGCAAAGTTGAACAGAGAACACTTTTATTCTAAAAGTGGTTTACTGGCAGGCTTTCTGCTGTGTAGCTATAGTAGCCACCAGAGTTTCAAGGAAAGCTTTTCAGTGCTATTTTTTCTTGTTTACTGTGTTTGAATTGCAGTCAGATTCTTGCATTTCAAGCACTTCATCTTGAGTGTCACAGTTTCAGCACTTTGGAGGAAGAGTAAATGAATGTGGTGCTCTGCCATAAGCCTAATGCTTTGAGTTAAAAATGAGTAAGTTGGATCAAGCATCTGTTCTGGCACAGGAGTCTCCACTCTCCTCACCACGAGGCTGTAGGTGCTTTGCAGATTGACGTCTGTTCTCTTTCGTCCTGGCAGAGTCTTGTGGGGAATTGCTTACATTTTGCAAAAGATGAGCTAAATCACAATATCTGTTTGTTTTTTGCTCTTCTGACTCCCCTAATCAGATGATGAGGCACAACAGACTTCACATGAAGGGGTGAAGGATCTGTAGTATTAGCAGGCCACTGTCCTACATTGCATAAAAGCAAAGCTACCATTTCTAATGCAACTTGAATTTATGGTAAATTCCTCAGCTCCTGTCTTACATATGACAGGAAGCATCAAATGTGAAGGCGGGGCAGGGATACCTGCAACTTTCTGTGTGGTAGGGGAGAGAGTGTAACATGCTAAAGTGAGACCAAGTCCTGCCTGGCAGTAGATTCAATCCTAAGGTAAAAAGAAGCATCTGAGAACACCTGGGTATTGGATTGCAGCTGTTAGAGTTTTGAAATAAAGCATGACAGCTTTTGGAATAATACCTGCCCTCTAATCAGATTTTAACTGTTGAAGAAAGACCTGTGCTAGTTTCCAGAGCAAAGTTTTGTTCTGTTTTCCTTACTAGTTCATTGTTTAAAAACTGATGTTAAATGCAAACACTGTGTCGTGCACACCTTCAGCAGTGCTCAGAGCAAATACAAACTTTTATTCATTCCAGTGATCCCAGGACTGTATTGTCAGCAAGTCTGGTGAAGCTTAGTCAGACAGGGGCCACGTACACCCTTTATTTCAGAGCAGGAGGCTTTCAGTACACAATTATTTGCAAATACGTGAGCTCTCATAAAATGAGGGGAGCTATGGCTATGAGCTAGCAAATACATACCGTTTGTACCATAAGATCAAGTGCCACTGTGGATAGAATGTGCTCTTTCCTCAAACTGATCCAGTACCATTCATGTTGCTTACTGTTTTCTGTCTGAAGAAATATTTTTTTCTAATGGATGCCATGAAGATGTAGTTCAACTTGTGCAAAGGCCACAGACATAAAGAAAAATAAGTTGATATTTTATGCAGCACTGCTTTGGTGGAACCAGCTGCTTCTTGTTTTGTTTTAGATACTTTATTGAAACTGGAGGCACTTCCACAACCAGATCAGTCTCTGGGTGACCATTAGAGGCAGCAAGTGTCTGTAAGAGCACAAGCATGACATGAGACTGAATGAAACCAGTATCTTCTGAAATCTACCTAGACTCTTTAGAGTTTTTTTCTTGTGGCAAGGAAGGAGTGTCATCCAGAACAGTCTCAAGGTATCCATTAAATATGTTTTATTTGGTCTATTGTATTTCTGACTAATTTGAGAAATGAGTGAAGCTCTGAGGGCTTTTCCAAATCTTCGGGATGTGTTGTCATCTCTTTGAATTTTTCAAGCAGCAGCCCACAGGAAAGTTCAGCCATGTCTTTATTCAGGATAGAATTTTGGAGGTTTTGGGATATGGCTGCACTGGAAAGCTTGAAGATGGTAGGTGGCACTCAAGCACAGGCAGCACCAGCAGCAAGGATGGGGCGAAATGTGAGTGCCCAGATGGCGAGCCCTGTGGGGCTCCAAGCATGTGTTCTTGATTTCAACGCGCGCTGCTGCCCACATATCTTTACCACTACTGTTACCTCAGATATTGTGGATATTATATCTTTGTTTGCTGCCTGCTCACTGTGCTAAATTCCTCATCAGGTGGCATTACTGCCCTCGATGGCAAATGCAGTACTGATGCTCTTCACATCTGAGTAGGTCAGCTTTGTCTTTTTCCAGCTGTAGAAACTGCTGGCACTGTAAAAGAAAATGTGTTTGATCTGGGGAGGGATGTTGTAAAAAGGTGGATGACGAACCAGAAGTCTTGACAGTATTGCTAGCTGGATCTGAGAGGAACAGATTGCAGTTCAAGAGCCACGTGGCTGTCCCTATGGAGAGGGGGATGATGAAATGCTCACCTGAGGCCAATTCAGACTAGCCTGCTGAAAACTAATTGTTTAATCTTTTGAGTTATTTTTCAGCTGAATTGGCTGGCCTGTTTCTCAGTGGAGCTGTAAAATTACAGGTAGTAAGAAAAGGGAGGATTCTCCTACTTGGCAGCAGGGCAATTTTTTGCATCAATCTAAGCAGATCAGGAAATTGCACTTTAAATTCTATGAAATTCTTAAGTTTGAGCACCATCATCCTCCAAACTGATGCCTATTGAAGGCCAAGTTGGCATTATTTTCCTCATTTGCAGGTATGATATCATAAGATCTCCTGTGGTTTTCAATTAAGAATCTGTTTTCCTTTGCGTCATATAGCATTTTTTTGTAGATCTGAATGATTATTTTTTTTCTTTCATCAGTTATTTTCTAATGCCTTCATACTGTAAATGTATAAATTGAAGAGTATAAGAACTGATACCGTGTATTTGGCTCACTTTTACAGGCTGCCAAAAGTACTCTGAGTGCATTGGATGTGCTTGCTCATTTCCTCTGCAAATCTCGCATGATTGTCCAGTGTAGCTGCTTAATTTTTCCATTCAAATTCTTTTTCAGAAATTATTGCACCTAAATTGGATTTTTATTTTTAGGAGCTAATAAAAGCCTTTGATAATTTCTTGCAATGGAAGTCTTGAACTTTCAGAGTCAGAAATGATCAAATGTAAATAAATGTAAGGTTGGATTTACTACTAAAGTTTTGGGTTTAGAGCTTTTTGTTTATGTACTGCATTGGTCTTAGAGATAATTACTCCTAAGGTTATTAAATAATATTAACTTTCTAATAATAGCAAAACCCCTCAACCTAGCAGAAAGTGCTCATTTCCTGGTGACAAACTGAGGTCAGATCTGGAAGTGAAAATCTGAAGACTAGAGAAAAATATCATGCATGCTGCTTAACTTGAGATGATTTCGTGGTGGATTAACATAACTTTATGAATTAATTGAGCGACGTTGCTATTTGATTGTAGTTGTCACTTTGATTTCTGCTGCCAGGTAATAGTTGATAGGAACTTGGTGGTACTTGCATTGCTTTTCTGTCAACCCATGCATGCTGGATTGGTAACGTACTGCCTCAAATTCCCAAAAACTGAATTCAGACCTAACTCTGAGGAGACACTTTTATTGAAAATTAAAACCAGAAGCTGTTCCTGAATATCATTCTGTTTCTGAATGAATGGTAAGCCAAAATCCTTCATCTTTCAGAATAAGGCTTTCTAGATGGTGGTGCCTGCAGAACTGACTGCAAAAAAATCACTCCCCAGATGCAGTTTGTCGTTGGAAGTGGAGCTGATGGTTGACTTTGCTCTCAGTGACTGTGCAGTGTCACACAAGCAGCCTTTAGTTGTCAGAGGAACAGTGCTATTTTGGAATGGGTGATTAAGTAAAATTTTCCCTTATTTTCTTTGCAAATTCATCTCTCATTCACTTGCACATACCACAGTAGCTTCGTTAGCAAATGAGGCATGAACAAGTGGTACATTCAGTATGTAACTCTTGTTTTGTGTGCAGCTGGTTCAAAGTGAGGTGGGGCCCATAGGAGGAAATAAGAAATATGACCAAGTAAAAAGCTGTAGACTTTAATACTTCAACTAACAACATCATTAGTTTTTTTGATATGGTGTTTTCTGTGGTCCTCTGGATCGTTGCGGATACTTGGTCACCCTTTATTGGCAACAGTTAAATTCATAATCTCCAAATTCATAGTGTAAAAATTAACTGGTGTTGGTAGCACCTATTATTTTCTATTCATCTGGTGATATAAGAGAATTCATTTGCTAAGGCAGAAAATGAATTATGCTTAAGTATCTGGACTCTGTAGGTAGCCATCTGCCAAAATGGCTCCATACTAAAAGTAGCAGTTCAACTTTCGATTTGGAAAGGAATACTCATCCAAAGCCACCCTTAGGGTTTTTTTTTCTTTTGAGGTGGGGGAGATAAAAGGAACAAATGTTTTAATCTTAGAGGATAGTATCCTTACTCAGTAGGGAGGCTTGCAAGGAATGTAGACTTCACAGTCAGTAGTCCAAAGAAAGTAGATTTGAGCTTCTTATCTGACTCGCAGCCAAGAGAACATGGCCCAATGCTTAATCTGTTACAGGATACATTAAAATGACCAGGAAATTTGCTGTTGTCCTACTGGAGATGCAGTTCTCTGACATAAGAGAGAGTCCTGGAAACATGTCCAAGTTGCTTGGGAAGTTGACAAAAAATGAAGAACTGGAGCTCAGGAGGTTCTTCTGCATATGTATATATGGCAAACTTTTCCATGAAGTTATTCGGTCGCCAAGTTTGGACAGATTTCATGGGGTAGACAGCCCACATAGAGGTATCAGCACTAGCACAGAGGTACTGCTTACATCTTTATGCAGTAGTTAGTTCAGTATCCTGAAAGCTTGAAGGGAAGCTGAGCAGATCCAGGAACATCGTGGTGTAGATCGTGTACCGTAACAATCATTATGTTAAAAATCAGAGATCTTGCTATCCTTGCAACCCTTCTTCCTCTCATTCTGTCATCACATACTCTTGTCCATTTCCTTGCTTCTGTTCTTAGTCATTGAATCTTCCGTGAGCTAATTTAATTTACTAGTTCAGAAAAAGCAACTGATAAGGGATTGTGTCCTGCTCAACTATTGAGTTTGGGGTAGCTCACAAAGAGAGCTTGGTGGGCACCAGAGCTGGCATGCAGGACTAACTGGTATCATACTAACTGGAGTGGAGGAAGCAGGACTGGAAGCCTGGAGGTGAGCCTTTCTGCTGTGGTGAGCCTTTGGGTGCTCAGCTGCTCATACACTACCTTCTCAACTGTAGTTACTTCACCCTACGCAGTCCAGCAGCAGACTTGATTTGCCCTGAGGGCAAGGCTGGGGTATTTCACCTGTGGAGTGTGGCTTACTTAGCCCACTTGGAGACCAGTAAAGGTCTGGCATGTAACCTTGTCTGTGACTCACCCATAACATCACTCTTCACTGAGCTGCCAACTCCTGTGCGTAGCTATGGAAGCTGTAGCACAGCTGTCTGTAACAGAGTTTTCAGTTTTCATCTGCTTACCTCTTGATTTTTTTCATTTACTTAATCCTGAAGGCAACAGATCTCAGTGCTAGGCCGGTGCGTAAAATTGGTTGCATGGAGGAGTTGACTTGAAGCTGAAGTATTTTATGCCTATTGAGGGACACGATGGAGGAATTTTAAAGCTATAAAAGAAAATAGGTTTTTGCACTTGCAATTTAAAGTATCTAGTATTTCAGCAGTAGGTACTCTTAGTAATTTTTTTTGTGAGAAGTTTACTTGCCTCATGCTTAGAATTTGTGTGCCTGAATAGACTGAAATAGGTTTAAAATTAAAGCATGGTTTGAACTGGAGTCTCAAATCACAATGTTGTTTGAAGTACAGATTTAAAATATGGACATATTCTGAATGCGGAATGGACAGAAAACCTCTGAACAAACTGTAGTTGAATGAAGATATCTGCTTACCTTTTAAAATTGCTCTAATTAGGAGAATGTCTTGCCTTATGGACTGTTGAAATTTCTTGCAGGTGGATTCACCAATGAACTTGAGGAACCCACATGATTTGGTAATACTAATGAGACAAGAAACAACAGTTAACTACCTCAAAGAACTGGAGGTAAAGCATAACATTAAGTACTAACCAGTTTCTGAAAATACAGAATTTTTTTACAAGCGTTTTAGTGATAGATTTAGATGGGGAACTGAAGTCGTCGTTGGCATAATTGTGCTTCAGTGACAGGATGAGGAATTCTTCAGATCTCGAGAATTTTGTGCCTCAAGTTTGCTCAACTGGTTTGTCCCCAGCTGCATTATTCCCTGATGTTATCCATAAATCCTAACATTTTTTAAGTAAAGTCATTTAGGTACGGGATTCTGTAGCTGACTGCTATATTCCAGAGCTATTTGTAGAAGTGTTGTCTTAGATTTGTTACAGCTGCTATTTAGAGTACAGCCTGTAGGCCATGAATTTCCCTGTGCTCCTTTCTGGGTTTGTTGGGCCGGTCTTTCCATTGGTCTTTCTAGAACACATCAGAAAGCAGGTCACCTGTTTTTCTTCAAACCCATTGACAAAGGGACTGAAAACACCCTTCTGAAAAGGGTTTTAATGATAAACTAAAGTTTAAATATGATATGGGCTGAGCAAAGTAACAGCTCGCAGCCTTTCTTCTGGCCATGCACTTTGTCTTGTGCCAGCTTTAGTTTTGTCAGATTAGCATAACTAGCTAACTGGGAAGTTAGATGAGCACTAAAGGTAGCTTTAGGTGAGTGGGAGAAGTAGAAGGGAGGAAAAAAAAAAAACCCAGGACTGCCCCTTATGTAACTGTATTCAACTAGTCTTTCTCATTGAGATATGCTTGTTTTTGTGGTAATGGACATTTTAGCTATGGATGGAACAACAGCTGTAAGCTTTTCAGGACACGAATTGTGAGTTTGGAACTAATGTACAATTTGTGACGCAGAAAAACTTTCAGCAGAAGTTATCTATTGTAAGATCTTGTACAAGTTGCTACTACTGTATATATCTCTAGTATTGCATAGTAGTGTGTTATCAAATGTGTATGACTAATTAAAAATGCAAATTTTCTTCTCACTTCACATATATAAATCCTTATGATATTTAATACGTTTTCAATTTGCAGATGTAGGTGAGAATTAAATACAGCTTACTGTGCTGGGATAGATCATTAGTCCATGGACTGCTCATAGCAATCAATACCTATGAGCTTTATAGGGTGAAAGGTAGCTTTTAAGGCACATCGTAAGTTGATCTAGAGAAATTAGTCTCCATTCTTGCATTAGCCTGCCATCTCAGTTGTACTTAGCACACTGAATGCTTAAGAAGATCATTTTGTTTGCAATCTCTGATACTATTTCCATGAGATCTTACAATGGAGGTAAAGGGCCCAAATATGATAAATTTGACATACTGTTAACAAGTATTTCTTTTTCTGAATGGCCTACTATGAATTTGGAATGCTATTGGCCCTCTTTTTAGGTACAGCAGGAGAAATAAGGGCCTGTTCAAGTCATATTACCTCTAATGAAAGTATATTCCATCTAAATCAAAAAATGTCTCACAGATGTTATAAAATGTAGGGAAATACTCCCAAAATTTGGAGAGAGTGTTTTAGATTTTCTTCATAATGGACTTTGTTTTAAGGAAAAAGTTGGACTGTTGAACTCCTAGCAACTATAGAGTTTACTTTCATCAGTATACATTCTTCTGTTTCCTTTTTTTTTTTTTCCTACAGAAACAGTTAGTTGCTCAAAAGATTCATATAGAGGAAAATGAGGACAGAGACACAGGGCTGGAACAAAGGCATAATAAAGAGGATCCGGACTGCATTAAAGCAAAGGTGCCCTTGGGGGACCTAGATCTATACGACGGCACATACATCACCTTAGAGAGCAAAGATATCCGGTAATTAGATGCTTTATATTTTAAGATTTCTACTGAATGAAAAAAATCAACAAAAACTCTAAATGCAATTAAAAAGAAAAATACTATCAGACTGTTCTTTATATGACAGTTGTTTTATTTTGTGTTAGTGTGAAAGAAAATTGAAAAAACCTCTGCCACTAATTAGAAAAGAAATGCTGCCTCCCCCAAACTGTCCATGTTAGCCCTACCCTGAAGCTTCTCCATTCTGTTCCCACGGTCCCAGTCAGTTCTGTACTGATATGACCAGACATGTGAATTAAAATGTAGCGCGTCATGTAGAACGGGGTTGAATTTGCTTGAGGGTGCTCTGGGTGTTTCGAGCTAGATACTCTTCTTGTAGTGGAAACTGTCTTGACTTAAATTTGAATGAAATTCTGTTGATTACCAAGCTGTTGAACCTTCTGGTCATACACATATTGCTGTGTTTAGCAAATAAAGGATGCGTGGACAGTCTGCTTGACATTCAGCTTCATTGGTAATTTCTCTTCAGGGCTGACTGTTTTGTTTTTCTAGTTTTATTTTTTTTAACATAATCACATGAGTACTTGAAGTGCGAAAAGATTAATTTTATCCTCAGATACCTTCATTTGGGTTTCTTGCTAATACTTGGGATTTGTTTGTTTGTTTCAGTTGAAGAGTCTTCTAATCTGCATGCATTGTCATTTACTTGGCAGATAGATCATTAACCATAGCAGTGATACGCTAGGCTGATGCTGATACATTTTTGGAGGCTATCCAATTGTTGATGTTTTCTCTAAAGCAGACAGAAATTTATTTACTTTATCCTACAGCGATGACATCCTGATGCAACTGAAATCTGGGAAGACATCAGAAATGTTCTAGAGTGCTCAAACACAGGATTTTAGTACTGGTCAAATCAGAATATTGTGTCAACTACAATACTGTCTCTTACGAACTTTAGCAGTATTTTAATCTGGAGTCTGCTGTGTCATATTGTTATGTCCTCAGCCCTGAAGATTATATAGACACAAAGTCGCCAGTGCCTCCAGACCTGCAGCAGCCAGACTGTACAAAAGTTCTAGATCTTCCATACAGCATTCATGCTTTTCAGCACTTACGGGTAAGCAAGCAAATGCAAGTATGTTTTTTTCCCCATCAGGAAGAGCCATAGAAAACTCTTACTGGCAGTTCTCAGTCAAGGTGGAAAGGTATTGTAATCTTTCAAGACTATTTCAGACTTTTTTTGAACCACAGTTGTGCCCTGACTAAAGTATCTGCTTATAGGAGGACAGTTCCATCAGTTACACAGATCCTGTTTCTCTTTTGTCATTGTCTGCCTTATTTTAGAGAGCAGTTTTAGGAAAATGGAGTATTTTGTTTTCATAACACGTTTCATTAGTAAAATGGTAGTTTTCATTGAAAATGCTCTTAACTTGTGAATTGTTTCAGTTGAAAATTGGAGAGTGGTCAACAGGGTCATTAAACTGTATGAAGATTCAGGGTCAGAAAATTGTTAGCAGGCTTGTTGGTAGCTCCTGACATACTCTACTGTCTCTTTGGTATCTGAATGTCAAGCCCTAACCCAGAGGATGAGATAATTGTTCTTTACTAGCTTTACAAGGGTTGCAGTGGAAGTGTGCTGCAAAAATTGTTTTTGTTAACAGTACATATAATACTGTTTATATGCAAATTTTCAAATGCAGATGCAGCTTTAGTGCTTATATCTTGATATTTTATTGCAAGTCTTCAAAATCACTTTTCATCTACAAATAAGGATTTTCTTACGAACAAAGCAAGAACTGAAGTTTTCTAACTCTGTTCCTGGGTCTGGATGTACTTTTGAAATGAGTACATTTGTTGTTGCAGAAGGAAGAAAGAGAAGAAGAGATGTAGGGATACTTTCATCACGTGCATGTAATCTGACAAACACAAGTGCTTCGGTAGTCATTAGTGAAATCAATAGCTACCAGATATACAGTGCTGCCAGAAATGAACATTTCTCCTATAGCATTCACAAGCAGAGGCTGCTTTTGGCTGCTTCTAGTGTTTGCCTATCTATAATAATATATATTATTCATCTGTCAAAGGTGACATTGTCCCACCAAGTCCCTAAAATCGTGATATGAAAAGACAATAGGAATGTAAAATAACCAAGCTGTAAATTTTCCTGGGAGTCATGCTCTTGTGTATATTTCTCTACTTTTAGTTAGTGTCAGCAAATACCTATATTCAATTTTTATTTTAGGGTGTCCAAGAAAGAGTTAATCTTTCCGCACCCTTGTTACCTAAAGAAGATCCAATCTTCACATACTTATCACGGAGGCTGGGAAGAAGTATAGAGGAAATAGGTCATCGTATTTATGACGGGCTAATGAAGGTATGAAACTAATGAAGGTAATCTTACTGCACACACATAAAGAGTGCTAGAAGGATCTCACAAGAGTAGATGTGCCTGGTACATGCAATCCGATCCAGTACTAGTTTTGCACATATGTTTTTGGTTTATGTTTCGGTTACAAAAGGCAGACTAAAAACATTTTCTGCCAGGCAAGCAGAGGTAGGAGAAGGCATCAGCAAAGCCAGTAAATAGATATTTACTATCATCATTAATGGCTCATGTATTTGTGTGGTCTGGCAAGCCACATTGATTACTCTGTCAAGGTAATAAGAGCTTTTAAACAAAAATGCAGGTACTTAAAGAAGAAACAATAGTACTGAAATGTGTATGTATGTATTAAATGCCTTCCTGCAAAATACAGGAACTCTCATTGAACTCCGGCTGATGCTTAAACTATTGTCACCACTCATTGAGTCTCACTTTGAATTTTTACCTGTCTGAAAGGCAGAAGTTCTGTTTCTTTAATACATTTACATGCTAGTTCATTCTTCCTGAACGTTTACAACTATTACCAAATGGCAGCTTTCCAGAGGAAGAAGATAACTTAGAGCAGGTTTGGTGCTCAGCTTTCTATCCCATAGTAATTAAATCCCTGATTAACCTTTTAGTTCACGTCTTAGTAGTTAGTACGGTTCATGTGTTTCTCTTTACTGCAGAACTCGTCTTCCTGGGTACTCTATAACATGGCTTCCTTTTACTGGCGAATAAAGAATGAGCCATACCAAGTAGTAGAATGTGCCATGCGTGCCCTTCATTTTTCTTCAAGGTGAGAATTGCTAATAAAGATTTCTTTTCAGATTGCTTTTCTAGTTATCCTAATTAATAAACAGGTTTTAGTTTCTAAGACTGTATCCTAAGGAATAATCCATGTTACTTGTTATTAGTCTTCATGTTATATACTAGGCATATATATAATTTAGACATTTTCCTGTCAAATTACATATTTAATATATGTGACTTAAGAATGAATGTATCCTTTTGCATGATTCTTACACAGTCTGACCTTCTTTTAATGTCTTTGTTTTATCATTTTATTTTCTTCTTTTAGGCAAAATAAAGATATTGCACTGGTAAATTTGGCAAATATTCTGCACCGAGCTCACTTCTCTGCAGATGCAGCTATTGTGGTCCATGCAGCTCTGGATTACAGTGACTTCTTTACCAGCTATTACACTTTGGGAAATATATACGCAGTAAATACTATCTTTATTTTCCAAGACTTATAGAAAACCAAGTATTATTTAATCTTTCTGGCTTGACTTGCAATGCTTTACTTTTTTACAATAAGTCTTCTGTTCCACATGTATTTCACACTTAATGCTTAAGATTCTGTCAAGATGTTTTCATCCAAAATTCTGTGTTTCAGCAAAGATTTTTACCTGCATTTGAAAATAAATCCCAGGGAAGTCCTTCTGCAGCCTCTTTTTAGCACAGTGGCTTGAGTTTCAGAAACAACAGGCTGCTTGTTACCACAAATTAAAATCTGAGTTAATGACTTCTTAAAAAATGGAATATTATTTTATTCAATATTACCGAACAATGGCTAATTCTCTCTCTTGGTCATTCTTCAGATGCTTGGAGAGTACAACCACTCAGTCCTGTGTTATGATCATGCTCTACAGGCAAAACCAGGGTTTGAGCAAGCCGTAAAAAGGAAGCATGCTGTCCTATGTCAGCAAAAACTTGAGCAAAAATTGGAAGCCCAGCATAGGTAACTAAAAAAGCATCCTAGTGGCGATTCATACAATCTTGCTTTTATTGTTCTGTTGCAGAAATTATTTACATTTCAAATAGAATAATGGTTTTGAAATTTCTATATTTCTTTGACTATGCAATGAATTATTCATAAGAATATTTTAAGAAACCCGAAGTTGAAAATGTGCAACACTGTAGGAAAAGCTGATATTTTAAAAAGCATTTAAAGTAAATATTTTCTACTGTTGAATTTTCAAGATCACTTCAGCGAACATTAAATGAATTGAAGGAATATCAGAAGCAGCATGACCATTACCTTAGGCAACAAGATGTGTTAGACAAGTACAAGCTCATCCAGGAGGAACAAATCTTGAGGAACATCATTCATGAGACACAGATGGCAAAAGAAGCTCAATTAGGTATGACTTTTTAGAATTCATGCTCATTATAGAAATGAAGAATTGCACATATTCAGGTTAATGTCAGATGGCCCTGAGTGGCTGTTGTGTTTTCCTTATTAGAACAAGGGATTGCAATATGTTCTTGAACAGGTGTTTTTCCAGTCTTTGAAAGACAGAGCTTCCTCTGTGCTGATTACATAAATAAAAAGGATTGACCAGATTGGGGGCAGAGGGGCTGACTGTATGCTGTCTTTGTCTCCTCAGAAACCTCACTTATATAGTAGAAAAAAATGTTTTGTGCTCTGCAGGGAACCATCAGATTTGTAGACTGGGCAATCAGCAGCATAGCTTACACTGCCAGTGGGACCAGCCTGTTCGTTATCACCGTGGAGACATTTTTGAAAATGTGGAATATGTTCAGGTTTGTCTCTGAATTGATACCACTGCTTTAAGTTGCATCCTATTTGCCTTATTAGCAAAATAGTTCCTTTTTTTTTGAGGCTTGACAAAGGGGTATATTTTGGATGTGGTAATTATAGTGAGAAATCACTTTACACTCTGGAAAAGAGACTAAATATTTAATACTAGTTTCTTTTGCTAGTAATAGAAGCTGAGATCAGTTGTGGATTATAGAAATTTAGAGGGTTTATTGTATAAGGCTTTGTTTTACTTAGAAAAGATAACCATCAGAATTATTTGAATTGAAAAACTTAATTTTATTCCAAAGTTTTAGTTTCTTATGAGATACCAGCCACTTCTATATTGACTTTTTCAATCTGCATAGAACAGTCAAGTATTTCTTTCTAGGAAGAACAAGAATCCTCACTTGAGGAATTACAGCTTTCACTTAAGTAAATATACTACATTTCAGGCATGCTAGTAGGAGCATAGCATGTTTAATTTTCCAATTTAGTTTTCTTCAAAGAGGACAGGAAAAACCATCAGGCAGCTAATTTTAATGAAGAGGCAAAGGTTTTCTAAGGAGTTAGTTTTCTAATGTACATGTGGTACATGGAACAAGAATTATTCTTTATTGGAAAGAATCTTCCAATATAACAGCTTAAAAGTTTGTTTAAAATAATATTTTATCAATCATTTATCTCTACAACCTTAAAATGGATCATAGAATCATAGAATGGTTTGGGTTGGAAGTGACCTAAAAATCATCTAGTTCCAACCCCCCTGCCATGGGCAGGGAAGTGCTCTGGTAGACCAGGTTGCTCGAAGCCCCATCCAATTTCTTTTGCTTATTACACTGTTGTATGACTCAAGCTACACAATTTTTGCATGCTCCTTCCAATTTAATCTTTTTTCCTACCAGAAGGAGCACAAAACTGCCATAAGCAATTAAAAAAATGGAAGAGCTCAATGGTGTCGAATCTAGTGAGCGCTTTTACAGCCCAAAAATAAGGTGCTAGCCCAGTTTTGTGAGTGTTTGCTGATTGTATGTCTTGAATTAGTGCACCAAGGAAATCTGATACAGCAATATTGAGAAGTTTTGGAAGCAGAGTGTATACTAATACTGAAAACCTGAAACGAAGGCCATCCAAGCAACACCATCCTTGTGTTAGAACTACAGATAAAGATTATGGTTTCATTTATTCTGCAATGTGGAATGTGTTCTGGAGTTTCCTATCAACTAGTTTAAGAAACAGGAATAATTATTTGTAGTTATGCTATGTTTTCTTCTTGGATGTTCTTCCTGTTATAGTAATTATAAATTCAGATTATCGAGATAATTTTGCAAGCTGTGAGTCTTAGTAATTGACTTGAACTAGAGCTATGCAGTCTAGATATGTAGATTTTGTTTGTGGTCTATTAGAAATGTTTGTTTGGTACCTTTTAGCATTTTTTTTGGTGATTTGCACTGGTGTTTTCATTGTTGACTTATTTATGACATGAATATTACTTTTCCATGGTGTGAGTGGATCAAGAGGCTTAAATTTCCTTTTTTTTTTTTTTTTTTTTCTGCTACCTGAATTTCAGCTCATCAGTGAGGCTTAACTAAATGGTGGGGGGAAAAATAACATGCAGGAATTCAGCTAGTAATGTACTATCTCTTTTCCTTATTAAATATTTTTTTTCTGTTGTTTCTAGTTTGGTGAAGACTCTTCAACTTCTAGTATGACATCTGTGAATTTGGATCTTCATGCAAACCAAAGCGACCACAGTCAATCCTTGCAGTCTTCCCCTGTTGCTCGTTCTGTCGTCTCAGTGTGGAGTGTAGAACCCAACAGAGTGAGTGAAGAGGATAAGCTTTGCCCTTTCAGAGAGGAGTTGTGAAAGAGTGAATCTTGTCCTTGTTTGTGTGAAACTTCTTAGCATTTGGGCAACAGTTTTAATCTGTGGCGGCACTGGAGAATGTATCATTCTGAATTTCTTCAACATATAAGCATCTCCGTAGTTTCTCTGTACCAGTGTCCTATCATTTGAAACTCTAGTGCAGCACAGAGGGGGATGTTCTTCTCTACGTTTGCAAACATCTGCAAATAAAGCAGTGCAGCTGAGTTAAGATAGAAAACTGAACTGCTGCTATTCCAGAAAAGATGCAAAAACAGTATTTTTAAAGATACCTGTTTTTTTTTTTCCTCCAGACTATTCCTTATGTTCTTATTACCTTGTTAATTAGAATATTAAAAATGTTGAGAAAATAATAAAAAATAATTCCTTTCCTCCTTAGGACAAACAGCATATTCTTTGGCCTCAGCGATCAGAGTGCATGAAATCTTTCCCCAAAATTCCTGATCCAGAACAACTGCCAACTTATTTTCTGCCTCCAGAAAACAGGGGATTCAGGCAAGTGTTGATTTTTTTAAAATTATATTTGTAAACTTTCACACTAATGTCTTAATGAGCATTTTCTTTTTGGAGCGGATGGATGCAATTAGTAATCAACAGCAGAGATGTGTTCGGTCCTCTTTCTCTGGCCGTTCCACAGAAGGAGGGTGTTTCCCTTTGTCATCTTTGCTGTATCTGTAACAGTCATATCCAATTCAATGGTGATTCTCCCCTGACTGTTAGTACAAGGTAAATATCTTCAGTATTACTAAAAGAATGAAGATTTAAGCACAAGTCTGAATGTCTTCTAGAATATATGTTAAAAAAAAAAAAGTCCTTGAGAGAATGTGGTGAGTATCTGTTTAATAACAACAGCTAACTGTTGTACACTGCATACATACTCTTAGCTGTAGTTATGATAACAGAAAATTGCAAAGACCAGAAAATACTAAAAAAGGATTAGGAGTGGAAAGCCCTGGCTTGTGAAGTAGAAAACCAGCTTAGTTGTAGAATAGTCAGTAATGCTTGTTATTACATAGGATAAAATGTGTCTCTGCTGCAATAGCTAACTTACATAGATCAATGTAATTTTGTAATATCCTACTCACTTAACATTATAAGCTTTATTCTCCTAGCTGGTATAATTCTAGTATTGAGCATGTGTTAAGGCAAAGATTCCCATGCACACGTGTCCTGAAGCTTCCTTTGAAAAAAAATAATGTTGAACTTAGATGTTCTTCCCAAAAAATTTAGCTAACTCTTGATGTTTTTGAAATCAAACTTAAGTGTAAAAAACTTCAGCATTTTCTTTTTTACTGATCTGTTTAGTCCTAAACTTCATACAATCCTTACTAGCATAATATGAGAACCTTCTGTGATTTCTCTACTGCGTTGTCCGTAATTTACGGGTATTCTGTGCTTAAAAATGGAAAGTAAAGACCTTATTTATTGATGATTTTTCAAGGAAACGGTGGTCCTTGAACTCTCCTGGTGTGCAGCTCATGTCTCATGGCAGTCTGCAGTAGGAGACTTGTCAGTTGATATGTAGCTGGTTCTTATGTTTATATATCAGTGACATGCAGCAAATGCTATTAATTTGTCTTGGTTCTCCTTATTGCTAGAGTCCAGCCAATCCTGAGTATCCCAAGAGATGCTGTCGGGCATGGAGAAACCCAGGCCCCAGACTGTTCTTCCATTACTGATGCTCGTAACAACGAATCTCTAAATATACTGGTCAAGGAACTAGACAGTAATCTAGATTTGAAATTCAAGATGCCAGATGATCAAGCAAGACAAGTAAGGGATATTTTCTCGTTGGTTCTTTTCTGTTTTAAAGTTCTCCTCTTTATTGCCTTAACAATCTTACTCAGAATGTGAAAGGTTCTGAGTATTTAAAAGGTTCTGATATTTAAAAGATAACTTGATATCACAAGCCAATCAGTACTTCCATAAAAGGGGAGCAATTGCTTTATAATAGGGCTGGAGAAGGGGAGAACTTACCACTCAGCATAAGACTCGTTGTCTGACTTCTTTCAAATGCTGACCGAAAGCACACAGAATAGGAAATTTAATTCAGTATTTAAAATTACTGCTTTCTTTTAAAACTTCTAACAGTCACTCAACACGATTCATCATTTTGGGGTTTCCAAAAACTACTGTATACTACCAAGTCAGTAACTTTAGCCTGAGAGTAGTCTGTCGTATTGCTTTCTGGAGATTGACTGCTTTAATCATTACATGTTCATATAATCTGTTTAGAACAATTTCATTTTTTTCCCCTTTACTAAAGGGAGGACTTAGGTAGGTGCGACTTGAAGCACCCATGTAGATGTATACTGTAAAATTTCTTCAATTGTTTAAAAAAAATTAAAATCTTTGTTGTCCAGGTCTTGTATTCTCGTATCAACAATCAAATTATTACACAGGCGAAGATAGGAGCATTTCTAGATCACGCCATGAAAAAGGTATGTCAAAAGCTGTAGCATGAGATAAATTCAGAATTCTTTGACACTTGTTTCTATACTGCTAAAGAAGTCAGTCGGTGATGTGCAAGAAATAAGCTTATTTGCTGCCTATAACTGAGATGAAACTAACTTAAAAATCCATGTTTACACGTAAAGCACAAAGGTATAGAGAAGTATCCATTTAATTAAGCTTGGTGGGGACTGAACAGCCCTGTAGTTATTTGTTCTTGTTCTGGCTGCAGGACGTGGATTAGCTGATACATTGCTGGTCCTGGCAGCCATTTGCTTAACAGAGAAAAATAGCTTGGAACTACTGCTCCATCTTTCACCCCTGTACTACATGCCTGCCTCCTGCTTTTCCTCCTCCTCCTCCCCACTACCCTGCCTTCACCCCCACCCTCCCTCCAAAGAAACCAACCCTCTGTCAATCATCTGTCAGAATTAATTAGCACTCCGGGGCAAAGAATGTACATCTGTATAACACCTTGTGGAATGCCACCTCCGTCTTGCGTGGGGCCTTTTAGAGTCATCACAAGTCGAATGACAGGAAGCATTGAGATAGAGGTTGACTTTTTCACGTGTCAAGCTGATATTTCTCAAATTAACTCTCTTGTACAAGTTGTGTCAAGGCAGCGTATGTATGTATTGTTTTTAGTCTAAAATGAGTACCATTTACTATGTGATCTGTCTTAGAAGAAGAATTAGCAGTAGTTGATTCCTGTTGTTATGCTGTTCAGAACAGTCCTCTGCATGTCTAACATCTTACTGTTGCAGGTCATAGATATTTTGTTTCTAACTGTAGTATTCTGTTGCCTTCATGCTAAAGGTCTGAACTCAGTCACTTAGATGCTGATATAAGAGCACTGTTGTCATGCCTGTTCTGCTAATGATGAACTTTCTAGAGCAGGAGTGCCACAGTTGGTATTTTTGTATTGGGAAAGACAAAGTACTAATAACTTGCTGAGGATTTAGTTAAAGGTCATTGAGACCTGTGTATTGGAGTGTAATTCAGTGAAGAGTTTGGCATGAATAACATGCATGTAATGATATGGATGTGCATTGCAAAATAGGGGTGATAAATATTCTTACAATTTATAGATTACGTAAGGTACTCTGACCAAAGAGGTAGTATATCCTATTGATATCTTCCAGTTCATCTTGAACCACAGCTAGAACCCTCCTGTATGAGATTTTTCTTCCAGATTTTAAAAACATCTTTGTACTGATTAAGTTTTTCAACACAGTATTACTGTAATGCCAGCTGCATTGCGTTAATACAGTACTACTGTAAAGATCTTTACCTCTTTCACTACCTTAATCCTAGCTGCATGTTTCCTACTCATGCGTGCATTTGGGCTTCAGATGTGTAGGCTGGATTGGACATCAATTTCAGTTGTTGTTTTTATACTTTAAACTCTTTGTAGAATTGGGTAACATGGAATGCTGAAAATATTAAAAACTAGAATGTGTGTCTAAACCATTTCAAATGGCTCCATCTGAAAGTGGATGTTTTACATAGCTCTGTCCACCTGTCAGTATTTTAAAGTTTTGTTATTTCTACTGTAGGATGAGTGTTTGTTTTTTCTGTTACAGGTGAAAGAGGAGGGAGGAATGTTCAAGGTGTATTTGACACTTCCTCCGTTCTTCCACCTGTGTTCACTTGTTGCTTGCCATTTTATAATCTTTAAACAGTATCTGATGTGTGTTACCAACTTTCATAAGACAAATAGATAACTAAATCTAAAGAAAAAAAACAATTCTGAAACCTTAAATTGACAGGAAATCTTGATGTTGGCTATAGGACCTGGAAGCACATCTAACTACAATTTAAAAGCTGCCTGACCTTCAATTGTAACATTTCTACATAGATCTGTATTAGTGTAATTTTAAGACTCTGAAGTGGCTCAGAAATGTTTCGTAAAGCGAGCTAAGCATTATCACTTGTATGTTTTAAGGGATTTTGTGGTCATGATATAGGGCAGTCACATGAGTAGAGTGTGCAGCAGCTGCTACTGAATTACAGTTCAGACTGTAAATTGGGTCAATTTGAGTAAGGTAGAGCAGATTGAATAATCTGCTAGTAGTCACAGCAAAGTGTAATTTGTGTCTAGTTAATAAGGTAGTATGCAAGGGTGAGTTCTGTTTGTTTCTTACGAAAGAGCAGGTAATTCTGTCTTCCTGAGACACCTCTTTGTGGGTGTTTTCATCCTTTTCCCTGTCTCTCCTACAGCCAGAAGATCCTCTATGGCTTGTGCTTAATGAAGCTGGATTGTACTGGCGTGCAGTTGGAAATGGCACCTTTGCTATCACCTGTTTGCAAAAAGCATTTAATTTGGCTCCACATGAGTATCAGGACATCCCTCTAGTCAATCTTGCTAACCTCTTGATTCATTATGGTCTTCATTTGGATGCCAGCAGGCTCCTGCTGAAGGCTTTGGCCATCAATGCCTCTGAGGTAAGATGATGATGTGTTTGTTAAGCAGTGAATGTCTTCTCCTTTGTTGTTTTCTAAATGCATGTTACTTACTTGTGCTTACTTACCTGTGCATGCAGTTTAGCTTGCAGCTTGCGATTTGCAACAGATGTTAATTTTCATTTAAATTCTTGATCACAGTGGGGGTGATGTTGGTTGCTGACAACATAAACATCTAGAGCAGAAGTTCTTCTAAAATAGATGACAGGCTTTTTGCCTCCCAAAACCTGTATTATCAGCAGTGGCTCCAAGGAATCTAATCCTTGTGTTTTGGCAACATTTTCATCTATAACAGAGATCCGCAATGCTGTCAGCATTGTATCTTGATTTTTTTTTTTTAAAACCCTTAAAGTAGCGTGTATGTCACCAAGATCTTTGACTGTGCCTCTTCTTACCTATACTGTTTTATTTGTCCCTAGATTTCATCTATATACCTAGAGGAAAAACTATGTTCTAGTTGTTCTGATGACTTTGCTTCCAACCGTAGATTCAAAACAGTTTTTTGTATTTCTGAATGGCAACGTTATAAGCACTTTGTAGGTTGTCACCTATGTCACGTAAAAAGTTGCTGTATAAACTGTTTAAACTACTGGACTGGGGGGGAATGATCATGAAGAGGAAGCAGGGGTGGGGGAGGCATGGCAGGGGACACCTTTTTTCTGGCAATTAAATGTGGTCTTACATTCAGCTTCAGTCAGAAGTTCAAGTGACTTTTTTTCAGGTGCTTCTGCCTCTGTAGTAAAACAAAGAGCTTCAACCTACCAGGCCATCAGTCATCTAGCACGTAAAAAAGCTAAAACCAGAATAAGCTTTTTCAGTATAGCATCCAGGAACAATTTTGTAATCATTGGAAATAAGTCCAGCCCATTTGGGTGGCAGGTAAAAGTGCAGAAAGGAACTAGACAAACTATGCTTGAATGGCGTGCCTTAAGAAGAATGCTTGAAAGCACAGCCTCAGAGAGGAGGAGCCTAGGGATTCTTAGGACCGTGGTGTGAGAGCAGCGCTTTTCTTCAAAAATATTGGCAAGCCCTACCTCATTACAATAATGCCTGCTTCTTTTTTTTTTTTTCCAGGCATTCTCAATCCTGTAGTACCTATCGTATCAAAAATCTGGCAGGAGAACTTTTACTCAAATAGTATTTCCTGGAATATAATGGAAAGTAAACACAAATTAAAATGAATTACAGCTACAGGGAGTGAAGGATGTCCTATATTAGCAAAAGCTTAAAAAAAAAATCCTATTGCTCAGCTTGCACTGAATGGTGTTTAATAATTCAAGACAAGATGAGATTGAAAAATCTTAAGCTACTGATCCAGTTGCCATGTTTTTGAGTAATAAGTGTAAAATTATTTCAGTGGACAAAAGTTACAATATTATAGTCATTATGCTAGTATTATGCTGTTAATTGCTATAAATTACTTTGTGTAAGTGAAAGACTTTTCAGTCAACAAACAAAATGATTTAATGCTTTACTATGTGCCTGTATTAAAGTATGAATTAAGTTGTAATCAGTGAAAAAGGTGTTTATAATTTCTACTTAAAAAAAAAAAGTAAATATATATTTTAGAGACACTAGCCAAAAGCAGTGGACAAAAATACTAAGTTTTATAAAGAATGTAAACTAAACATAAACGTGTACCCCCTAAGCTAGTGTGACACTGGTGTTTTGAGTAACCTAGTTCTGCTCGAGTAAATCCTGAACACTCTTGACAAATAAAATGCGTCTGTCCTGCTAGAACTCTAATAATATTTTTTACGGTTTTGCTGATTTTTAATCATTCTAAAATGTCTTCAAGCATTTCAGTTTAGTTCTTTGCTACTCTGTGCAGTAAACATAATGTTTATGATGGGTTATAAATAAGTATTTAATGCTTTATTTCAGTTTGTGTGTATTTAACAGCTGTTTTTCATCGCAGGAAGATGGGATCCTGAACAAAACCTTATGTCAAAACAGCTTTCGTTTAGCACCAGTGCATCAAGCTGTTAGCTCGCCATCCTAAGAATAGGCAGTCCCTATTTCAGAAGTTTTCTAAATTCTTTCCAGTCAAATTTGGGAGAGTGTGAATTGACAGGGGATTTTCCTAGTTGGCTTCAATTTTAAACAGTGAACGTACTTATGCTGGGATATGTTGCTTTTCTCTTTGCAGCCCCTGACGTTTTTGAGCCTAGGAAACGCGTATCTGGCTCTGAACAACATTAGTGGAGCCCTGCAAGCCTTCAGACATGCACTGGATTTGACGACCAAGTGCTTGGAGTGTGAAAGCAGCCTGAAGATGATCCGCTGTTTGCAGTTTTATCCTTTTCTGTACAACATCACCTCTTCTGTGTGCAGTGGTAAGCAACTGCTGAAAGATGGACCACAAGTGATGAAATAGTGTCTATTTGCCTTGGGTATTGCACCTGAAATTCATGATTACTTTTTTTTTCCAAGGATCCTCCCTTTTGCTTTATAGTGCTTTCTCCCTGTAAGTTCCAAGGTTGAGGCACTGCTTTTAATGGAAAAGTTACAGTCCATTAAGAAGTGCTTGAGCATGACTTCTTAAATATCCAGAGGGCTGCCACTGAGTGCAAATTACTTCCCGAGTGTGTCAGAAATACCTTAACAGCCTCACAGATATCTCTTACTGGTAAATGAGGAATGCTGGATTCAGTATTTGTGGAAGTGCACAGCTACTACTGCTAGGCTACTCAAAAGCCCCTTTGTATATCCCTTCAAATTTTACAGTCAGATATGCATATGTTTTCTGAAAGCTGAAGAATTTGGTGAAGAGCAGTTTAGTTTTAATTCATATCCTTTCAGTGTGTTAAGTACTTTGGAAGTCATTTTCTAGTGTTCAGTCTTTACAGAATAGACTATGTTGTGTCAACATTATTTTGTTTATATGGGTCTGTGGTCACTGCTCTTAACCCGCCAAAAACTGTAAGAAGAATGAACCCAATCTCTCCCCAAAATGTATTTTAAAAAATGGAGATAGAATGCTTTGTTGTCCTTAGTGACTACTTGTATTAAAAAAAAAAAAAAGAGAGAGAAAAAACCCAGTAATAGCTTTTGGAGATGGATTCTTTCATTTCAGTGAATCCCATTGGAATATTTAAAGTATTTTATCTATACTTGCATATAGCTAATATGCTGCTCATGAGCAATCTTGAAGAACCTTTATGAATATATTTTGTAATCCTTTCTCTCAAATTGTTACTAAGGTATCTTTCCATCGAAAATCTCACGAGAGAAGTGGTTTTGATTTTTAGTGTTGCTAGGACTTTTTCTGAATTTTTTTTTTTAATTCCCTCTCCAGTGGAAAGACATGGAGAAACCTCTGATTTAGCGTCTGGAATTATGCTGTCTAAACATAGACTAGAGGCCATTATGTCTCCTGGTACAGTATGGATGATGCCATTGTAGGTGAAATTCCAGCACTAGGCCATTAGAATAATACTATCTTTTATGGCCTTATGCATTTTTGCTTTGATTGACAGCACATCAGTTGTGCAGAGAAATTAATGCTGTTTGGCTAAATGCAGAGTAGTAAGTGGTATTATGGCCCAACTGATGGGTCTTTTACTGACTCCCGTAATGTCAACTCTTACACTAGTGCCTTTCATTGAATCTCTTAACATCAGATTGCTCTTCTCTTAAAAATCCCTGCAGATACATTAAGCAGTAGTGAGACTTGCATATTTCATCACAAGAGACACTTACTGGTTTGGGGGGAAAAAAAAAATGTTTACTTTTTATTAAGATCTTCTTTAAAAATGGTTGTAACTCACAAGGTTAAAGTTGTTCCAGTCAAACCTTAACGATAGCCACTCTATTTTGAAATTAAGCAGAAAGTAATTTAAAAATATATTCACAGAGCCGAGATGGTAAGGAGCAATGACTGTGTTTGAACTCCCAAAGTGATATTTTACATCCTTCTTTTCGTTTGTTTGCTTTTCTTCCTTAAACTTGTTGTAATACTTAAATATACTCCTCTAGTTTGGCTAATTCTTGACTGATGATTGCATTGATTCCTTATCCAGGATCTTCATTTTGAGGTCGACTATTACTACATATGCTGTTTAGGAAGTTTGTGTTTCTTAAATGTGAGGAGAAACCCGTATCAAAAGTGCTTATGAGAAGTGTTATCTTTCATTTTTTGCTAGCTTGGCTACAGGTTAGCAAAGTGACCATGGATATATTCACCTGGTACATTTAAGTTAGTTTTGTTTGTTAAGGAATCTTTGAAGTTGCTAAATCAAGAGAGCACTGAATATGTCTTAGCAAGTTAATTTGCTCATTACATTTCAGTATTCCAGTATTTAAGTATTTTACTCTATATTTATATTTTTGCCTTTTCTGGGACTCTTTCTGTCTTAATAATTCTTTCTTTTTCATTTCTATTTATAATACCCTTTAGGTCATCTTTTGTCTGAGTGCAAGAAACCTGAAAGTATGAACCTGAGAAATAGTGTAAATGTTCTTTGTACATTCTTGTGCAGAGCGTAAAATAAACCTACTGGTTAATTCAACCTTGATGATTTGTGGTTTAAGTCAAAACTCAGAATTCAAAAATGGAAAGGTAGATTTGCCTATCTTATTTTCATAAGGTTTGGGGAAATACTTTTTCCCTACTGTAAACTTCAACTGACTGGAATCTTAACAGGCTGTATGAAAGTGAGGTTAAGTCTCCAAAACCAGAATTATTTCAAGAATGCGTGCCCAGAAATCACACTTCGCACTTACAAGTATCCTGAAATTTTGGGAGTCTTCTGTTCATCCTTCAGTCCAAAGAAAACAATTGAAAAGAGATTGTAAGTTTGAATTTTGACCTAACATATGTAATGCAATAGTATATACAATTACTCAACCACTACATAGAACCTTAAAAATGCAAACTGTATTTAAATGCTAATATTTAACATTACCTGTTGCACTTACAGCATTTGTCAAAATGTTAATATCATGTAGACTTAAAGATTCATAAAGCAACATAATCTGCTCTTGTTTGGCTCCGTGATAGACTGGAAGGCACATTTTGATGACAAGATGGAAACTGAACACTACTTTCACACACCTTTCTGAATGGAACTTTAGGTATAGAGCTAATGCAGCACATTTGTAAATTGATGGATTAAATGTATGCTTGACAATCCCAGTATTACTGGATTGTTACTTCAGAAGATTTTCACAGCCTTTCATATCATGTGTTGCTGCTTGGGGACATCTGATACTGAATTTGGTTTGTCGTCTTGTTATTATGCGCTTGATGGCACATCATAACCGTAACTATTTATGTCCATCTCCTTTGAGATGGATATGTTATGCTGAAAAACTTACCAAGAAATTGGAATGTCAAATGTTGTCTCTGGTTTAATATCTTGTTTTGATAAGCATTTATTCAGTATTTCTGAAATTAACAGCAGTAGGGCTGCCTGTGCTTTGGGTTGTAGGCCCATGTGATAGCTGTGTTTTTGCTTCGCCTGTCAAAAGCCTCTATTCACGAGAACTGAACTAACTAGCGAGACACGAAGTCCCTTGCTCTGCTGCCGTGAGCCATCGGCAGAATCCAGCAAATGGTCAGTGGGAGTTATATGCTAGCATGGGATGGAATATGGGATCAAAACTCTGATTTTTGATTACAGAATGTGCCTGGTGTATATTTCAAGTAGGTGAAATTGGAATTTTCTCAAGCATGTTGGGACATTTGCTGTTAGCACAGGACTTGGGAAGTGTGATACACTAATGCTGACTTGTTGGATGCTTGCTTATATGCTCCTGTCTGTACTGCTGCCTGGTAGTTTTTTTTTTTTTCTAACTTACCTTAGTTCTAGATAGAAGTTTATATTTCAAACCCAACTCACTTCATGCATGTGAGAAGAGGAATTAAAAACCTCAGACCTATTTAACTTCTGCCTCTTATATTGAAGTGTATGTAAATGGGTTTATTCATTGTAAAAGGATTTCTAAATCTGCAAAAGTTTTTGGTGGTGTTTGGTTTGTTTTGGTTTTTTTCTTATAGAGGGGGTGTGTGAAGTGTCCAAAATCTGGTACAACTGTATCATGTATGACATGTATTTTGGGCAACTACAGGAGTTCAGTTAGTTGCAACTAACATGGATTCTATACAGTAACAGTGCTGCAGTGCCACATATGCCTCCATTACTTGGACCAACAGCCCACATACTACCTTACTCCCAAATTAACTGAGAAAATGGTCAGAAGACGTCATTGTTATGGGAGAATCCTGTGGTGGTCCTTTCAGAGGTGATTTGGCAGTGTTAAGGGTGTTGCTACTGAATGATTAACAATGATCACATTACTGTCGTCAGTTCCTGAAGCATGTTAAGTAGCAGAAGCTTTGTTGATTGACAGATACCTAAGCAGCCACATCTGACAAACAAATAACAGGACCAAGAGACTTGCATAACAAGCATAAAAAAGCTTAATGTGATAAACATAGTCAACTCTTAGAGCTGTAGAAATGAGATACTTTGGCTTTATGCTGCTCATTAAGCCAGTAAAGAAAGGCAGCATTATTTTTGTCTGATATTAAAATGGTGCACTGCCAGGATTTGTTTTGCGCACCTTTATGCTTAAAAAATTGCAAGTAGCTTTTATCATGTAGTAAGGTCTGTAGAGGAATATCCAACTAACGCCTAAGGGATTGTTCCTGTGGCTGATTCATTGACTGATGTTAACGTTCAGATGTTGTCAAGCCTTATTAAAAAGGTTACAATATACTAGAAGCATATTTTTAGCGCACTGGTCAGCTGGCTGTTAAAATGTGCCGATTTGTTAATTGCTGTTGCATAGGACTTTTCCTTATGTGTGTAAACAGAATTGCTGCTTGGACAAGCAGAAGTCATTTGTACCCAAAATATTTTTATATGACTGTAAGCATCTACCTCTGACTGACAGTTCCATTTCATTATGAGCTCATGGCCTTCACATTCTTTTAGACAAGATCAAAATTCAAAATCTTAAACTTTATTAATAGACTGATGGATTCAAAACATGAAGCACAACTTGTTTAAAGCTTCAAGTTTCTTTAGTCTCACTGTCTTTCATTATTTGGCAGGATAGTGCTTGTACAAAAAGCTTTGTGCTGCTCTATTGAAAGTAGAGGCAGTGTGAGTACATTACAAATGTACGTGCATGCCATCGAGATATCCGAATGCTTTTATGTAGTGAGTGTGTATGTTTGTGAAAGCAATGCATACTTCCTTACTTTATGACTTAGTTCTGTAATGTATACAGCAATAGCTTAAATGTTCTGCTTTAAGTATGGTTTTAGTGCCCTCTCGTGGTACGAATGCTCTATACCACATGAAATCAAAAGTCTTGTTTTATTTCATCTACTTCCTCTTAAAACATGGGGAAAAGATATTTGATTTTTTAAGTGTATGGATTTTCCTTTGTTCCCCAGCACTTAAGTTCTTACAAAGTTAATAAATTTAGACCTTTAAGCAAATTGACTTGAAGAGTGGAGGTTAACCTGAAAGGAGAATCTCTGCTTGAAACTCTGATAATAAGCTTCTGGACAGATTAAATAACTTGCTTAAGTCAACATCACAGTTTAAGCCTCTGACTCTAACTTAACAGCTGTAATCACTTCGAGTTCCCTATAGTGAAGTCAGATGCACAAACACTAAACAAAAGCATCACATACATTTTCTTTACAATAGTGTGTTGAAATAGAGACGTGGAATACTTTGCATTTTTAAATGCACCTTTCACTTACTCAGTGATCCTGTACAAGCTATGACTGACTTGATAGTCCCAGCAAGGGGCTGCTAAATTTTGTTTCCATTTGCTATAGCATGAGGGCCTTTTAGACATTTTTTATCGTAATAGCATTTTAGTTTCCTCCTTCTCAAGCTGCTGTATCTTGTTCCTCCAAGGAATGTTCATTACTTACAGTGTTAATAGGTGGAGGGAGGGAGTGTTTACTCTTGGGGCAAAGGGTGTTGAGCTTAGCTCAGAATTGAATTTTGGTTTTAGTTAAAGCAAAAAACCAGAATCTGTACGAATTGTATGGGATTCTGAACTGAACACTACTGTATGTTTAAAATTCAACTTTTTCTTTTTGACTTGCGTATCATGTAAAGGCAGAATTCTTGAGTGTTTCTGAGCCTTGTTTAGACTACAGCATTAGTACTTCTATTCATCTGGTTATATTAATGAAAGGGATGGGATCTGTGACCATTCATTTCTCTGTTGCTTTTATTCTCTCTCCATTGCCTTACAGGAAAGTTCATCTGTATAAACAGAATAGTCAGCCCCGGTAGGGTTTTTAAACAAGCAGAATTCTATGAAGCACACGAACAGCTTTTCGGAGCAATAAGAAACACGTTATGGCAAATGTTTGTATTGTCATTTAATAGTAGCATAGAGAAAGTGGGTTCTGTCTGTGAGTAGCAGTTCTAAAATCAATGTTATCGTTTCAAGTGAAATACTTTGTTGCTTATTTCTACTCCCTATACGCATATGCGTGCACCCGTGTGCCTACTGTTTACCCTGCAAGTTCCACCTGGGATCTGAAAATCAAGCTGGATTCTTTCTTCCTCAAGCATCTCTGGCAATGGAGATCATTCAGTGTCAGTCCATCTGACAGATCTGTTAGTGCTGCACAAGTGAAACTAGGTCACCGTATCTGGGCTCTGCAGTGCTAAAATAGTAAGAGGGCGTTAAATCGTGCTTGTGTAGAATGAAAACATCTTACTGAATGCAGTGAGGTGGGAGAATACAGAGCATGAGGACTGCTTTTTGTCCTGTTGGAAGCAGACGTCACTAGGGGTTTGGGGCATCAGGCGATGTCAGACGTGCCTCTGACTGGGAGATCCTGGAGAAATTTTATATGAGAACGTGCTCTGTGGGAATAATATGACTCAATTACTCTTTCAGTTTTGTGCTACTGTCTCTGCACCACTAGCCTAGCAAGGGAAGAAGCAGTTCCTACCATCCACCTTTGCTGCAGTAATCACGGCATTCCTAGAGTTTTTGTGCTGTGATCTGGAAGATAGTTGACCAGATACAGGCTTTTTGATACTTTTTACCATTTGATTTGGTGCCTGCTGCATAAATCCAATCTTTCCCTGAAAAGTCTTTGTCTAGTGTCTCTGGAGCGGCTGAAGTAAGTTGAAAGTGAAGGACCTCGTCCTGATAGTGCCATGCCAAGGGCACTTTGAAACCTGTCTTTCCAAGCTCCATGTATTTTTCTTCTCCAAACTATGCAGAGATGTATAGCTTGAGATTCCTAAATTAAAGAATCAAAGAATGTGGTACTGTGTTAAACATGGCATTTTTAGCTACACCAGTATTCAAAGGCTGTATACCCACTGCTCGTGACATTACTACAAAGCTGCTGCTTGCTGGAAAGCCGTTATGCATAAAGGTTTCTGTAACCAGCAAACAAAGCATCTTGTCTTAAGTATATCTCCATTGCTCAAATGTCATTCTCTTTTGCGTTCGTTAAAAATGCTAATGGGTTAATTTGGTCTGCAGCTTCTTTTTATGCTAACGTAAGGTGATTTCTTCATGTCATATAAAGTCTGTCTTGCTAGCTTACGTACTTAGTCTGTTTATTTACAGCATGACAGTGTACGTAACAACTTCTTTCAACAGTAATCAGTCTCACTTTGCATGGTGCTCTGTTAAGAATGGTATTCCTGCAATATTTAGTGTTCTGCATTCATTCTGTCTTTTCCCAAGATCACAGGCTGGCAGAGGAGGGAGAAGAAAGTTATGGCCTCAGCTGCAGGAGTAACTGAGGAAATGGGGATAGCATGGTGGAAGGGAATTTAGAATTTTAGGAGAGTTCAGTGAGAGTTTACTGATGCAAAACTATTAATACATGAAGGAAAAGTAGTACAGTATTAAACTAAATATAATATGACAGTTCCCATTTTTATCTGCCTTTATAGTGCAAATGATTCTTCATGATACGTTATCTGGATCCTTCAGGTACTTCAGCATAACTGCATGCTTATGTAGTAGGAGTTAGAGTGTAAGGGAAAAGGTTTTCTTTCCAACTAAATTTTTCAAAACCTAATACCTTCAGTTATCAGACAATATGAACATTTCTCTGCCATGTTTTTGGTGCCCTTTTGTGATAGGAATGTAGAGAAAATGAGACGTATTTGCTATTGTCTGTGTCCTCATCTCTTTTTAGGAGGCTACTTTTGCCAGTGGTGGTTTCTTGCACATAGCTGCTAATAAATCTTACTGAACCTGAATACTGTGCGCTGCCTAGAGCTGGACCTTTTTAAAATGGTCCAACAAGTGCATCTGTTCAACAGCCTGTTTAGGAGGAATAGTAATTCCCCATTTACATCTCCAGGAAGATGTAGTTGCACAAACAACTTCATAGTAAAGCTGTACAGGCTGAATTAGTGAGTTGGTTAAAGCATGTATGGGAGAACTGACAATATGTAGTTTAATGTCATTAGCAACTTAGCAAGACCTTGAAGGCTGTATTCACTTGGCTTAAATCTGAGAACTTGTGAAGTGGTGATGTGTAGCCTCAGTCTGTAATGAGTCATGTTGAGATTGTCTCAAAGCAGCATGCAATGCCATGTGCTCAGATTAAAATGAGTGCTGCATGCTGAGCCATGGAGTGCCAGGCACTTAACTACCCCTGATCTGTCTACTTTATTGATTTGTTTTTTCCTTTTAAGGTTGGTTGCCTGGTTCATGTGAGTTTGTATTGTGCTCTGACTGTCCTCAAAGCTTTAAATCTATCATCTGTTCTGGCTACTAGTCACTGAAACTAGGACAATTCGAAGTTTCCCTAGAGGAAGAGATTGATGCTTCTTGAATGCAGCAATTTTGAGGAGAAGGGACATTCTTCCAAAAATTCTTAGTCTTTCTGCAGGCACTGTTCTGTAGGTTTGTACAATTCTTGCAGGGTGAGGAGTGTTTTCCTGCTGAATCCTAAACTAGGGTGGTTGGCAGTATTCTTGTCAAACTTAACCTTCTGCAGCTTTTCCTTACCTGGACTCAGGAGAAGACTAATCCAATTCTTGTTCATCCTCAAAACCAGGATTGGTTTGTTTGGTTGGTTTTTTTCTTATTTACAGCAACAACTCTGCTTTTTCATGGAATTGTGTAAAACATGGCCTGTCAGACAAACTGATAAGCACTTAAAACCTGTCTTAGATTAATAAGGAGCATACCTACCTGACCAGTGAACACATTATTTTGCTGTTTGAGTGTGTCACTGTCTCTGCTTTGATCTCCAGTTAGGAGGAAGATTGCATGGGTATCTATCCCAAAGAAATCGATAAATTGTCATGGATCAAGTCTGACTAGTAATCTGCTCTTGTTGAGCCATATAACCTAGTGAAGTGATACACAGATAAACATAAATACAGTCTATCAAAAATATTTTCTTAAATGTGAAATCAGGTTCCTGTGGAATACTGTTTAAATTCCAATATATGGTACAAACCTTACAGACAGAGTGGTAGTCAAAAGACACACACATAAGGCCATTACTTGGCTTTATAGTGTCAACCCCGTATGTTGAGAGATATGGAAAGCTAACAGTAACTCATAATGGGGTTAGTTAACTGTTGTAGAGTTCAACTACATGATGCCATTTCTCATGAGTGGGTTACTCTTGTACTTAAAGTCCCTTTTAAACTTGAGTTTGTGGTACCATAGGATTTAACACGATCTACAAAATATTTAATGTTTAGCATAAGACGATGTATATGGCTTATGCTGGAGGAAAGATTAGAAAGATAGCAAAACAAATGCAGGCCACTGTTGCCTTTGCTTATGTTTGTTATCCTTAAACTAAGAATTTCCATGGCTTAATTAGAAACAAATTTCAGAAGTGTGTTGTGTGCAGGGAACTAGATATTAGTCAGTCAATATTCACAGCATACATTATAATATGATCTAATACGGGTGAGTGTTTGTTGTTAAGGAATTAATAAGTAACTTTTCTGACAGTGAAAACAAATATCTGGCACATAGGAGAAATCACTGAGGACAAGCCTTTTGTCTTCAGAACTTACCTGTGCTTGTTTCTCTTGCTTTCTTTTCTTCTTTCCCCAAAACAAACACACAAAAAAAAAAATCAAACTATTCTTGAGGCACAGACTGAAATTCAGACTGGAGTGCTACTCTGTACTCCATTCGTACTCTATATGTAGGGCCAGGTACCCCTGAAAGAGACATTTTGTAGTCTCTTTTATCCACTAGCAGGATTGGAGAGTTTAAATTTAGATGTTTAGATGTTTCTATGTTTTGGGCCCTATTCCCAGGCATCATAGAGCGAGTTATTGCTTCTAGATGTGCATCATAAAAAAAAAAAAAAAAATCAAGCTCCTATTTTAGTGGGCGGTGAGGAAGGAGGAGAGTGAAGGCTTTAGGTAGTCAGTGTCTCTTATTTTCCCCTCCTCATTTTTAACTATGGAAGAGGTGTTTGGGGGTTGGGGAGGAGGGTTGACATTTTCTACTCTGTTATAAAGTAGCCTACTGAGTTCTTCAGGATGGTTTGCATGCATGTCCCTTATTAAACTGCAATGTGTTCTAATTTAAATAGGTTTATCTTCCTCTTGAATTTTTTGCATTATTTATTCATCATTTCTTCATATTTCATAAGAATTTCTGTGTCTGTTCATCAGGGACTGGTCTGCTACGCAGTGATGAAGTATTTCTCTCAATATGAACGAGAAATCTGGTTATGTATTGTTGGCATTTGTATATTTTGAAAGGTTTAATCAGAACTGCTGTAATGAGGCAAATAGATAATCTTTATAGCTAAGCCAAATTAGAGGCATCTTTTGGCTACAAATCAGATTTTAAAACTGTTTCCGTACGAGTGAGAGCAGTTGTTTTACAATATAATCCTCTTAATTGAAAACCTGTTGTTGGAATAAATAATAAAAGAAAAAGAACTTTTGTATGCTTCATTTTGTGTGCTTGAGTCTAAATTTTGACCACGTAAATCATCGTCCTGTTGTTTGCTATGCATCAAACCAAAGCTTGTTATATAGGGCACTCTTCTGACTACTCAATTTTGAGCGTGCCTCTTATCATCTTTGAAAAAGGGCCACTGACCGCTTATCTATGGGAGGAATTTAGAGAAGAGGTAGGAATTTATGAATATTGAATCTTAAAATAACTTCATACTGCTTTTCATTACTTGTCCTCTAGAACTAGCTTTTATTTTTCAATTAGCAGTCTGTCCTGTCCTTTGAAAATGTTGGGGTTTTTTTTGTTCTCTAACTTCCAGTTTTGCAAAGGAGGGTTTATATTAAAGGAAAAAGCTAAAAATGAACAGTGCTTCTGTGTGGGGAGAAAACACACCAAAAGCGTAGTCTATATTTTGGACACATCATTCCCTGCTGGTACCCATATTGATACTTAACTTGAAAAACTTCACCAGAGAGGGAACTGATTACAATCTGTCCTTCGTTATTCCAGAATAGTACCTATGATGATATGTGGGTAGTAGATAAATTCCTAAAACCAAAGTATACAGTATGTCACAACTGTAAAAGGTACTGGAGGTATGCTTGTGTTACTGTTACAGAGCCTAGACATAATTTCATTACTCTTGAAACTAGCAGTGATACTGTGGGGTTCAGAGAGAGCAAGACGGGCGGCTGGGAGGGCTGTTTGGCTCTTTAAGTCTGCAACAAGGCTTTGAACGATTGTGTGGTTCTGCAGAGGAAGGTTACCCGTCTGCTTTGTATCTTTCCTGGGTCCTAATAGTGCCCAGTGAGTATGTAGTAGGACTTGCGTATTTCTCTTCAGTTAAATATAGACCTGTCGGACATTCACAGGGCAGTATTGCATAGCCAGGTAATTATAATTAAGAACAACTACTTTTCTTCTCCCTTTATTTCCCTGTTCCATTTGTCACTTTGATCATTTTTCACTAAAAGTAAACTGAGAACTCTCTGCTTTTTTTTTTTTTTTTGCGCCCCTCTCCCCCTTTTTTCCTTTTTGGTTTTTTACACTTGTATGTGTGGAGAGCACCAAATTTTCTTTGGTATTGCTTCTGGAGCACAGTGCTGTCTTGCAGTTCAGTAATTATGGCTTGTGACCTTTCTGTAATGTTTTTGATGACAATCCTGTTCAGTCATAAGTGGTTTGCAGTTTCTGCTTTCAAAGCTCAATCATGGGATTTGTTTTGAAGTGTAAATATGTATTTTTTTTCAGGAAAACAGTAAGAAAAGGAATGCATGAATTTTAGAGCAAAATCTCAATAGAACCATGTTAATTTATAATTAAGGTGAGCAGAGCAGCAATAGCTGCTAAAGATAGGTCTCTTCTCTAGTTACTGCTCATCCTATTGCTTTTAAAACTCATCTCACAATAACTGGCATGGATTTTTTCTCTTAACAAATGTTTTGCAGTCAAATACCTGTTTGTATGTGATTGGAATAACATGGTTGCATGGATCTTTAGGAAATGGTCGTGTCCACCTTGAAACATCAAGGTAATTTGGGTATGCAGTGTGTTAATCATCAGTGTTAACATTGCTGTGAAAGTCAGAGCTCATGTTTTATATGTTGTCTGAAGGATGGTCTCTCAAACAGCGCTTCCCGTAACACTACCCTGACTTATTAATCTCATATTGTGGTGAAGTCACCATGCTGCAGAAAGAAAGACAGTTCTTTAGGTGCTAGTTTGGCCCAAATTTTGATGTCTGAGATCTCAGTAGTTTTAGATGCATGGAAGGGTTCTGGTAGGTGAGTTCATTCATTCCAGATTATTTTTGTGAACTCCGGTAAATTCTATTGCTTGCGACATGAAGCACTGAATGGGACTTATTCTATAAAAGCGATGGATGGCAATATGCTGGTTTTCCATTTAATTTCTATAATGGATATATTTTAGTCTAAATATGCAGTGTCACCCAAGCAGTGAGCACCCCACAAGTTTTCACGTGACCTAAAATCAGCATTAATTGTTACACATTTTCATGTGTAAAGTGGTAACACACCATGCCCTTTGACTTGTGTCTCTGCATCTGTGTAAGCAGTGACTAGCAAAAGTAAAAAGGTGGCTGCTTATTGATGCACTGTTCCTGAAATGTCTGTAGATGAGACTGCTAATCCGCATGCAGGGATTAAAACCAGTTTCCACTAAGCTCAATGTTATGTCATTCCTGCTATAAAAAAAGAGAACTACCTGTACTAAATTTCACTGCGAGGAATGCTAGTTTTGAGCATGCATCAAAAAGTAAGTACGGAGTTAATAATTCCTGTTAGCAGCTTGTTTTCAGTTTGGTCTGTACTCTGGCAACTCAGGTATTGGGCTGACTTACATCTGTGTTAAGTACAGTTCTCTCTTTGCGCTGTTTAACCATAAAGAGGCACATCATTTAAGTGAGACTTATCTCCAGATAAATTGCATTTTTGTGTAACCTAATGCAAGTCACTGACTGCAGCAGTAGTCACTTGACTCTTGTAATCATTCAAGAGATAATCCAGCTCTGCTTATTCCAAGTGGTAGGAAAAAAATCAGTACCTAAAATTTTAAATTACTTTTAGTTTTGAAGCATTATTCTGCCATTGTAACTTCTAAATATGTACGAGAAAACTAAGGAAATTAGTTTGTCTCATCACATGAAGTTAGGAGCCAATAATTTTTTTAAACCTAGTCTGTTGAATCATAGATGGTGGAGTTTAGGAACACCATATTTTGCAAGCTCTACAGTGACAATCAAACAAAGAGTAAACAATCAGTAAATCTCTGTACTGACCAAAGATAATTTTACTTTTCATTTCCAAAGCTGTTGATGACACCCATAGTCTATCTTAAATTGGTATATAGGAATCATACAGTGAAAATATTTAGTGAGGCCTTGTTCTCTCTGCCAAATATACCACAAGACGCAAACAGCTCCAGTGGCAGTTAATTTAGATTTTTAAAACAATCAGTGTCCTCTTTAATGGTAAATTTTAATTACTTTCAAGACCTTCCTCAGGGTGCAGCACTTCCATGTGATAGGCCCCAGGGCACCATTTGTTCTTCTTTCCTCTTTTCCATACTTTTCACACTTCTTTCCTTACTCTTTAGGTTGGTTTTGGGTTGTTTTTCTTTTTGCTCTTTAGGCTTTCAGTCTGAGGGTCTGGAGTCACCTAAATTGACAGAAGTTTGCTCTTAAACAAAAAACCCAGGTAGTACCACAAAAATTTATATGTAATAAGGGAAGTTCATAATTGTTTCCAGGTGTGACTTTTCTGAGAAATGTGGTGATATGAATTATGGTTCAGAATAAATATTTATTATCCTTTTATAGGTGGGACAAGTCTTCAATGTCAGTTACTGTATCACTTCTCCATCCTACTATTTCTCCTTTCTTGCTACAGATGTCAACATGATGAGTGTTTCTCTCTTTATGCTAAGTGGTTTTCAACTGAAGAGTTTGGTATCATACAATTCCTAAACAAGAACTTGAGTCTGACTTTGGGGTTTTTAGCCTTGCTGACTGTTGTAGGTAGCACAGCTTCAGTGGGCATTCAAGAGAGGTCCTGAAAATCAAGAAGGAGATTAACATTAGGTAGGATGGATGATAGAGCAGATCTTTTCTATATTTAAAATGTGTATTGTGCTAGTGCTGTACAAGTGCATTCACATTGGCCCCAAAAAATTACAAACTAGAACAATATGAGAAAGAGAGCTTTAATATATAATAATGTGTTCTGCTTTTAGTCTCCAAGGTCTCCATGCTTCAGTTTAGAGTTTGTGTTTGCTTTTTCTATCCAATGGATTTGTTTTATAATTCAGGAACTATTATCTTTTTTTTGTCCCCTCCCAATTTCTACATTAATCTGGCACAATCAGACTATTTATTTGTATTATTTCCATCTCTTAAATAAAGGCCCAGAAGCTTATTTTGTGTCATCTCTATAGCATTTTTGTTTCACTGCCTGGAACATAGTAACCAGGTCTCATAATACACAAGGGAGGACAGACTCTGATCCACTTTTCTCTGTGTCTTTTTAGCTCTGCAGAATCAGTAGGGAAAGTAGCAACAACTGCTCTCAGAAAATAAATGAGCAAGAAAGTGATCCTTCTCTAGTAAGTTTTCAGGATGGAGTAAGCTGAATTAATCAGGTACTATGAAGTTGTTTTAGACTTCCAAGTTTTGTAGCTATGTCAGGACTTCACACCTAAAATTCACAGGTGTGTATTTTAGACAACTGGAATATATGTGAAATGTTAATAAATAATACATAGCTGAGCATTTGTAGGGTGGCAGTTGCTGCTGTGTTTCACACAGCTAAGGTGCTGGAAGTATTGCAATGATACAACTCATGTTCTGCAGCCAGTGAATTTGCCTGGCGTTTGGGGCTACGTTGTTCCCTTGCTAGTTTCACACTCTTGCCTGGTGGTCTTCCTCCTTGGTCTTTAGGCATCCAGCTGATACAAGCTGTAAAGTTCTGACTTGCAGTCCTTCAGTACCACCAGCTTCATGGCACACTCATCAGAGATCTTGAACTTCCATTGGTTTTTTAACTGGCATTTTTTTTCTCCTGTGACGTCAGACAACTGAAAGCAGCGATTTGAAAAAAACTAGGCCACTCAGGTTTCTATATATAGTAGCTCTCAGATCCCAATAAAGCCAGTACTCTCATCTAGTCTGTTTTTAGCTGTCAGTATAAATTAATATTAACAGAGTTGGTCTTAAGTAGAATTAAGTGCCTTCATGATTTTTTTTTCTTCTGCTTGCTGTTTCCAGCTTTTTTCTCTTTTTGCATTGTTATTTCAATTAAAAACAGTTGTCTGTTTTTCTGCCTCTTTGCTTTCCTTTATACTAATGATGAGTTGACCTTCAGCAAAGTGAATTGTGGTCATCATATTACTGAGAAGCACCTGACTTGCATCAAAATCAGGCTGGTTTGGTGTCAGGCAAGGGGACTAGTTTCAGCTTGGAGGTTCTGTGCACACCATTTCTCATAAATTAAACACAAGGATCTCCATATATTGAAGTGATTCAATTTTTATTTTTTTAATGAAGCCAATTAATTTTTTATTGACAGCATGGGGAGGGGATTAAAGAAGGCATCAATGATAGAGCAGGAAAGGCAGAGTATAACTGTATGGCAGATGTTAGAAGAGTTTATGAAGTTAACTGCTTAAGTTGTATATATTTATTCATAAAATAACATTGGTTTTATATACAGCAGAAAAGGTAGGGCAAGAAATAGTTTTCACAGAGGGTTTATGAATACAGTGTTATTTGTTTGATTTTGGTGACACACACCACCTCCAGAAAATACTGGTCTGTTTCTTCTCCAAAAATGCCACCTGAGTGTTCACAGATGCAAAAGTTGAGAGCATACAGCAAAACGCTGTAGTTTCACTTTGCTGAGAAGTGGTGGAACAGGTTCCTCTTACAGGAGAGTTACAACCATCCTCTTGTCCTGCTGGCTTGATAAGAGTGAGACCTAAAAATATTCTTTTGTAGTACAGGATCGTTGCATGGAGAAGGGGTCACTGATCTACTTTATTCACATTCTTGATATTATGCAGCCAGTTGAAAAAAATTATGCTTTCCATATGCACAGAGCAATACAATTCGCATTCATGAGGGTAGAATTGGGAATGTACTTTAGAATCTTGCATTTCATTTAAGCTTCCTTTGATTCACTATGTGCTTCTTAATTCATTTGTATATGTATGCCATTTTCACTCACAAGTGATTGAAATAAAGGAAGGAGGGGTTTGAGAGCTGCAGCTTTGTACATGGAGTATGTTTTTCTCCGTAGTGACAGGCTTCCCAGGTGACGAGAGGCAGGTGCCCTGGTCCGTGTCTCGGTCCTGTAGCCGTGCAGTTGGATTCGGGGCAGCTCCCAGCCTCTCACACACATGAAGAATCCTGCCTCTACCTGTGTGGCTCTGGGGGGTTGGCCCAGGGAGCAGCTCTCTAAACACTTCATGCCCTGGAAGACTAGCAAGTAATTATTGTTAGAAAATCTGGGATCTTCAGTTAAAATGTGTTTGAGATCCAAAATATTGCTGTAAAGTTGCAGGTGGCTACCCTTTAAAAGCTTAACAGTGTCTCGCTGAAGGATGCTCAAAGGCTAGTGTTGCAAGTTTGCACTTTTTTTAATCTGTTCATTACTAATTACTGGCTCTACATTTGGATTTTTCTAATGTTATTTCTAGATCTTTGCATTTGGTGGAATGTGAGTCTGTAACCTGACCACGTAATTATAGATGCTAAATTTTCAGCTGAATAAACTTCTGATTTTTGGCACAGACTAATACTTGCAGCTTTTGTCTGTCTGTTTAATGAGCTAGTCTTACCTATGTGCTGTCTGTTGCTGGCACAGAAGGTCAGAGCCTAGCAATTCCATATCAGTCTGCCTTGGCCCTTTTTCTCTTGCATATAAGCACGGTGAGCATTATGGTGTCTAAGTGAAGTTCATATGGCAGGCAACCCCCACATATGGTGCACTGTCACTAAAAATATGTCTTGGGAATGCTCATTGGAGTGGCTACCAGCATACAGTCATTTCTTACCTACTGTGCAACCTTCCCTCAAAAGATAACTGATTTTTCTTTCATTAGTAGTTCACCATGTATACCTAATAACATAGTTTCCTGTAACTGTTTTAGGTGATCTGCCTTGTCCAGAGGCAGATCAGCTTTTTAATCACTTAATGAAGTCTTTGGTACCTTGTAGAATTATTCTGTTAATCTGTAGGTAGAAAACTAGAAGACTGTAGCTTCTGCAGTACAGGTTCTGCACGTGTATCCAGGAGGAGCGGTCCTACATGGTGTAGCAGTAAATTTCTCTCTTTCAGGCCACTGTCATGAGAAAAATCCAGACGGCAGTCACGACAAGGAGAAATACTTTGATGACCACCATGAGTCAGTTACAGCTGTGGCAGAAGGAGACTCTGAGGGAGGTACAGAACATGCAGAAGTCCTTACTCAGAGTTCAGCAAGGGATCCCTCCTTCTTGAGGCTGGAAAGTAAGTAATCCTTACAAAATTAATGCTGGCAAACGAATTGGTTTCTAGATTTTTCAGAAGAGCTGTCTTCCTCCAAGAAGCTATGTTTCCCTCTCCCTCTATCTGTAAAGTGACAGGTAACCATTAAAAATGGTTTCATTCTGTTCACTGTTGTTCTTCTCCAAGCATAACATCAAAATGCGTTCAATAAAAAAAAAAAAAGAGATCAAGGTTTCGGCATTTTCCAAGCTAAAGGATGTAGTTTCTTGCAAGAGTCTACAAACACATGTTCGTTGTACCTCAGTGAATTCTGTATCAGCTGTGCTAGACAGAAGGGAAGAAAAACAGTGTCTATGGTTAAGGAACAGAGAGCTTTATTCAGTGTTTAATGCACGTATGTAGAGAAAAGACACCACTTGCTTACTCCCTCAACAGGCAGAGTTCTGGTTTGGAAAGGAAACTGATGAAAGTGGTCTAGAAGCGTTGATTTTTGAAGCAACAGTTGATGCTTATTTGCAGCAGGGAAGTCTGCATTCTCCAGTCCCCTCTCCATTTGCAGCATGCAGTGACTAGTCAGTGATATTTGGTTTGTGTAAGTAGAAAAGTCAGGTCACAGAAAAAGATCATTTTTGTATGATTTGTGGAAGCACCAGGAAAAGAATCTTTGAAGTTTTTATGGTATTCCCTCTTAGACACAGTCACTGCAGAAAGTAATGGTTCAGAAGGAATGGAGGGTTTAGAAGATGAACAGATGTCTGAAGAGATGCTGGCTTTGGTGGATGAGTTTGAAAACTCTTGGCCTCAGGAAGCTTTTGAAGGGGCACTGGAGGTAAAAGGTCGTCGGATGGACTTGCAGGGAATCCGGGTCCTAAAGAAGGGATCTCAGGATGGACTGGCTAGCTCCTGTTTTGGGGACTGCGGTGATGATGATGAGGCTGAATGGGTAAGTTGGGATGAGTTTACTTCAGTCTTGTACCAACTTACTATTGTGGAGGAGGGAAAGATGAGAACAGTTCAGGGGTTTAACGCTGGAATACACCTAGGAACTTCCCCTGTGGGCCTAAAAGAGCTGATTCATGGCTTCTGTGAAATGAACACAATTGAAGTAGTTTCAATCCATCTTCTAAAGGAAAGGCCTCTGCATCACTAAAACTGATATGTGTCAGTTAGCAGCAGCAAGAGCTTAGGTGTTGAATGATGCCAAGTGCCTTCAAACTTCTTGCTCACAGTTACAAAGGAGAAAAGTTTCTGACCAAAAGTTCCTGTTAGCGTGAAAACAATGAAATATCTGTTGTCATCATGTTACAAACAAAATATATAATGACAAATGCCTTTTAGTTCCCCAGCACTTAAAGTGGTTTTCTCCTGTGTTGGAAATTGAAGTTGTGTACATTGTTTGCATGGTGTGATGCAGTGAAAGTGAGCAGGCTCAGAGAATGGACTGAGATGTGGAGGGGGAGAGAGAGAGAGGGAAAGATCTCATCTGTAACACCTTTGAAATCGAATATTTGGGCTAAAATAGTGTATCAGAGCTGATAAAGTTCATGGCGTTTCTTACTGTTAACCTTGCTAATACTGTTCTTTTGGTAGATCACTTTTCAGGTCAAACGTTTAAAGAAACCAAAAGCTGAAAGCTTGGATCTCCAGGAGCCAGTTGGGAGAAACGGAGAAGAAGGGACTAATGTAGAAAATGAAAACTTTTACCAAACTGCCCTGGAGATCAGTGGACCAAAGATACCTTCTCCTGGACCAATAGGTAACCTGCTTCTAGAGAAAGCAAGTCGTTTGCAACTTTTTGTATTACTACGGTTTATTTCCTTTGCAGCTTTTATATTACACTGGTTTATTACCATAACTATGCACCACAAAGACTACGTAGTGAAATATACCTTCTAGATGAGTACATGGAAAAATTGGAAATCTCTTCCATCTGCACCTTCTTCATGAATTGCAGCATAACTTTTTCTGCTGAATGAAAACTTTCTAGTTAATTCCCAGAACTTTTGGGGATGAGGTAGTAAGAGTAGAGAATGAAAGAGGTAGATACGGTGAGTAAAAGAGGGAGGGAGTTTTAATGATCTTTTTCTTTAAAACTGGGCAGAGAAGTTAATCAGATGAGACACACCCCTTCTGGGACAAATACAGGATGAGAGCTTGAATTGATTACTGATTAAACATAGGACACACAACTCAAAAACAAAAAGCAGAAAGCATGGTCTAATAAAAATGAAATAATTTTTTTAAAAAATTAAGTGTTCTGCTGTATTTGGTTTGGCGATATTGTAAGAGAGAACTTAGAGACTGTCTTCCGGAAGACTGGAGCTACAGAAGAGTAGAGTTTTGCACCAACATAGATGAGGAGGCTTGGAGAGAGAGGTGGAGTTTTTGCTCATTAACTAACATGAATTGGAGAGTGGTCTGTTAAAATGGTGCAAGCTAGTTCCACTGGTGCATTCAGCTATACAGAACTGATGAGCCTGTGATTGCTTGGGATGAAGTTTAGAGCTGCTGGAACGTAATGATGACTAAGAAGAGAACCAAAGTAATTGGCCTCCATACTTTTGGTCTTATCTTGATTTCAACGGAGCTAAAAATCTTTGTTGTAGGGCTGATACGTAAGCAAAGATGTGTTCTCCAATGCGTTTTAGTCCTTGACGATGTGATGACCTGGCAAGTGATTTCATATTTTGAAGGCTTTTACATTAAATCTTTAACAAGATCCTTTTTTAGCAACTGATCAATATAAGTTAGTGAATTAAATATTTAAATAGCAGGGAGGGATTACATGAAAACAGACTATCGTTCTAACAGACAGCACACACCTGTCCTTTTCTCGATTTATCTTCTCTCCCCTGAGCTACTTTTGTGGCTTTATTACATAGCATCCTTTGATTGTAAAGCAGTTATATTCCTAACACTCTGTGAGGCAGGGTCTGCTGACATCCTCTTTGCAAGGACTAAATCATCAAAAGTTTCAGTAGCGTATTGGAGGTCACCTGAGGAGTTCCTGGTAGAACAGGGAAATGACACTAGCTGTCCTGTGTTTGACTCGTTCTCTGACTACTGAACTCTGTGTAGTGTTTCCATACCTCTCGCTATCTTTCACCATTCATGCAAATAAGAACTCTCAAGCAGGTAGTTCACAGTGGTGGTGATGAGAACTGATCATTCCCCTCTGCAGTTTCCTAGTGTTTCTTGAAATTAACTTTCCTTTAATCAGAATACTTTACAAAAGACATGGTATCGCAGACTTCATCATTATTTTGCAAAATTGTGGTGAAGTGGTTTACTATACCTTGGATGGGAAATAGGATTTGCATCCAAATGGGCAAAATTTCAGGTAACTAGAGATAAATACTGAAATACTGCCAACATAGCTGGTGCAATAGACTGGCACATTGTTAAACTTGGCTTCCCACTGTGCAAATTTACGGCTACAATGATTTTTTTTCTTATGTTCCAAACAGTTCAGATGTTTATGATATGAGAGGAAAATGTTTCCTAACAGTTAACACAAGCTGGGTTCCTAGGACTTGGTACAATATCCATGAAATGCAAGGGAAAGATTTCAGTAGGCTTTGGTTCAAACTTGAAGATCGGGTTCTTGTTTTTCCCAGTGATCCCTTTGTTAACATAAAGCAAGTTATTTAACCTTTCCCTGCCTCCGTTAACTTCTCTGCAAAATGGGAGGGATGAAGTGTAATTGCTTAATAGTTTCAGAAATGTTGCTATCTTGAGTGTGAGAATGCAGTAAAAGTCACTGTCTATCTTAAACAATATTCATTGAAAAGAAACAGCAGTATTTTTCACTTGGGATTGTCAGAAGATGGAGCAATCAACTTTTATTAGGTTTTACTGTAGCTGTAGAACATAAATGGTGACTCACTTATGAACTTTCTTTAAGGACATTTAAGTAGAGACATTGCCTGTACACAAGAGTGGCGATTGTTCTTAATCTGTAGCTATTGAGAAAGTGTAATGAAACAGGTTTTAAAACTCCACCTCCTAATCTGTCCTGTGTAGGATCCAGTTCTGTCTTTGGATCCCACAAGTTCCATTCAGTCCATTTAGGTTCACTGGTATAAAGTATTTTGTAAATCATTGTACTGAAGTAGGATATCTTTCTGCTTCGAGTTTCTTCTATTTTTTTTTTCCTCCTTTCTCAAGGAAAAAGACGTGACTATCGTAGCCTTGGCTGGCCAAGTCCTGATGAATGCCTGAAACTCCGTAGGGTAGAGCTTACAACTGTAGCCAGCACATGGCTTGCTGTTTCTGCTAAAAGCATTGAGTAAGTATTTTGTATGTGAACCTTCAATAAGTTACTCGCACAAAAGACGACAGTTACATTGCCTTCAGTGTGCATAAACTGAAGATTTTAGTATTCTTAAAGAACCGCCAGGATTTCACAGAAGTTTGAAAGCATTTTGTGGTATTTCATCAATAGACTTGCAAAGAAAAGTGCAAGTGCAGATGGAAGATCCAGTTTCTCTTGCTTTTTGGGCTACTCAGATGAGATTCTGACAGGTTCTGGGCAGTTCACACTCACTAGAGAACTTTGTAATAACTCTTCTGTTTTCTTCTCCTGACTGATTCAACTTGTTTTCCAACCTTTGTAGCATTACAGAACACATTGATTTTGCCACGCAGCTGCAAGAACCAGCCATGGAGCCCCTTTGTAACCCAAATCTACCAGCCAGTATGCATACTTTGGACCACCTGCAAGGTGTCTCTAGTCGAGCCAGCTTGCATTACACTGGGGAAAGTCAACTGAAAGAGGTATGCCAGAGTTGAAGGCTGTCACACAAAAATGGCCATACCATGGCAGATTCAAGGTGCATTTAGCTCAATGGCCTTCAGTGAGTGAATGCCTGGATAAAACTGTAAGAACAGTGCAAGCTGAAAGTGATATTTTACCAGAATGTTTTCCCAGCCATCTACAATCTGGCCTGAGGCAAATCTTAAAACACCGTTAGTGTCTTTGTATTTATAGCTTTTGATGAATGAATTAGTAAAAGAAAAGTTCAAATGACCATACATAAACTTGTAGCATTCTTAGTATTCAGAGCCATGAAGTTATAACACTGTGACAATACAGATAGTATTAACTCAAGATAGACAGTGATGTTTGAATTGGAACAGGTTACAGTGTTTGTAAAAGGCTGGGGAAAAAAGCAACCAACAATTGAGGGACATCTCTTAACAGGTTCCGGCATCTAAGCACTTGTTCTTCCTCTTCCACAGGTGCTACAGAATCTTGGCAAAGACCAGTACTCACCACAGTCATTAGAACAAGTTGGTACTCGAATAGCCAAAGCTTTGGAAAAGGTATGTGTAAATGAGAAAAAAGAGAAGCCTAGGCTTACCACTTATGACTGACATAGTGGTCAATCCGGTCTCGAACCGTTTGTCTGAAGTCCCAGTCAAGGAACATATTAGTACTTGGACTAGGGATTTGTGTCTATTCAGCATCTGTAATGCCCTCACAGGTATTTTGTTGAGCTATATCCTGTGCTTACGCTGTCAAGTCTTCTTGCACATCTCTCTACTGAAACTTAAGCTTGTCAAATTTCCCAATGTTTCCAGCCCTGTAGTGAGCAGTATTGTTGGTTGTTGATATATATTAAATTATTTCAACAGTTCTCAGCACTCCTCTTTATTTTTGTGCTACGTTGACTTGGAGCTTATGGAAAGTTAAGCCATGGCTCAAGTCTCCAGTTGCATTCCTGGCACGCAGCGGTCAGACAGCTGACAGACAGGGGCTTCCTCTCTTCTCTGTCTACTTCCTTTTACCTTACGCAGTGTTGGGCTGAAGTGTCACATGTGTTCAGGCAGAGGCGTAGCACTATGTGCAAGGCTGCAGTCCCTGTTCTCAGAGAAAAACGAGCTTCCTAACTAAATTAAGGCTGCTAAGGACCTCAGCAGAGGGTCTTACCAGGTGGTGATTAGGGACATAATTTTCCCAGGATTTGCAAGGTAGGTAAGGATGCAGGGATTGTTGTTTTATGGGGAGGACATCCCAAACTACTACAGAAAAGAGGGCCTAGCCAAAACAGTTTGGTGCCCCTAGCCATCTGAGGAACTTACTGTGCTTTGAAACTAAAGCCAATATAGCTTTGTCATTTCCAGAAAGTAAAGATGTTACTCTTATGCTCATTTTACAAGACTTGGGGGTTTTTTTCACTTTAGATGTATACTAACTTTTTCTCTTACATGTTGCAGTTCCCCCTGCAGACAGCAAGCTTTATCCAAATAAGCTCAAAAATTAGTGCTGAGACCAGAAACAGAAATCTCAGTAAAGCTAGCTGCATTGGAAATAAAATGCAGTTCTTCTGTCTACCAGTCTCATTCAGTATTCACAAGAGCTAATCAAACAAATCAAGATGGCTACTTATCTAATTGCATATGTGAGCATAAACATTCATTTACTGTATCTGAGTCCACAGAATTCAAGCACATAGTATTTTCCTTTCTAACACGTGACATGTGAGTCAGCCAGCTAGAGGCACCAAACTTAATTAGCTAGACTTGTCAGGCTTCTGAGTTGCATCCCAGAGCATCCTTTCTCTTTCCAGTGACTACAGAGCGCCTACAAGTCCAGTCAGCTAACTTCGCTATTTTTTTTGCTTTATGTTGAGTAATGTGTGTATACATCTAGATGTGTCTCAGCATCAGACAGCAGGTTAGAAGCTGTTGCTGCTGCTGAAACTGGTTCTGCTGTTTAAAGCTATTTAGCTGCTGTTCCTTCCTTAAGAAAATTATGTTGCATTTGGAATTCATGTTTCATTTGGCAATCTCATTTACCTGGGTAAGTAACACCCTCTACCTCAATATATCAAATTAAATTTAAAGAGTTAAAGACAGGAAGACTGTTCACTACAGGTGTTTACATGACTGGTTTTTATGTTGTTCTTTTGCCAGAATCAGACTTCATGGGTCCTCTCTAGCATGGCAGCTCTTTACTGGCGAGTGAAAGGCCAAGGAAAGAAGGCAATTGATTGCTTACGGCAAGCATTGCATTATGCACCCCATCACATGAAGGTGTGTACTCATGTGCCCGCTACTCAGATGAAATAATGTCTTGCTTGTCACAATACAGCTTTCACAGACTATTAAGGCCAACATCAAGTGTATCAAGTGTCTATAATGTATTAGATATTAGCTAGTTGTGGTGAAACTTCAAGACTTTGGCCACCTGTTTAGTGTGGACTGTCTCTTTTTAAAAAAATTTTTTTTTTTTTTAAAAAAGACAACTGCAAAAGAGATTGAGTGGAATTTCCTGCAGTTCAGTGTGTTTGACACCTCTGTGGGCAATGCAGGCTTGAACTTTCCCGTTACATAGGACTTTGAATCTTCATCAGCCTTTGTCTGGACAAGCCTTCTAACCTAAGATGTGGGGAGTATATCTTCTGATTATGCTTTTAAAGGGGGAGTTTATCTTCTGGTTGTGCTTTTAAAGAGCTGAGGAGGTGATATCTAAAGGAATAATTTAAATGCTTACATTTTAAGCGTATGGGCTGTGAATCTCAGCTGGACACTAGTGCCTGACTATGTGCAGCAGTTCTCAAAAAAAAAGGCAGTACTTTGGACATAATCTTCTGTTTTGTGTTTTAGTTGACTAAAGTGCCTTATACCCTTCACCTTGCCACATGGTGTGCTGAGCATTATAGTGTCTATTCTTAAACACCAAACTCCCCCTTGCAAACTCATAATGCAATATAGGCTCCTCACTCAACATTGCAGATTTCACTTTGGGACGTGAGCAACAAATTGTGCAGCATTGTGCTGTGTGTACTACTTTTTGAATCTTGGTCTTAAATCCTTCTCTGAAAATCGTGAGACAAAGTAATTTACACTCTCGGGATATTATTAGTAGGATTTAGCCATTATCAGTAGAAATGCACATCCCCACTGCACATCCTATATATCTATGTCCCCTATAATTCTGTCTCTTTGCATTTGTCATTTTAAAACAAGGTTGGAACCAAGATCTAACATAACAAGCTCTTGTTTATTTTCCTGTCTTTCTATCTAACTGGGAATGGTTCTTCAGAAATGGAGCCTTTAGCTGTGTGACTTGTAAGGGTCAGAGTATGGATTGGAAACTACAATTTGGCAAGATTATGGGGTAGTAATGCTGTTTTCTAGATATGTGATATAAAGTTGCTTGAGACTGGCTGACTGTCCAAATTTGTGCCTTGTTTTTGTCCTCCGTACTGAAGCTACCTCCGGAGAAAGCTGTTGTAAAGATACAGCTGCAACTTGAATTAAGTGAGAGTTGGCACTGAATTAACAGCTACTTAGTGGGTTTTGTTTTTTATCCTCCTCTTTGGCTTTATGCACTCTGGCTATTTTCTCTTGCCTTTTCTCATGTAAATAAAAGGTAATTAATTTTCCTGTGGGCTGCTTTTGTGATTCTGACTTCCATAATATCTGCTTTGCAAACATGAATGACTTATCCACCAAAGGTATTCCTTGCCTTGTGGAGGTCAAGGATGCAGGGATCAAATACATCCAGAATTTTTTATTGTCCTGTTGAGGGCACCTAAGACTTAATACCAAGCAGTATTTTGTCCTTTGAAGGTGTAAAGCTCAGCTCCCGGAGAGTCTGTTATGGTTGTCAGGGCTCAACAGTTTTGTCAGTCAAACAAGGTCACAGTCTGGAAATACAGGAAATAAAAAATGTACCATCAGTGACTAGCTGAGGAAATTGTATTTATAGCTGTTATCCAGCATCGTATAGGAATTCTGTGGCAGAGGCAGGATAAAAATGGTACATCAGTTGTAGTAATGGTTAGACCCTTTTTTCACTTCCCTGCTGTCCCCTTTTGTTCATATTTCTTCCCCTTTTATGCAAGAGCTGAAGGAGGATGGTCAAACAAAACAGCTTCTCTTGTCTCTGAGAATGCATCTCATCTTTGGGGAGAAAACTAGTGCAAGAGCATCTGAAAAACAAATGTACATACTAGGACACTTAAGTGAGTTAATTTTTGAGTTGTTTGTCTATGCAACACTGTGTTTGTCACTATTGTGAGCAGATGTGTGTATGTGAGGGGTTTTTGTTTATAACTCAGGTCCAAATGCCCTTTTATAGTAAAATAGGTCTGGCTTATCACTTTCAAAGTCACCAGATAGTGAAGTGGGTAGTAACCAAGTGAGAGTGGCCAGGTGGTGGAGTCTTCTGTTTGTCTTGCTGATCCTGAGACAGTTTCAATGGAAAGAACCTCACTGTTTATTGCTTGCTTTTCTCTTCCAGGATGTACCACTAATAAGCCTAGCAAACATCTTCCACAACGCAAAACTCTGGAATGATGCCATCATTGTGGCCACCATGGCAGTGGAAATAGCACCACACTTTGTGGTTAATCATTTCACACTGGCAAATGTCTACGTAGCAATGGTGAGTATGCTGTCACCCAGTTATGTCTGTCTTTGGCACATATACAGTATGTATATAAAAATCTTATTCTCACAAATAATTTTGAAGGAGCAGCATTCAAGAAATTGGGGTAGGATCAACAAGAAGGAATATTTTTTGAATGCCAAAACTCTTATTACTCATTTTACTCTTATTACTCATGTAGTACTTGAAGGCCAACATTTTTATAAGCCGACTTCAGAACGCTGTCTGCAAAGCTTTGTTAAGACAGTAGCAAACAATTGATAATTTGGGTTGGCTGCCCGTCTAAACACTGGGTATTTTCATAATACTGGTAAATTAATGATAAATTGGGTCTCTATCCTGAAGAGCTGAGCTTAACATAATAAATAAAACCCAGTTCACAGTTGTGGTGAACAAACACAAGGAAAGTTTAATTTCAGTATCTGGATTATCAACACCCAAAATAATTTACAGACTGAACTCAAATTTCTTCATACTATCTATATACTCTAATCTGCAATTTAGCTTTGAGTGCTTACTCTGAACACAAAATGTTCATTCCTTTTATTAATGCTGGATTTGTTCTTGTGTGTTTCATCCTTATCTTTAACAGGGCCACTACATCTGAAGGGTAAAAGAGGCACTGTTAAACTGAGACATAGTTGATATATATGTCTGTGTCAAAAGTATTTTCGATTACACATGTTACTATGTATCCCTGCCAGTTTTCATCACTTATCATAGATTTGTCCTTAATGTTTTGCTCCTGTGGTTGGGGGGGATCATGGAGATAACAGGGCAGGTTGAGCAGGTAATCATGTATTATGGCTATCAGGGTTGAGAAGAGTTGAAATGTGCAGTGCTGTCAAACACGCAATGGAAACAAACCGAAGAAAGGCATGACTTTGTTCTATTAAGGTATTACTTCTGACAGTTGTTTGAAAGAAATGAAGTAGAAGTCTGATGTTTGAGTTGCCATTGTCTTTTTAAAGTTAGCACAGTGCCTAAGGATAACTTCATTCTCCCTGGATCTGAGAGATTTCTCAATGAAGCCCCATATTCATTATAAGAAACAATTGTAGCAACAGGACAAAATTTATCTTTTGGATCAAATTATACGAACATAAAGACAATTAGTTTATTTACATCGCAGTTAACCTGCTGTATTTGAGAGCTGACTCTGACCAACAGGTTGTAGAAGATGTCATGCTAATTAATAGTATAGCATTATAGAGGCCAACTTTCCTTTATTTGCAAAACTTTTCAGTAAGTTGCCCTTTTTTTTTTTCAGCAAAGTTGATGTCTTTGCATTGTCCAAGATGTAAAGCTTTGATCTATTTAAATTCTGAGTGAAATCTGTTTTTTAAAGTTACTTTTACGGCAAGAATGCTAAGATCTACTATTAAAAGGCGAGAACAGTGGTCAGTAATGCCTAGCAGTGATTTGACTCCCTTCCATGGATTATGCAGAATTGGGTCATTAGCCCAAGAAAATATCAGAGTTATTTGGAGGATAGGGGGGAAAAAAAAAAATCCTAAACCACAAGCAATTGGTTCAGTTACGTTTGTGCATACCATACTACTCAACTACTTAGGACAGGAAAGGCATAGAAAATGTGTTTAGTGTATTTAGAATCTAACTCTTTGCAATCTTCTTTTTTTCTTTACAGGAAGAGTTTGAAAAGGCGATGAAATGGTATGAGTCAACACTAAAACTTCAGCCGGAGTTTGCCCCAGCAAAGAATCGAATCCGCACCATCCAGTGTCATTTACTTATGAAAAAAGAGCGACGGTCTCCTTAGAGATCAGCATCTTTCTCCTTTTTTAAAAATGTCATTACTCTCTATTCTGCTTTTAAGTGTGCTAAGATAAATTGATGAATCAAAATTTTTAACAAGACTTTTTAAAAGAGATGGGATTTGGATTGAGGGTTCTTTTTTTTTTTTCCTCAAATATAGGAGCATCTTTGGAAAGTATATTTCACAGACCATAATTTTAAAACATCCATGTAAATATTAAACCAAGAAACTTCCATGAGTCCATGACCACCTGTATCAGGACCCAGGCACTGTTAGTTTTTCCTTAATGCTCAGATTGGCATCAGCATCCAAAATAACTTGCTTCATGTCTTATAATCTAAGGCAATGGAAACGCAAAGCACACACCCGTACCAAATAGTAAGAGATAATCAGCAATTCATCCGTGTGAAACTCATGCTTTGTCCAGCCTTGTTCACTCCATACCACATTACCTGCTTTTTTGGAAGGAGAGGGACAGGATTTTAAATGTTTATAAAAAACATCAAGCATTTTTGGAATTGTTTATTTCTGTTGGGGGATGAGGAGGAAATGAGGAGGAGGGAACAGCAGGACACTAAAGTCAAAATGTTTTTTAATCATACTTGCAGGAAAAAAAAATGGTAAAAATCCCAATAAGATGTTTTATATTTGTCTATATATTCATAGCCCTCTGCCTCCTTGACTGCTTGATTTACTAATTCTTTGTTCACTGTATTTCTAGCCATTTCGGAATAAGGTGCAAGTTTATGCTCGCTCTGAGCCATACTTTCAGCTGCCAAGGAGGAGGAAGGAGGCGGTGTCAAGGTATCATCAGCAAATAAGTCAGGTGGAAGATTTCCAAATCAGTTCTCTCTTTGGTTGGTGGAGGACATGATTCTCCAGACATCATTGTTGAATCAACAAGGGCACATATTTGAAATAAAATAAATTGTTTATGAACAAATCACAGCTTCTCCTCTAATGTGTGTGTCATGTGGCGTTCGCAGGAGCCTAGGCTTGGGGACCTACAGCCTTTCCTCAGGAGGAGACAGAGCTGGGAGGCAGGAAAGCCTTTAACACTCCTGATTAGACAATGATTTTCTGCATATCCGTGGAAAATTCCCTGCACCTCTGTGCCTGACTCCTTTTCTGTGCAGAAGGAAATAAGAGAAAGTTAACTAAATCAACTGTCTGTCATGTAACCTACCCTCCAGCTTCTAGTGTTAAACATCAGTGCTTAGTGATTCTTTTTAAAGAACTAACAATGTTTATGAACTTACTCTTCCCCCCCCCCAATCTTTTTCCTCTTTCAGTAATGCAAATTAAGAGCACGTGTGGCAGTGGTGGAAACTGATGTCAAAGTAATTTATTTTAATACTGTAACTTTTTACTTCATAAAAGGATCCTGGAATATTTTTATATATAATTGAAGATGAGCAGTTCTAATGCAGATTTTACCTCTGTTTTACTGCAAGTAATTTTTGTTCATCTAGAAAGCCTGACAGAGGTATGAGGAAGTGCTACTCTTGGGTAGATTAAAAATGGGTGAATGTGTCAACAGAGCCAACAGCATGTCAAATTTTATCCCCTTCCCAAGGGTACTTGAAGGCTGGATGTTGTTGACCGGAGACAGGCGTAGCTGTATCTATATAAACTCCAAGAGGAAGATCACTTTCTGGAAGGTCTGATACACCACCACTAGGACCGTGGACTGGGATAATGAATTGCAGAGATTTCTCACATAGAGGTGTGGGAGGGGAAACCAGTAAGGCAGGTACAAGTAAATGAAAGAAGTTCCATTTGAGCTAGAAAAAAGCGCGAAGGCTTTTCCTTGAACTAAAGCAATGCACAGAGAAAGTATGCTTTTCTTCAGTTTCGTTGACTGATCTGCTTTACTTTTACAGTGGTTGATAAATACTTGGGACTCATTTAAATATATTTGGTAAATCTTCCAGTTTGTTGTGCTAGTTTTAAAACGTAATATGCAAAAACTTCTCTTGGTACAGAGGATTCACCTTACTACTTAGTTTCCTCATGTATCATATGGTCAAATCAAGTGATTGCCACACACTGAACTCTCTTCTACTGCATCTGTGTCTCTGATGATGGGAGAGGCCGAGACTTAAGTGAAGAGTAAGATTGGTCCTTAAGAACCTAAAGCACTAATACATGGAGCACAGATGGTCATCTTTGGCTTTGACAAAAGATGAAACTAAAATAGACTTTTTCTGTATCACCAAGGATTATTATGCTCATTGACAGCACTGATGGGCACTTAAAATTAGCCATTAATACTCATGGCAGTTTATATCTTGCTTACTGCAGTATTAATTTATTTTTTATTAAGAAATGCAGCAAGGTGCACTGTATACAGACATCACACAAAAGGCAGGAACACGAAGTTTTGTGTGCATGACCATAACATAAATCGGTATCACCACCAAGGAGATAGCAGCTATTGCTGCTCTTGCTCTGTTTGCGTTTCCAGAGAACTTACTTGCACCTTATGAATGGTTCTTGGAAACTGCAGTAGTCTGACTTCAAGTAATTTTTTTCTGAATCTTGGTTAAGTAAGGGAATGTGTACTGTCTTACTCATAAAATTTGTTTGTACAGCTCTTCATTTGCTACTTGGCTACTGTATACTGTATCTGCCATACAACTAATTTTAAAATAGCCCATGCTTTCCTCTGAACGGTATTTTCAGAAATTTTAAGTAATTCCTCTAAGTGTACTGTATAAGCAGTACATAAACTGAAGCAGGGAAGAAAAAGATCTACTTGAGAGCATAAACTTGGCTACCACTAGCAATAGAGTGTGTGCCTTAAAGACCTCACCTGCTGATGACTCTACGGGGGAACGCTGGCTCCTGCCCTTGGAGAAGGCGAGTGGAGGACTCTCTTCTCATCTCCATGTCTTCATCCCTCCTGTATAAACGCAAAGAATGGTGGGTTTGAGTAGTGTGGCTGTGTTCAAATGTTAGTCAAAGAAAAACTAATGCTGATCTTATGAACAGAAGACAAATTGGGCAGCATGTTGAAAGGGGAGCCAGTGACTTTTACGGAGCAAAGGGGTAATTCTGTGCAGGATGAGCTAGATGTTTGAGGATGACATTCATCTCCTTCCATTTAAGCTTATTTTAAAATAGCTAAGGTAGTTGTCTAGGCTTTATCTTCAGTAAATGGAAAAGATGATTATCTTGAGAGGGTGATCCACCTTCCCTGTTGTAGAGCATGACAGATTGCCTGTTCCAACTGCCTGTTCCTTTCCATTGACTGTTGAGGTACCTTTGACCAACTGAACTTCAACATGATTTCTAATAATGAGACTTCAACTCATTTCACATTGACTGGCTCTGCTAAACATATCACTAACGTAGGCTAATTTAGCGATGACGGAACCATAGGTAAATGGCAAAATCTCCAAAAAAGGGGGTTTTTCCTCAGTTGTTTTCAGAGCATACCCAGAATTGAAGTGTTGATAGGGAAAAGAGTCTCCGCTTGTTTGCAGATATCAGCATGTCCTGACATCCAGGGGCTTTTAAGGGCAAAAACTGTGGGAAAAGAATCAGATATTTCTATCTATGGAGTGGTGGTTTTGTTTCACTGTTGATGGCATAGTTGTAGTAGTCAGGGCAGCACTGGTGTCATACAGAAAAGAAAACCCCAAAATACCATGTTGGCACCCAATGTGACCATAGCATCACATTCAAACAACAGATTTTGCAATGCAATGGAGGCTGGGATCTTAATTTCCTTCACCTGTGGACACCTTGCATCATCTATGATGGCCAATTTTTGTAACAGACTGAAAATATTAATCAGAAAAGTTTTCTGATGGAGATTACAACCTTCCTCGCTCTCTAACACTCCCTCCTTCATTCTTACAGGAAGAAGATTTAAAACAAACAAAAAACCCGTCATCTCTCCCTAACAATTGTATAATATAGCCAAAGATGCTATATTAGCTCTGTTGCAGTATTGTGATGCTTTTGCTTCTTGTGATTTTCAGTAGCTGCCATGAACTTGTCTGGCTAGCAATTTAGGACCTCCTGGGTTTAGACCTGCTTCATGAATAGTAACATTCCTACCCTGTCCTCCTGCATGACTTTAGGCAAGGCATTTCCCCTCCTCGCTGTACCTCTCTTCCTCCCACACACGTTGTCTGATGTCTTTTTAGAACATATGGGGGTTTTTGGAGATGGAATCATTGCTGTTTATGTCTTTATATGAGAAACAGTTGTAATGCCAGAGAATACAAATAGTACCAACAAAAAATAAAAACAACTGTGTGGAGACCTGTGAAGTGGGGATTAAGAAGGGTTTAATAGTCTCTGTATCAGCACTGAGAGAGTGAAAATGCTTTAGAAGAACTTGCCTTGGCATTCAGAAAAATGCAAGCTTCTCTTCTGCAGAACTACTGGATGTTGTGTGACAGATTCAGGGTGGTCCACCTGTCTCAAGCATCACTTAGAGGTGTCCTTCTGGAGTGCTGCAGGTTGCCTTGATTTCTTAGAGGACCAGCTGGCTGTGTTCAGGTCAACAAGACTCTCTTGAATTAAATGTCCCCAAAGAGTAAGCTTTGTCACTTGTGGAGTTGGTTTGTTGATTTTTTTTTTTCTCTTAATTTGCTGAATGTAAAGCGTGCCAGTATCAACTCAAACAAAGTAAATGGGTCTGTGAACACTGAGGTTTATGAAGCTTTCCTATCAAATGGTGGTCATCTTGCTGCCATACAACAATACACCAGCTGATGGCTGGTCATCTGTGAGAGCCAACAGAAGGTTGTCCTGCAAATAACTACCAGGAAAGGACAGGCAGTGAGCTTAAAGGCAATTTATTACTATTTTTAGGGAATTTGCACAAGAGTGATACAACCTATATTCAGTACATATAATGTTAAGAAAGTGAAAGTCTGAATTAAGTGAAAGGGTTCTCATACTTTAAGTTTTTCTCATTTTTAAGTATTGAAAAGCTCAGGATTGATTAGGAACAGTGTTTTGATAAGACTACTTAAAAAGCAGCCCCTCGAACTTTTACAAGTAGTTGATTTCTTTTTTAACCTTTTAAACCTGATGATCTGCTTCTGGGTTCCAGAGCAAAAATAATAGCAGCTGAGTTCAACAGTCCCAGAGGAGGTGCAAAGACAGTGCCACAGAAGGAACAGTTTCAAATACGGGTGACCATGTGTTAGCTTTGTGTTATTTATAATCTAGGAGGATTGTCTTAAGGCAGGTGTTTTGATTGGATAAGGTTTTTTCTTGAATCTACTTTCAGGCTGCTCCTTCCATGTTCAGTCCTTCAGAATCAGGTTATTACTAGTCTAACAGAGTTTTGCTGTTTATACTTGTTTGTGCCCACAACATGCCAGGTGTTTCACAGAAGAGCCAGTCTCTGCCCTGCAGGGTGTAGAGCCCCAGACATGGGCCCACAGTAGGCTTTCAGTGGTTACGGGCTTTGTGGAGCTCATCGCGTGGCCAGGAATCAGATGCTGTTCAGTCAAACCTTCTGGCTGCGGTCTCTCCACGGTAACACCACTGCTGGTTTTAAAATCTGAGCAATCCACATTTCTCTGAGGAGAAGACAGTACTCTGCCAAATCAAGCGGTCATCGTTCTAGTACAATTGAATGGAAAACTTTCAACCTGAATTTTTGGCTGTTCTGCTTTTTGATCAAAATCCAATCTTGTCTTTTCTCTATAATTATCTAATTCTACTGTTGTTTGGAGTTTTTTTAAAGAAATTAATCCCCAGAGCTGCAGGTGTTACAGATTACAGTATGATAGCATGTATTACCATGATGTGTTATGACTGCCTTTTGCTGTACCCTGTCTTGTGATCCATGTGCTGAGGAGGAAAGAAGTAATATTTAAAAGTCATTAAAAGACACTAACCTGTGGGCAGATGCAATCCAAACAAAATAAATGGATGGAGTAAGCCCAGATGAAGCCAGTTTTATCCAGCTGCTGTGCTAGGAGCTAAGGTAGGAAACCATGTTCTCTGGGAACAGGGAAAAGAAACCAGGTTTTGGTGGTGAGACTCTCAGAGGAGGGAGAGAAAGCTCCAGGTAAGAGCAAGGAAGCCAAGGGTCCTCTTTTCTAGCATGAGAGACTGTTTCTGCCTGCAGGACTGGAAAAGGTAGCAAGGACAAAGAGGTGGCCTGAATGGATGGTTTCTTCAGGTTGTCTGGAAAAGCCAGAGAAGAAGGACATTTGAGAAACCGTGAGTCAATGCTGCAAAACCTTTGCAGACAGTGGGTCACCTGCCATTGACATGTAGCCCTCTGTATGTTTGGATGTGCCATCTGTCCTCGTAGTCTTTGGAGGACGAGAGCTGCTCAGCCTCCCCAGCCAGCGCAGGCACAGGTGCTGGGGGACAAGCATGAGCACAGAAATATCCCCCAGACAATGGGACGGAAGGTCCCAGAGCACCCTCCCAGCTCCCAGTGGGGAGCGAGGACCCAGAGCCTGGGGCAGCGTGCCTCAGTGTGCTCTGCTCAGCCCTACTGCACCAACCCCTTGCTGTGCTGCCATCCCTCCCTTTGAACACGGTCGTGTAATACTGCGGAGTTTTCTCCCATGACTTTGTCAGTCCATTTTCTAAATTGTAGACATTTTAGCATCCATAGTCACCTATGGCTGGGAGTTCCAGAGTTCAGTTTAGTTTCCAGTGAAGAAGTATCTGTTTTGAACCTGCTAGTTTCATGTGATGGTTCCTACTTCTTGTATTGGAAGAGACCATAAACAGTTGTTCTCCCTCATTACGTGCTTATCTCTCCATTACGTGCTTATCTAAGTGTCCTCGTTTTGACTGGGATAGAGTAAATTTTCTTCCCAGCAGCTGGTATAGTGCTGTGTTTTGGATTTAGGATGAGAATAATGTTGATAACACACTGATGTTTTGGTTTTTGCTAAGCAATGTTTACACTAAGTCAAGGACTTTTCAGCTTCTCATGCTGTCCTGCCAGCAAGGAGGCTGGGGGTGCACAAGAAGCTGGCAGGGGACATGGCCAGGACAGCTGACCCCAACTGGCCAAAAGGATATTCCATATCATACGACATCATGCTCAACATATAACTCATGGGAAGCTGGCTGGGGGTTTAGACTGCGGCTTAGGAACTACTTGGGCATTGGTGGTTTGTGAGTGGTGAGCAATTATGCATCACTTGTTTTGTATTTTCTATTGTTATTGTTATTATTCACTTCCTTTTCTGTCATATTAAACTGTCTTTATCTCAACCCACGAGTTTCACTTTGGTTTTTTTTCCCCCCCCGATTCTCTCCTCCATCCCACTGGGGGCAGGGGGAGAGAGCAAACGGCTGTGTGGTTGTTTTACCTGCCAGCCGGGTTAAACCACGACAGTCCTTTTTGGCACCCAGCATGGGGCATGATGGGTTGAGATAATGACAAATCTGACCAGAGCGCACTAGAACATATTTATTATAAGCATTCATTGTATTAGGTAAATAGTCACTGGTCACAATGTTGATTCATTTGCTCCCAGAGTTATTGCGTTTGTTCTCGGAGTTGTGTTATGTTACACCTTACCTGCCGTGCGTGTTCCCTGTTGTGCTGTTTGTCATCTCTGTGAACTGGTTCGAGGTTATCATTGTGGCATACTTTGTAATACCAACTTATGATATGATAAACTTCTTGGTCGTGAGATTAATCTCAGCATTGTCATCATCTCCATACTTGGGGAGCCATCTCTCGGAAACTATTAATAATGACACTTCTTGCTTTTTCTCCTCAAAGAGCCAATCTATGGGGACACACCTTCCTTCACCTTCTCCTTCAGGCTAATTAAATCTCTCTTGAGAATGTCAAATATCCTTGGGATACTCAAACCCACCTATTGCTACGTCTCCTGAATGTGGTTCAGGTCTTGTCTAGGGTTAAACAACTATTTAAGAATACGACCCAGAGATTAACCCTGGCAATAGGCACTGTGGCTACTCCAACCCTGGTTATAGGCGCTGCAGCTGAAACAAAAAACCCAACCTGTGCCAGTATCAGTCGCCCCTATACAAAAGAAGAAATACACCAAAAAAAATCAGCTCACTTACTAAGGGATGACGATGAACTGGGACCATCACGAGAACAGGAAGAAGAGGCAGAACCAGAGGAAATCACCTGATCCCTGTCCCTGAGTGAGCTGAGAGA